>NC_036872.1:26393308-26445238 GCF_002910315.2 Salvelinus sp. IW2-2015 | reverse complement strand
GTGTCAGGTTTGCAGGCCTCCTTGCTCGCACGCGCTTTTTCAGTTCTGCCCACAAATTTTCTATGGGATTGAGGTCAGAGCTTTGTGATGGCCACTCCAATGCCTTAACTTCGTTGTCCTTTTTGCCACAACTTTGGAAGTATGCTTGGGGTCATTGTCCATTTGGATACCCATTTGTGACCAAGCTTTAACTTCCTGACTGATGTCTTGAGATGTTGCTTCAATATATCCACATAATTTTCCTTCCTCATGAGGCCATCTATTTTGTGAAGTGCACCAGTCCCACCTGCAGCAAAACACCCCCACAACATGATGCTGCCAACCCTGTGCTTCACGGTTGGGATGGTGTTCTTCGGCTTGCAAGCCTCCCCCTTTTTCCTCCAAACATACCAATGGTCATTATGGCCAAACAGTTATATTTTTGTTTCATCAGACCAGAGTACATTTCTCCAAAAAGTACGATCTTTGTCCCCATGTGCGGTTGCAAACCGTAGTCTGGCTTTTTTATGGAGGTTTTGGAGCAGTGCATTCTTCCTTGCTGAACAGCCTTTCAGGTTATGTCAATATAGGACTCGTTTTACTGTGGATATAGATACTTTTGTACCTGTTTCCTCCAGCATCTTCACAAGGTCCTTTGCTGTTGTTCTGGGATTGATTTGCACTTTTCGCACCAAAGTACATTCATCTCTATGAGACAGAACGCTTCTCCTTCCTGAGCGGTATGACGGCTGCGTGGTCCCATGGTGTTTATACTTGCATACTATTGTTTGCACAGATGAACGTGGTACCTTCAGGCGTTTGGAAATTGCTCCCAAGGATGACCCAGACTTGTGGAGGTCTACAATTTTTTTCTGAGGTCTTGGCTGATTTCTTTTGATTTTCCCACGATGTCAAGCAAAGAGGCCTTGAAATACATCCACGGGTACACCTCCAATTGACTCAGGCTAATTGACATTATTTATCAGAAGCTTCTAAAGCCATGACATCATTTTCTGGAATTTTCCAAGCTGTTCAAAGGCACAGTCAACTAGTGTATTTAAACTTCTGACCCACTGGAATTGTTATACAGTGAAATAGAAGTGAAATAATTTGTCTGTAAACAATTGTTGGAAAAATTACTTGTGTCATGCATAAAGTAGATGTCCTAACCGACTTGCCAAAACTATAGTTTGTTAACAAGAAATTTGTGGAGTGGTTGAAAAACGAGTTTTAATGACTACAACCTAAGTGGATGTAAACTTCCGACTTCAACTGTACATACATACATACATAAATTCGGCAAAAAAAGACACGTCCTCTCACTGTCAACTGCGTTTGTTTTCAGCAAACTTAACGTGTAAATATTTGTATGAACATAACAAGATTCAACAACTGAGACATAAACTGAACAAGTTCCACAGACATGTGACTAACAGAAATGGAATGATGTGTCCTGAACAAAGGGAGGGCCAAAATCAAAAGTAACAGTCAGTATCCGGTGTGGCCACCAGCTGCATTAAGTACTGCAGTGCATCTCCTCCGCATGGACTGCACCAGATTTGCCAGTTCTTGCTGTGAGATGTTACCCCACTCTTCCACCAAGGCACCTGCAAGTTCCCGGTCATTTATGGGGGAATGGCCCTAGCCCTAGCCCTCCAATCCAACAGGTCCCAGACGTGCTCTATGGAATTGAGATCCGGGCTCATCGCTGCCATGGCAGAACACTGACATTCCTGTCTTGCAGGAAATCACGCACAGAACAAGCAGTATGGCTGGTGGCATTGTCATGCTGGAGGGTCATGTCAGGATGAGCCTGCAGGAAAGGTAGCACATGAGGGAGGAGGATGTCTTCCCTGTAACGCACAGCATTGAGATTGCCTGTGTAAAGCTTATTCCTTCGGCGGATAAAACGCGAATCCGACCATCACCCCTGGTGAGACAAAACCGCGACTCGTCAGTGAAGAGCACTTTTTGCTAGTCCTGTCTGGTCCAGCGATGGTGGGTTTGTGCCCATAGGCGACGTTGTTGCCGGTGATGTCTGGTGAGGACCTGCCTTATACAACAGGCCTACAAGCCCTCAGTCCAGCCTCTCTCAGCCTATTGCGGACAGTCTGAGCACTGATGGAGGGATTGTGCGTTCCTGGTGTAACTCGGGTAGTTGTTGTTGCCATCCTGTACCAGTCCCGCAGGTGTGATGTTTGGATGTACCGATCCTGTGCAGATGTTGTTACACGTGGTCTGCCACTGCGAAGATGATCAGCTGTCCGTCCTGTCTCCCTGTAGCGCTGTCTTCGGCGTCGCACAGTACGGACATTGCAATTTATTGCCCTGGCCACATCTGCTGTCCTCATGCCTCCTTGCAGCATGCCTAAGGCACGTTCACGCAGATGAGCAGGGACCCTGGGCATATTTATTTTGGTGTTTTTCAGAGTCAGTAGAAAGGCCTCTTTAGTGTCCTAAGTTTTCAAAACTGTGACCGTAATTGCCTACCGTCTGTAAGCTGTTAGTGACTTAACGAGCGTTCCACAGGTGCATGTTCATTAATTGTTTATGGTTCATTGAACAAGCATGGGAAACAGTGTTTAAACCCTTTACAATGAAGATCTGTGAAGTTATTTGGATTTTTAAGAATTATATTTTAAAGACAGGGTCCTGAAAAGGGGACGTTTCTTTTTTTGCTGAATTTAGAAACACACACACACAAAGCGCATTCGGAAAATATTCAAACCCCTTGACTTTTTCCACATTTCATTACAGCCTTATTCTAAAATGGATTGAATAAAAAAAAATCCTCAATCTACACACAATACCCCATAATGACGAAGTGAAAACAGGTTTTTAGAAATTTTAGCACATTTATTACAAATAAAAAACAGAAATACCTTATTTACATAAGTATTCAGACCTTTTGCTTTGAGACTCGAAATTGAGCTCAGGTGCATCCTGTTTCCATTGATCATCCTTGAGATGTTTCTACAACTTGATTGGAGTCCGCCTGTGCTAAATTCAATTGATTGGACATGACTAGGAAAGGCACACACCTGTCTATATAAGGTCCCACAGTTGACAGTGCATGTCAGAGCAAAAATCAAGCCACGAGGTTGAAGGAATTGTTCCTTAGAGCTCCGAGACAGGATTGTGTTGAGACACAGATCTGGTGAAAGGTACCAAAAAATGTCTGCAGTATTGAAGGTCCCTAAGAACAAAGTGGCCTCCATCATTCTTAAATGGAAGAAGTTTGGAACCACCAAGACTCTTCCTAGAGCTGGCCGCACGGCCAAACTGGGCAATCGGGGGAGAAGGGCCTTGGTCAGGGAGGTGGCCAAGAACCCGATGGTCACTCTGACAGAGCTCTAGAGTTCCTCTGTGGAGATGGGAGAACCTTCCAGAAGGACAACCATCTCTGCAGCGCTCCACCAATCAGGCCTTTATGGTAGAATGGCCAGACAGAAGCCACTCCTCAGTAAAAGGCACATGACAGCCCGCTTGGCACCTAAATGACTCTCAGACCATGAGAAACAAGATTCTCTGGTCTGATGAAACCAAGATTGAACTCTTTGTCCTAAATGCAAAGTGTCATGTCTGGAGGAAACCAGGCTCCATCCCTACGGTGAAGCATGGTGGTGGAGCATCATGCTGTGGGGATGTTTTTCAGCGGCAGGGACTAGGAGACTAGTTAGGATCGAGGGAAAGATGAATGAAGCAAAGTACAGAGAGATCATTGATGAAAACCTGAGCTGGGCCGGATCGGACTTCAACCCGATCGGACCAGATCGGACTTCAACCCCATCGAACATCTCTGGGGAGACCTGAAAATAGCTGTGCAACGAAGCTCACCATCCAACCGGACAGAGCTTGAGAGGATCTGCAGAGAATAAGAATTTGTAGAACTGACTTGCCTAGTTAAATAAAGATAAGAATGGGAGAAACTCCCAAAATACAGGTGTGCCAAGCTTGTAGCGTCATACCGAAGACTCAAGGCTGTAATCCCTGCCAAAGGTGCTTCAAAAAAGTAGAGTAAAGGGTCTGAATACTTTTGTAAAAGTGATATTTAAAAATATAGTAAATTTTTTGCCAAAAAATCTATAAACCTGTTTTTGCTTTGTCATTATGGAGTATTGTGTGTAGATTAAATAGTGAAAAAAAATATTTCATCCATTTTAGAATAAGGCTGTAACGTAACAAAATGTTGAAAAAAATCAAGCGGTCTGAATACTTTCCGAATGCACTGTACATACATAGCCAGGGGCTTTAACTCACTGTCCATGGTGTTGGTGTGTTTGATGCTAGGGCTGTGGCGGTCATGACATTTTGTCAGCCGGTTATTGTCATGCAAAAGTCTGCCTGTCTCATGGTAATTTTGCGTTAATTAACATAAAGACATTTAGCAGCTTCAGGCCTCCACACATACGAGCTGCTGATGTGCCTTTGGAACATCTACATTTTAACAAGTCTAATAAATGAATTTAATATACAACATAACAATGAATCCATTATTTATTTTAGGTCTAAAGAAAATAAAATGTATTTCAGATTAACAGAATATGAGTCGGCCTACGTACTGTATGTTAGGCTATCTGGCTATGCGGCATGCCATAGGCTGAAGGCTTGTTCATTTAGCAGACAAGATATGCTTATAAGTCCCATGTTACTATGTTATATTATATGATTTTATAGTAAGAAGAATATAATTGAACTTCGCTGAATGAAATAGAAAGGATATTTTTCCCATTCTGGAGTGGCTGCGCATATGAAGGCTATGTTGAGTGTAAAAGTGATCATTTCAAACAGATCCTATAGGGTACGCTAGATCTAGAGTTATTTGGCAACTTTAGTTGCTAATGATACAAACCTTAGAATGTCTTAGAAATCAGAACATACAGTATTTGGGCTGCATGATGTGACTATAGGCTATTAATAATTTGAGAACGTCGCAAAAAAGCTTGCACACTGTTCCTTGCCTCAGGCTGCACAGCTGTTCTCTCATCAAGTGATCATATTATCATCCATCAGACTATTCTCAATGTAATATTGTCTTTACTAATACAGTACCAGTCAAAAGTTGTGACACACCTACTCATTCCAGGGTTTTCTTTAGTTTTACTATGTTCTACATTGTAGAATAATAGCGAAGACATGAAAACTATGAAATAACACATATGGAATCATGTAGTAACCAAAAAAAGTGTTAATCAAAACACACTGCTCAAAAAAATAAAGGGAACACTTAAACAACACAATGTAACTCCAAGTCAATCACAGTTCTGTGAAATCAAACTGTCCACTTAGGAAGCAACACTGATTGACAATACATTTCACATGCTGTTGTGCAAATGGAATAGACAAAAGGTGGAAATTATAGGCAATTAGCAAGACACCCCCAATAAAGGAGTGATTCTGCAGGTGGTAAACACAGACCACTTCTCAGTTCCTATGCTTCCTGGCTGATGTTTTGGTCACTTTTGAATGCTGGCGGTGCTCTCACTCTAGTGGTAGCATGAGACGGAGTCTACAACCCACACAAGTGGCTCAGGTAGTGCAGCTCATCCAGGATGGCACATCAATGCGAGCTGTGGCAAGAAGGTTTGCTGTGTCTGTCAGCGTAGTGTCCAGAGCTTGGAGGCGCTACCAGGAGACAGCCCAGTACATCAGGAGACGTGGAGGAGGCCGTAGGAGGGCAACAACCCAGCAGCAGGACCGCTACCTCCGCCTTTGAGCAGGAGGAGCACTGCCAGAGCCCTGCAAAATGACCTCCAGCAGGCCACAAATGTGCCATTTTGGCGCTCTACATTTTCCCTGGGTATTGGCCAAGTGGGACGCAAGCGTCCCGCCTATCCCAGAGAGGTTTTAAGAGTACAGGAGCAGACCATGCAGTGGGTGGAGAATGTGACTCAGAGAGTAGGATACATAACTCAGGCCACAGACATTTGTTAATTAAGTGACAACAACAAATCACCATTGAACAATTATCAACGCCAATCACAAGTCTGTTTTACAGTAAACGTAAGCACAAAAATAGAGTAAAAAAAACTACAAAAGTTGTCAAAAGTTTAAACAATGTTTTCCCTGTTTGGTGATGAGCTGAACCAAAAGGCCCACAACACACTGCTGGTGCCAAAAGTGTTCTAATGTAATGAGTCTGGTTCTAGAACCTGGGCACTGGGGAGGAAGAAGGCCTGCTGCAATCACCATGGTAATGAACCAGCCAGCCACCACAATGTGACTGGAAGGTAATGAGGAGTTAGGAAGCCAGTCATCTGCATTCTACAGGACAGGCTGGCCAATCAGCCTTCAGCAGACAGGCTCATGGCTGGGTCCACAGGCCAGACCCGTAACCCAGACAACACACGGAACACAGATAAAACAGATGAATCAGATGACAGGAATAAATGAAGATGAAAATCATATTTTATCATCGCCCTGACTTCTGAATACATCCTGCCAGTGCCATGGGAGAAAAAATAAGCAAGCAGTGAAGATTATAGAGAAATAAACCACACTTCCCCGGGCTAGCAGGCCCCGTTCATTACTAACACTCAGTCATATCCATCTATCAACAGCCAGCCAGCTAGTCTACAGGCAAGGACAGCTCTCTCAAGGCAGCAGAACTCACTTTATCTTCATATGGGATCTCTCTGTAATATCAGAAACACCATGAGGATGTGCTGTTGCTGAACCTCTGCTGCTCTGTTCCTCCTCCCCATGGGGCAAAATGGCTCACATTATTAGAAAGTAACTTCTGACCATGAGGTGAATCTTAATTTCCACTAAGTCAAACTTTCACTTAGTCTCCCATTGACATCAATGCATAATTAAGTTAACATTTTACTTAAGTGGAAGCTAGGATTCGGCTTGGTCTTTACCTAGCTGAGTGAAGACCTGGTCCTGGACCAGAGCCAGAGAAGTCAATTAATCATAACACTTCTGTAACAGTTTGAGAGCTTGGGACTATAAGGTTCTATCTGCATTTTTATCCAAATTAACATAGCCTTGTTATGTTCAATGTTCTCTACCTACAGTACCAGTCAAAAGTTTGGACACACCTACTCATTCCAGGGTTTTTCTTTATTTTACTATTTTCTACATTGTAGAATAATAGTGAATACATCAAAACTATGAAATAACACATATGGAATCATGTAGTAACCAAAAAGTGTTAAACAAATCTAAATATATTTTATATTTGAGATTCTTCAAAGTAGCCACCCTTTGCCTTGATGACAGCTTTGCATTGTCTCAACCAGCTTACTGAGGTAGTCACCTGGAATGCAATTCAATTAACAAGTGTACCCTGTTAAAAGTTAACTTGTGGATTTTTTTTCCTTAACACGTTTGAGTCCAATCAGTTTTGTTGTGACAAGGTAGGGGTGGTATACAGAAGATGATCTTTTACCAAATAGGGCTAAGTTCATATTATGGCAAGATTCTTAAGATTCAAGTATTCTAAATACCCCAATGAACTTAATTTACTTAATTAAGCTTTAATTTTAAGTTCAAAAGAATACAAGATACAAATTGCTGACACCACTCAAACCAATGGGAGTTCGGGACTTTAAAGCCAATTATCTCAGAATCATATTTTTGCTGATAGAACCTTTTAGTTCCAAGATCTCGAGATGTTTAGATTGAGAGGGTGGTCTGGCACTACTTCAGTCTTGTATAGTGTAACCCTGCAGCCTTACTCAACACTCAGATCATGTCTACACTTGTTGTATTGATTGTAGCCAGATTAAATGCAATTGTTATTGGACGTTTCTGTCATAGCAAAGATGTACAAAAAACAATGATTAGATAGTGAGCTTTTCGGTCATCTTTGATGAAGTGTACAAACAATGCTCAAGGGATGAGCACCACACCACTAACATGCTCTAAATTCCATCTATGGGTGTTGGTTAAAATGTGGGGTTTCTGACAGCAAGCAATAGCTTCATCCTTAGAAATGCTTGATTCCTCAGAGCCCCTTCCCATTGTGAGCATTACTGTACCTCCCATATCCTCTCAGGCCTCACCTTTCTCCAGGAGGGGAACAATGCCCCTATTGAGGTCTACCCAAGGACATATCCTCACATCATCACAAGCCTCACCCAGTGTCAGTTTAGGGACAATAAAGATATTCACATAATATAATCATCCCCACCTTAGCTCAGCGACATAGATATTCACATGATAGAACATTATTTCAACTATACACTGGCAGACTCCAGTTGGTGTTTGTCAGTATCGTTCTTGCGTATTAAGATCGAGTCTATACAATTATAAAATCCTGTCAACTGCGAACTGGCACGTCAGCCGAAGCACAGAACAATCCCTGCTTTGAAAACTTAGCTGATCACGAATAGAACACTGAGATCTTCAGCGTGATAGGTTTGAGTTAGTTGATAACGCTAAATGTGAAAGAACATTTCCAACCAATCTAACTGAAATCTTTTCTCACAAGTGGAAAAAAACAAGATTTGAGCGGAAAGCTGGCGGCTTTGAAGCTGCTTTTATCTGCTGGAGTGGTTCTGGGAGGGGGAAATGTGCGAGGGCAACGTCTGAGAAACCATCAAAGGGAATCGAGAATCAATCTGGAGTGCTTTCTGTATGCTTCATCTGAAATAAAAATAGAAACAGAAACAGCGGCAGCTAGGTATGACTTGGCACCTCAGACCAAACACTGAGGATGAAACGGCAGACATATTAACTACGTTTGGCTCTATTGTGACTAGATGAATCAGAAAACAATCATCAAATCACAAATTTAATTGCATAGTAACATCCCTTGCCCATTGTTAGTGAGGGCATTTTTGAGTGTGGCGCTACTCTTGCATTGGGCAGAGAGAGAAGAGCTTGTGGGGTTATTGCATGTTTCCACTCTTCCAGTCTGTCTGTCTGTGAGATTGTGCTCTCATTAATTAAAGTGTTAGTTAGGGTCATCCCAGTGAGCTGCAGATGGAGACCGTGTTGCTCCAGACTACCCACTGATCCCTCATGTCCTGAGATGGCCAGGCTCAGGCCTCGCCACCCTACCAACCCACAGGGATAGCCAGGCTCAGGCCTCGCCACCCTACCAACCCACAGGGATAGCCAGGCTCAGACCTCACCACCCTACCAACCCACAGGGATAGCCAGGCTCAGACCTCACCACCCTACCAACCCACAGGGATAGCCAGGCTCAGGCCTCGCCACCCTTACCAACCCACAGAGATAGCCAGGCTCAGACCTCGCCACCCTACCCAACCACAGGGATAGCCAGGCTCAGACCTCGCCACCCCTACCAACCCCACAGGATAGCCAGGCTCAGACCTCGCCAACCTACCAACCCACAGGGATAGCCAGGCTCAGGCCTCGCACCTACCAACCACAGGGATAGCCAGGCTCAGACCTCGCCACACCTACCAACCCACAGGGATAGCCAGGCTCAGGACCTCGCCAACTACCAACCCACAGGGATAGCCAGGCTCAGCCTCGCCAACCTACCAACCCACAGGGATAGCCAGGCTTCAGGCCTCGCCAACCTACCAACCCACAGGGATAGCCAGGCTCAGACCTCGCCACCCTACCAACCCACAGGGATAGCCAGGCTCAGGCCTCGCCACCCTACCAACCCACAGGGATAGCCAGGCTCAGACCTCGCCCACCCTACCAACCCACGGGATAGCCAGGCTCAGGCATCGCCAACCTACCAACCCACAGGGATAGCCAGGCTCAGACCTCGCCACCCTACCAACCCACAGGGATAGCCAGGCTCAGACCTCGCCACCCTACCAACCCACAGGGATAGCCAGGCTCAGACCTCGCCACCCTACCACCACAGGGATAGCCAGGCTCAGACCTCGCCACCTACCAACCCACAGGATAGCCAGGCTCAGACCTCCCCACCCTACCAACCAACAGGGATAGCCAGGGTTCAGACCTCGCCACCCTACCAACCCACAGGGGATAGCCAGGCTCAGACCCCGCCACCCTACCAACCCACAGGGATAGCCAGGCTCAGACCTCGCCACCCTACCAACCCACAGGATAGCCAGGCTCAGACCCGCCACCCTACCAACCCACAGGGATAGCCAGGCTCAGACCTCGCCACCCTACCAACCGTGAAGCGCAGCACTGATGTTATCTTCAGGTGATTAGACGGAATCTTAGGCCAATCAAAAAGAAAACCAGCAGCTGCAGTACTAGGGACCACAAGCCGACCTTGAATACCCCTGAATATTCCCGAATACCCCTGGATACCCCTGAATACCCCTGGCTGCAATAGCGTCCTGCAATCTCAATCCCAGCTCTTTCAAATCATCAAACCTCTCTTTTTCATCAGTCTCGTCTCCACAAACAGATCTTTTCCCACCATCAAGCAGGAAAAAAAGAGAGAAAGAGAGCTTTTGCCTTATTGAAGTTATTTTCACTAGTAGTCGAACTCTCACTAACTCTCAGTGGTCAGATAACTCAGTCTTCACATCACAGGGTGTAGGAGCAGCAGCGGCCCTGCTCACTGTGGCCCCGAGAGCTTGCTTTGTGTCTCTAATGCATGCACACTTCTGAGACAAACCACTCTGCGCTTACACACTTCACTTAGTATTCCACACACACCAACAGTCCCGCTGTCAATGGAGACAGCATAGATGATAACAACCTGTAAAATAACTGGTGACAGCAGGTCATACAAGAAGCGATTTTGCTGAAGGTAGGATGGTAAGGTGAGGAGCAGAAGATGAGGCGAGGAGCAGAGTTTGTTTACTTGTGAGATAGCTAGGTATCGGAAGCTCGTTATTATGCTTGAAACGGCTTTCAGATTAATATAAATGACTGAACCTGGAGCCATTTGAAATACTTTGACTGATTAAACATCCACTTCAGCTATGTATACAAAAGACGAGAGAGAGAGAGAGAGAGAGAGAGAGAGAGAGAAAGCCTTGGCTAAAGGCTGTTGCTCTATGACTATGAGCTGAAATGAGAACCTGTGCTGCTGTCGCTGCTAAAGAGAGCACACTGTATTACATGGGAGGTAAAAGCAATCACATTTACATAATTACATAACAGCCGTATTTGAGACTAAATAAAATGCTTTGCACTGTTGATCTTTATGTCCTGTATTTGCATATTCATTACCAACTTTCATCAACTGTAGAGGCAAAAATAAAATACTGTAACTTGAGGCTATTTCAATACCCTTCAAACTCGTGGTTTTTTCAAGTAATCTTAAACTAATTCTTATCACACGATAGCACACAGATGTATTATACATGAGATATTGTTGGCACCTCAGCCTATAGGGAACATGTTTGTCATTTCCACAGTGGACAAGCACCTCAACATGCTAATGTGTGTGTGTGTAGGCCTGCTGGACATGGTGAGCATCATGTGGAGACTCAAGTGTGTGTTAGGTCCACACTCACCACAGGACTGTGGCCCATAGGGTCTCCACGTCCACGTCTATAGGGACTGAGTCATCCATGATGAGAATATGGCAGCAGCAGCAGTACGGGGGAGGAGGAGGAGTGTGAGGACACAGCACCCCCCCTCTGAGCACCCTACCCACTCCCCTTAAGCTGCTCAGCTTCCCCCGGCCCACGACACAGTAAGCACCACAGGGGGGCTGGGACATAACCAGCCTTGCAATTACTCACACACACACACACACCTTGTAGAGACATTCCACTGACCCTCTTCTGCAAGACACATAACAGCCCCTGTTTCCCTGATGAAATTAAACAAACAACATCCTCTTGTAAGTAATAAACATGGCAAACAATGTCACTTAACCTGATGAAAACCATATTASATTATCCTGAAGTCAACACACCTGACCATGTCAGACTGTGGCTTGGTTCCTGGTCTAATCTACCTAAGAGGGAATGACAAATGAGGGAATCTGTGGCATGTCCTCCATGTATGCGCATTAGGATTCGGTTTGAACATGACCACAGCCAGCGTCCCAAATGACACCCTATTCCCAGGGCCCGTAGGGCTTTGGTGAAAAGTAGTGCACTATGTAGGGCATAGGGTGCCATTTGGGACGCACACACAGAAAACCAGAGCAGCACAGAGGCCAGCTGGAATAAAGAGAGCACTTAGGCAGAAGTCATTGTAGCTTAGCCCCACTGGTAAATATGTGGAAGTATTTAGACCACAGTGGCAAGGTCAAATAGTATCCCTGCCAATACCACAAGTGTGCTGTAACCCCATCTATACACAACACACCAACGAGGGATTCTGCTAATAAGGAGACGTGGAGAGACCACCACACCATTTAATCCTCTCCCCATTTGCCTGGCTGACAAGTAGGGAGTGTGAGTAATGCCCATTGTGCATATCTGAGTGGCAGAAGTTGGCTTACCCAACATCACATTCCTCATCAGTCTTATTCTAAGCTCAGACTGCAGGCAGTTGTTGGTGCCTGCTGCATGTGTGGCCACTGTGACATCCAGAAACAACCAATGGGCAGATTCCATAAATCTTGTATACTGCGCGTTTCTTAATTTAACACAAGGCCATGGTTTAAATGAAAAAAACAAAGAAATGATAATGAAAATGTAAATCCAATTCCTGAGGCAGCCATCTTTACTCTGTCCTTCCCATGTCAAATTGTCTTTTAAATCATCTAGCTGGCCAGAGTTCAACATATTTCAAAAATAGTTTCACCTTCACTAAATTAGAATATCCTGCTACTTTCCTTCTCCTACTAATAGGTTGCCAGGACTCATCCCTGCAGCACACTGAGAGAACTGGGCTGAAACCTGAGGAGGAGACCCATAAATACTAGACAACAACTCAGTCTCTGGGCTTTGCTGAGAGAGGGAAGTAGGGGGAGGGAGATTGAGACAAAGAGAGGGGGTAGAGAGAGAGAGACAGACAGACAGCGATAGACAGGGAGAGACAGAGCGAGAAAGAGTGTGCTATGAGGTGACCTGGGACCTGTCCATCCGTGTCTCTCCTTGACCTTGACTGCTACTCAGTGATGCTGTGCCCCATTGGCTGAGTGCGCATACCCCCCGCCTCCCTTACCCCTCCAACCGCTTGCCTCCTCTGACACAGTCATGACTGTTATGCCTTTAATCTCCCAGCGACATCTGTGAGCCATTCCGTGCAAACGAGCGAGGTCAGACCAATTCTCCAGTCACATCCTTTAGGAAGCTGAAGTTGAGCAGGACAGGACTGCCACCACACGCTGTCCAACCTCTCTGACTGCTCTAACCTCCCTTCTCCTGGTTAGTAGCAGTTGGCAACAGAACAGAGAAGATCAGAACGAACTGTCCCTGCATGATAGGTACAACATGGTGTGTAGATGATATTAAGCAGTGTCATTAAGCAGTGTCTGCCATGTATTTCACTTTATTTTGAAACAAACAAACCACTGCCATGATGACCATAACACAATGCTGTGTATTTCTCACTGTTGGCTGGTACAGCAGAGCTGGCAGGGATTTATTGTTCAGCCTGCCATGCCTTCTGGTAACATTGTATTTACAATGCAAGCAACAGATTTCCTAACACTGATTAAATGGACATAAGGCATGGTTTTCACAACACAATCCTCCCCCCCTGCCAGGATGGGATCAAATCCTCTGGCTCCCAATCATCGTCACTAGAGCATCAAGAGGAACCACATATTTGACAAACACAATGAGATCAGTTGTACACGTAAATGTCTGATTCTCAAATTAATGTTTTTAAAAAATTTATTGGCATAATTAAACAATCAATTCTCAGTGCTTATCCTAAAATATTTTTCACAATGAGTGCACATAATACAATTCATATACTTCACAGTATATACAAGGTAAGGGGCTAAAAAAGGACACTGGAAAATGTCTTCCTATCTTAAATCCAGTTGTGTTACAGTGTAGCTTTATGTATACAGCTTTATGTATACACGTTAGTGATGCACCGATATGACATTTTTGGCCGATACCGATATCTTCCTTGCCAAAAAACCCTATACCGATAACCGATATTTAAAATTCTTGCAGCCTTTTAAGCATTCTAGTACAGTTAAACAGTTAACACACACATGGATGCAGCGGTCTAAGGCACTGCATCTCAGTGCAAGAGGCGTAACAACAGTCTCTGGTTCGAATCCAGGCTGTATCACATCCGGCCGTGATTGGGAGTCCCATAGGGCGGCACACAATTGGCCCAGCGTCATCCAGGCCATCAACTTACTTGCCTAGTTAAATAAAGGTCACACACACACACAAAAATGTTATTTTGTTGGCATTTACGTATGTCCCCATTGCCAATAAAACATAATAAAAACCTATTTCTTTCACTTACCTGCTGTGCTGTTTCGTTGTTCATTTGTTCAGTTGTTTCATTCTCAACCAGGATTTATATGGAATGCTGTTTGGGTCTTTTCGTGTAAACCCCCCCCCAAAACCACTATTTGACGTGTCAAATAAGCTTGTTGACCAATCAGGACCCGAATATGACTGCACGTCACATAGTAATTTAACATGATCATAAATTTTTTACGTAGGTTATTACACATTGATTACACTATCACTCGTATTTCACATGTCACAACGATTCATCGATACGCATGCTAAGATGCTGGTAAAGTTGTCTCGCGCATCTACAGTGCTGGTCAGAAAAAAAGCTAGCTAGCTCATGGATGCAAACAATGTTCTTCCCCAAAAACATAGCTAAACGACAATCTGTTTCAGTAGCTATAGTTAGCTAGCTAACTATATAGCTAGGTGTCATCATCTAAAATAAACCTAATTTATAAGACAGTTCTTATTTGATTAATGGTGGTCGGACCCATCTATGTGAAGCTAGCCACAATAAGGATTAGCCACAATAGTGGACTTTGCGGTTAGCCTTCAAAATAAAAGTATAGCATAATTCTAGTATTTGTATTAATTTGCGTCACTGTCAATGACATACTTTTATTTTGAAGGAAAATCGATAATTCCACTATTTTGCCTAATTCTTATTGTGGCTAGCTTCACAACACAACACATCACTAGCCTTCACAGCGCATCACTTGCCAGATGAAGCTAGCTGGCTGCTTATAACGTTGGCTTTGGGCAACAGGGTTAAGTAGCTGGCTAGCTATTCATTTTCATTAACTGAAGTTCGATTTCTATAGGCGAACAACAAGTGGCAACCTTGCTAATACTCACAAGGATTCCTAAATCATTGCTAAGAATAATGAAAATGACTGCAGTTTCTACTGGTCATTGTTTTCAAGCTGGTTGTATTGGTGCTTGAAATGATCCTTTATTACCAACGCGGTATTGTAAACACATCGTTCGTGTCTGAGGTTTGTTTGTTTGCAGACTTTTGTGTACAGCTTTGACAGTGTTMCTGTATCTTTTTTGACACTCAAAGACCTTAACGGCATTCCATAGTATGTATGTCGTGAAGCTAATAGCAGTGACGCTATTACTGTGTAACTCCGGTAGGGCAACATCTGAAAAATAGCGCACTTGGTAGTGTGTACCGGTGCTCGACCAGTCGGCAAAAGCCAACATCACCCACGACAGAGAACGGTTGATTGTCAAGGGCAATGAATTTCATTATCTTGGCTTTAATGGATTTCGCCTTTGAGTTGTCTCGCAGAAATGTTCTTACTCTTTCAAATGACTGCTCGACTTGTTGACTGCTCGATCCACACAGCAGACATTGTGGGCTAGGTTAGGATTGCCGTGCAGCACCAAATTTTACGTGCCGTTATTAAGTCATGTACCTACGTTACATAGGTATGCACGGTAGCTTTGACATCGGTTTTTAACATCAGCGCTAAACTAGACATCGGTCGATTCCGATATGTTCACCGATATATCGTGCATCCCTAAAACACATAGGAGAGACCTTGGCCTGCTGCCAGCAGCAGCAGACTAGAGAATACACAGGCTGAGGTTTGTCAAACAGACAAGTAAAGAGTCTGCCAGTAAAAATCACTGACGTTCACTCTTCCTCTCTCTCATTTCTCAAGCCAGGCTTCCTTGGTCAGCAGACGTTGCTATAAGGTAACTGTGATGGATTATCTGGCTAGATGAAGATAGTGGACATTGTGATGGAGAGCCACGTTTCGGAGTGACAGGAGACAGCTCAATGCACGCCGCACGCACGCACACAGTGATGGAGGGCCAAGCGTATGAGACAGGAGACAGACAGCTCGATGTAATATACAGTGCCTTCAGAAAGTATTCATACCCCTTGACACATTCCACATTTTGCTGTGTCACAGCCTGAATTCCAAGTTGATTAAATATATGTTTTTCTCACCCATCTACACACAATACCCTATCATGACAAAGTGAAAACATGTTTTTTGAAATATTGAAAAAGAAATCCAGAAATATCCCATTGACATAAATATTCACACCCCTGAGTCAATACATGTTAGAATCACCTCTGGCAGCAATTACAGCTGTGAGTCTTTCTATTAGCACATTATTCTTTAAAACAAATTCTTCAAGATCTGTCAAGTTGGTTTTTTATTTTTTTTTATTAATTTTATTTTTTTAAATTTTATCCCCTTTTCTCCCCAATTTTTCGTGGTATCCAATCGCTAGTAATTACTATCTTGTCTCATCGCTACAACTCCCGTACGGGCTCGGGAGAGACGAAGGTCGAAAGTCATGCGTCCTCCGAAGCACAACCCAACCAAGCCGCACTGCTTCTTAACACAGCGCGCCTCCAACCCGGAAGCCAGCCGCACCAATGTGTCGGAGGAAACACCGTGCACCCGCCCCCCTCGGTTAGCGCGCACTGCGCCCGGCCCGCCACAGGAGTCGCTGGAGCGCGATGAGACAAGGATATCCCTACCGGCCAAACCCTCCCTAACCCGGACGACGCTAAGCCAATTGTGCGTCGCCCCACGGACCTCCCGGTCGCGGCCGGCTGCGACAGAGCCTGGGCGCGAACCCAGACTCTGGTGGCGCAGCATAGCACTGCGATGCAGTGCTCTAGACCACTGCGCCACCCGGGAGGCGGTCAAGTTGGTTGTTGATCATTTTCAAGCCCATTTACACTACCGTTCAAAAGTTTGGTGCCACTTACAAAATGTCCTTGTTTTTGAAAGAAAAGCACATTTTTTGTCCATTAAAATAACATCAAATTGATCAGAAATACAGTGTAGACATTGTTAATGTTGTAAATGACTATTGTAGCTGGAAACGGCAGATTTTTTATGGAATATCTACATAGGCGTACAGAAGCCCATTATCAGCAACCAACACACCTGTGTTGCAATGGCACGTTGTGTTAGCTTATCCATGTTTATCATTATAAAAGGCTATTTCATCATTAGAAAACCCTTGCAATTATGTTAGCACAGCTGAAAACTGTTGTTCTGATTAAAGAAGCAATAAATCCTTCTTTAGACTAGTTGAGTATCTGGAGCATCAGCATTTGTGGGTTCGATTACAGTCTAAAAATGTCTAGAAACAAAGACCTTTCTTCTGAAACTCTTCAGTCTATTCTTGTTCTGATAAATTAAGGCTATTCCATGAGAGAAATTGCTAAGAAACTGAAGATGTCGTACAACGCTGTGAACTACTCCCTTCATAGAACAGGGCAAACTGTCTCTAACCAGAATAGAAAGAGGAGTGGGAGGCCCCGGTGCACAACTGAGCAAGAGGACAAGTACATTAGAGTGTCTAGTTTGAGAAACAGACACCTCACAAGTCCTCAACTGGCAGCTTCATCAGTCTCAACTTTAACAGTGAAGAGGTGATTCAGGAATGTTGGCCTTCTAGGCAGAGTTGCAAAGAAAAAGCCATAGACTGGCCAATTAAAATAAAAGATTAAGATGGGCAAAAGAACACAGACACTGGACAGAGGAAGATTGGGAAAAATGTGTTATGGACAGACAAATCTAAGTTTGAGGTGTTCGGATCACAACGAAGAACATTCGTGAGACGCAGAAAAAATTAAAAGATGCTGGAGGAGTGCTTGACGCCATCTGTCAAGCATGGTGGAGGCAATGTGATGGTCTGGGGGTGCTTTGGTGGTGGTAAAGCGGGAGATTTGTACAGGGTAAAAGGGATCTTGAAGAAGGAAGGCTATCACTCCATTTTGCAACGCCATGCGTCCCTATGGACGGCGCTTAATTGGAGCCAATTTCCTCCTACAACCGGACAATGACACAAAGCACAGCTACAAACTATGCAATAACTATTTAGGGAAGAAGCAGTCAGCTGGTATTCTGTTTATAATGGAGTGGCCAGCACAGTCACCGGATCTCAACCCTATTGAGCTGTTGTGGGAGCAGCTTGACAGTATAGTACGTACGAAGTGCCCATCAAGCCAACCCAACTTGTGGGAGGTGCTTCAGGAAGCCTGGGGTGAAATCTCTTCAGATTACCTCAACAAATTGACAACTAGAATGCGAAAGGTCTGGAAGGCTGGAATTGCTGTAAATGGAGGATTCTTTGACGAAAGCAGAGTTTGAAGGATACAATAATTATTTAAATTAAAAATAATTATTTCTAATATAGTGACTATATTTCCTATTCATTTTGCAACTCATTTCATGTATGTTTTCATGGAAAACAAGGACATTTCTAAGTGACCCCAAACTTTTGAACGGTAGTGTAAGTCAAAACTGTAACTATGCCACCAAGGAACATTAAATGTCGTCTTGGTAAACAACTCCAGTGTACATTTGTCATTGTGTTTAAGGTTATTATCCTGCTGAAATGTTTGTCTCCAAGTGCCTGTTGGAAAGCAACCAACTAGGTTTTCCTCTAGAATTTTGCCTGTGCTTACCTCCATTACATTTATTTTTATTTTAAAAAACCTCCCTAGTCCTTGCCAATGACAAGCACACCCCAAACAGGATGCATGCTTTGGAATATTTGTATTCTGTACAGCCGTCCTTCTTTTCAATCTGTCATTTAGGTTAGTATTGTGGGGTATCTACAATGTTGTTCATCTATCCTCAGTTGTATCCTATCACAGCCATTAAACTCTAACTGTTTTAAAGTCGCCATAGGCCTCATGGTGAAATCCTTGAGAGGTTTCCTTCCTCTCCGGTACTCTCCACATTGAGTAACACCTTAAACCCAGCCAAGCATTCACTACTGGTTTAAACTCTACAGTGACTATTCCCCCAGGGGTACGCCAAATAAAAATGTGATTCACATTTTCAAACAGTCCATTTAGATTTTCCAACGGGGCTATACATTTGGGGGATGTTTTTTTCCTCGCCTGAGTAGCTTTGTTTCACTGACAAAAATAAAATCTAGTGTTCAACAAAATAACAACACAATGTCACAAGCAGGTAGCCTAGTCAAATAATTAACATCCAATCACATTAACCGTTACTGTCTCGCGGGAAATCTTCACTCTCGCGTAGACATTTAGAAATAAAACATGCCAATTTCAAAAATATGCCACAGGAGTTTTTTGAGTGAGAATTAAGACGACTTCCGAGTAGTAGGACATGTATAAAAGCAACATATACCATTAATAAGAAGGGGCTAGAAGCGTCTTATATGGTGAGCTATCGAGTGGCTAGGAGAGGCAAGCCCCATACTATTGTGGAGGACTTAATTCTTCCTGCAACCGCAGATATGGCTGGGAAAATGCTGGGGGAAAAGGCAAAAAAAATGATACAGATAATGCCTTCATCAAACAACACTGTTTCACAACGCATCAGTTACATGGCAGTAGATGTTTTGAAACAATTACTGCTTCGCATACAAGCCAGCGAATGCTATACGTTACAGCTGGATGAGTCAACAGATGTGGCAGGTCTGGCACAGCTCCTGGTATATGTCCGTTACGTTTATGGGGGGTCAATTAAGGAAGACATCCTCTTCTGCAAACCACTGGAAACCAGGACAACAGGAGAGGATATTTCTAAAGTCTTGGACAGCTTTGTAACATCAAATGGACTTTGGTGGTCAAGATGTGTTGGTATCTGTACTGATGGCGCAAAAGCCATGACAGGGAGACATAGTGCAGTGGTAACGAACGTGCAAGCAGTTGCTCTCGACGCCACTTGGGTACACTGCAGCATCCACTGAGAGGCTCTTGCTGCCAAGGGAATGCCTGACAGCATGAAAGACGTTTTGGACACTACAGGGAAAATGGTTAATTTGTTAAAGCAAGGCCCCTGAACTCCGTGTATTTTCTGCACTATGCAATGATATGTGTAGCGACCATGTAACGCTTTTACAACATACAGAAGTGCGCTGGTTATCAAGGGGCAAAGTATTGACACGTTTTTTTAAATTGAGAGACGAGCTTAAAGTCTTCTGTACTGACCATAATTTTAACTTGGATCGGATCTCTTGCATGATGACGAGTTTCTCACACGACTTGCCTATCTGGGTGATGTTTTTTCTCGCCTGAATGATCTGAATCTAGGATTACAGGGACTCTCCGTAACTATATTCAATGTGCGGGACAAAATTGAGGCTATGATTAAGAAGTTGGAGCTCTTCTCTGTCTGCAWTAACAAGGACAACACAGGTCTTTCCATCATTTTATGATTTTTTGTTTGCAAATGAACTCATGCTTACGGACAATGTCAAATGTGATATAGTGAAGCACCTGAGTGAGCTGGGTGCGGAATTACGCAGGTACTTTCCCAAAATGGATGACACAAACAACTGGATTCGTTATCGCTTTCATGTCCTGCCTCCAGTCCACTTACCGATATCTGAACAAGAGAGCCTCATCAAAATTGCAACAAGACGTTCTGTGAAAATGTAATTTAAATCAGAAGCCACTGCCAGATTTCTGGATAGGGCTGCACTCAGAGTATCCTGCCTTGGCAGATTGCGCTGTTAAGACACTGATGCCCTTTGCAACCACGTACCTATGTGAGACTTGATTCTCGGCCCTCACTAGCATGAAAGGCACAAACTGTGTGTGTAAAATGATTTAAGAGTGAGACTCTCTCCAATACAATCCAACATTGCGGAGTTATGTGCATCCTTTCAAGCACACCCTTCTCAATAACCTGTGGTGAGTTATTCACAATTTTTGATGAACAAATAAGGTTTTATATGTAAGATGGCTAAATAAAGTGCAAAATTATTGATTATTATTATTTGTGCCCAAGTCCTATAAGAGCTCTTTGCCACTTCCCACGAGCCGGGTTGTGACAAAAACTCACACTCATTCTTATGTTTAATAAATGTATTGTATAGTGTGTGTGTGACAGGGTTACAATGATGGCAAAAAACAACATTTGAGAGTGCGTTGACCCTGGTGCTAGAGGGGGTACGCAGCTGGAGGTTGAATGTTTGAAAGGGTAAGGGACTATAAAAAGTTTGAGAACCACTGCTCTACAGGATAATACCATTTTTAGGAGATGCTAGATCTTTATTAGATCTTTGTTAAAGCTTTATTAATATCTAATGGATTTATCATGATTTAACATAATAGCGAAAAAGATTACCAACGTTTAATGGGAGATGCAGATTTAGCCCTGGATATTGAATCTAGCCTACAGTATAATCTGAAGTGTTTACCATATGAAGCTAATAATACCATTCTTTCCAACCCCCTGCTGTAATCCTAGATGTGGAAAACAGATTTAATTCAGTCTTAATGATACAGTACTGTGTTAAACTACTAATATCCTCACCACTCGCCACACTCCCACAATACAACACTAGACGATGTACTAACGGTCTCTGGCAGGCCCAATACAGTTCTATAAAGGTAGTGCATCACCTCTGGCCATTAGGAAAGGTTTCTAGGGTGCAGTGCTGGCTCCATATTCCAACCAAGCCCACATGCCTGGGCTGGAGAGAGCCTGGGTCTGGGCGTGAGACCAAAGAGCCTCTCCCTCCCTCCATCCATCCATCCCTGCCCTCCTACCCACAACAATGCATCCAGATGTTCTTCTCTGTGGTCCACAGCTTCACACGTACAGCCACATCCTGGGGGCCATTATAAAAACCGCCAGAGGTATACTGTAGTGGAGGCAGGGTATAGGCCAAGCCTAAATTGTATTTACCTTGTATGCGTATTGAATATAGATCTAGCAAGGTGTAGTAGAAGAAGTACCCTCTGTAGCGTAGGGCAGGCTATAGGTGCTATTTTCCTTGTATGTGTATTGAATATAGATCTAGTAAGGTGTAAAGTAAGAAATAGTAATTGCTTTAAGCTGGAAGCTCCACCCACTTTCCCCAGACCATTCCATGTTGGGCCTTGATCCATCATGAGTCCTGAGTTAAGGCAGGCGCATTCGCTGACCTTCCCCTGAGACTTTCCCCCACCTCCCTCTCTCTCCCATCACCATTCTCCATCTCTCTCTGGACACAACCCTCTCTCCTCCCTTTCTTTTAAAAATTTTTTTTAATTGAACTTTCTTTGCTGTTTACACAGGCAAAAACAATAAACAACTTAACATTTACATACATTTCCACAAAAATTAATGACATCACATTTGCTCAGATCCACATGTTCCCACAGTATGTCATGTTTTGTCTTTGATCATCATGTCTTGTCCCTGTGCTTCCCTCTGCTGGTCTTATTAGGTTCTTTCCCTCTTTCTATCCCTCTCTCTCCTCCTCCCTCTCTCCCTCTCCCGCTCTCTCTCTCTATCGTTCCGTTCCTGCTCCCAGCTGTTTCTCATTCTCCTAACGACCTCATTTACTCTTTCACACCTGTCCCCTATTTTGCCCTCTGATTAGAGTCCCTATTTTCCCTCTGTTTTCCGCTTCTGTCCTTGTCGGATTCTTGTTTGATGTTTGCTGTCCTGTGTCCTTGTTCCGCCCTGTCGTGTTTTTGCCTTCTTGAGATGCTGCGTGTGAGCAGGTGTCTATGTCAGCTACGGCCTGTGCCTTCCTGAAGCGACCTGCAGTCTGTGGTCGCGTCTCCAGTCGTTCCTCTCTACTGACGAGAGGATTTCAGTTTCCTGTTTTGGATTTACCTTTGATATATCCAGGAGAATCATTGTTTGTTTGATACTGGAATAAAGACTCTGTTTCTATTACGTCGCTTTTGGGTCCTCATTCACCAGCATAACACAGTATCCGCACTCAATGTTGTTTCTAATGCTTGCAAGACTCCATATGACTTATGTTGTTTCTGTCTGTAGACAGATATTTTGCTATATTTAAATAAAGCATTTGATTCTTCCATTCTCTTAATGTTAGAGTACAATTTGACTTCCAGCATTTAAGTAATAGCTTCCTCAATATAAGTGACAAAAAGAATATTGTCCAACCCATTGGGTATCTCACCGTACCCCCATACGCCATATCTTGAAATATGCAGATAGATGGATTAAAAGTCAACTTACATCGTAAAACTTCTGACTTTTTAACTCTGCCCATAACTTTTGGATTTTATAGCACTCCCAGAAGGCAAGAATCATTGAGTCATTCGTTTTGACTCTGCCGTTGTACTGTAGAATGTGAATTTTGTCTCGTATAACAAATTCTATACATTAGTTTATACTGGATTAAGCATACATTTTCATTAACTGTAATTGCATTCGTTATGTTCCAACACTTCCTCCATCTTGTGTCGATATCAGTTATTCTTTAGTCTTGGTTCCAATAGATTTTCTAAGTGATTGTTAGTTGGATAGGCTCTCTGCAAGGTTTTATATATCTTACCTATCATAGGAGTATCTGACTCAAATAGGATGCCCTCAACATTGATGTCCAAAAGCCTTCAGGTATACATTTCGTGATATAAAACTTTTAAGTTGCATACACTACCTTTCCAAAGTTTAGGGTCACTTAGAAATGTCCTTGTTTTTGAAAGAAAAGCACATTCTTTGTCCATTAAAATAACATCAAATTGATCAGAAATACAGTGTAGAAATTGTTAATGTTGGAAATGACTATTGTAGCTGGAAACAGCTGCCTGGCCGGTTCCCCTCTCTCCACTGGGATTCTCTGCCTCAAACCCTATTATGGGGCCTGAGTCACCGGTTTACTGGTGCTCTTTCATGCCGTCCCTAGGAGGGGTGCGTCACTTGGGTGGGTTGAGTCACTGACGTGATCTTCCTGTCCGGGTTGGCACCCCCCCTCGGGTTCGTGCCGTGGGGGAGATCTTTGTGGGCTATACTCGGCCTTGTCTCAGGTTGGTAGTTGAAGTTATTCCTCTGTGCTTTGGCAAAGTGGGTGGGGTTATATCCTGCCTGTTTGGCCCTGTCCGGGGGTATCGTCGGACGGGGCCACAGTGTCTCCCGACCCCTCCGGTCTCAGCCTCCAGTATTTATGCTGTAATAGTTTATGTGTCGGGGGGCTATCCGGAGTATTTTTAGTGTTTTATCCGGTGTGAATTTAATCTCTCTCTCTCTCTCTCTCTCTTCTCCTCCTCCCTACAGTTTCAACTGTTCTGCCTGCAGCTATGGCACCCTGACCTGTTCACCGGACGTGCTACCTTGTCCCAGACCTGCTGTTTTCAACTCTCTAGAGTCAGCAGGTGCGGTAGAGACACTCTGAATGATCGGCTATGAAAAGCCAACTGACATTTACTCCTGAGGTGCTGACCTGTTGCACCCTCTACAACCACTATGATTATTATCTGACCTTGCTGGTCATCTATGAACATTTGAACATCTTGGCCATGTTTTGTTATAATCTCCACCCGGCACAGCCAGAAGAGGACTGGCCACCCCTCATAGCCTGGTTCCTCTCTAGGTTTATTCCTAGGTTCCGGCCTTTCTAGGGAATGTTTCCTAGCCACCGTGGTTCTACACCTGCATTGCTTGCTGTTTGGGGTTTTAGGCTGGGTTTCTATATAGCACTTTGTGACATCAGCTGAGCTAATCCAATTATATTATTTAAAAATGCTAATTGATCATTAGAAAACCCTTTTGCAATTATGTTAGCACAGCTGAAAACTGTTGTTCTGATTAAAGAAGCAATAAAACTGTCCTTCTTTAGACTAGTTGAGTATCTGGAGCATCAGCATTGTGGGTTCAATTACAGGCTCAAAAGAACAAATCTAAGTTTGAGGTGTTTCAGATCACAAAGAAGAACATTCATGAGATGCAGAAAAAATGAAAAGATGCTGGAGGAGTGCTTGCCGCCATCTGTCAAGGATGGTGGAGGCAATGTGATGGTCTGGTAAAGTGGGAGATTTGTACATGGTAAAAGGGATCTTGAAGAAGGAAAGCTATCACTCCATTTTGCAACGCCATGCCATACCCTGTGGACGGTGCWTAATTGGAGCCAATTTTCTCCTACAACAGGACAATGACCAAAAGCACAGCACCAAACTATGTAAGAACTATTTAAGGAAGAAGCAGTCAGCTGGCATTCTATCTATAATGGAGTGGCCAGCACAGTCACTGGATCTCAACCCTATTGAGCTGTTGTGGGAGCAGCTTGACCATATGGTACGTAAGAAGTGCCCATCAAGCCAATCCAACTTGTGGGAAGTGCTTCAGGAAGCATGGGGTGAAATCTCTTCAGATTACCTCAACAAATTGACATATAGAATGCCAAAAGGTCTGGAAGGCTCTAATTCCTGCAAATGGAGGATTCTTTGACGAAAGCAAAGTTTGAAGGACACAATAATTATTTCAATTAAAATAATTTCTAACCTCGTCAACATCGTGACTATATTTCCTATTCATTTTGCAACTCATTTAAATGTATGTTTTCATGGAAAACAAGAACATTTCTAAATGACCCCAAACTTTTGAATGGTAGTGTTTATTTGAAAATGTTTCCATTGGTCAGTCCAAAATTGCATTTTAATTCTGTTATGGATTGAAACGCTGCTGGGATCAAAATGAAATGTGACAATCTGGTATTTATTGTGTAGAGCTTTTTAGGGTCTCACTCTTAACACATACACAGACATAATCTGCTGTATGCGTGCCAGATGGACTAGTCCATATTTTGCCTATTGGGCCTGTCTGACTTATAATTATCTGGCTAATAATGTTCCCCTCAAAGAATAAAATGGTACGTTTGCGGTTTCTTCAAGGAAGAAAATGGGCTGTTGTGAGGGGCTCAAGAAAGTTTTTTCCCCAGTTCGCCCCTGGTGCGTGCTACATGGAAGCCATCATCACACGTCAAAGCGGGGTTCCATCTTTCTGTGGCGGTCTAACATGCTATTGAAGTAAGGGCCACATTGGGAAACAAAGGAGTCCTTTGACAGAGCGAGCTGCAACTAGACACAACAATGACTCTATTTAGCAATTAAGCCTGGCAGCGTTAGGTTGGGAGAGCTCCCAGGACTGCAATATTCCCTGATCTCTTACTTGGAATGCGGAGGAGAAGAGAGGTGAGGGGGTTTGTTTGGTGGTGGCTGAGGGAAATAAGGGGGGGTTCAATAAACAGAGCTGGCACAAGGTATTCTCTCTGTACCCAAGAACCACACTCAGTCA
Organism: Salvelinus sp. IW2-2015; assembly: GCF_002910315.2. NCBI lineage: Eukaryota > Metazoa > Chordata > Actinopteri > Salmoniformes > Salmonidae > Salvelinus > Salvelinus sp. IW2-2015. The sequence continues at coordinate 26,419,008 of NC_036872.1, read as the reverse complement.
CATTGAGAAATGAAATGACAACGCCGCTATGACTGGGCATATTCACAGCGAAAGGAACCTCTTTAATCATGGATAGTGTAACATCAATATATGCAATATTGAGAGTGTCAATACGTTAAGTACTGAGTTACATGTATTGAGTGGAGTGCATCACTCAACAGCGGTCAGAGACCCAAAAAGCAGAGGAGGTTAGTGGCACCTTAATTGGCGAGGACGGGCTCGTGGTAATGGCTGGAGCGGAATGGTCTCAAATACATGGTTTCCATGTTTGATGCCATTCCATTCCCTCTGTTCCAGCCCTTATTATGAGCCGTCCTCCCCTCACCAGCCTCCACTGTTGAAAAGTGTCTTAGTCTGATCTGACCCCATTCAGGGGTCTAACAGGACAGAGCTGGATAGGTGGATGCAAATATTGGCCAGGAGTTAACACTCATCTCTTCTGTCTGGCCTGGGTCAAGTTCCCAACCAAACTCCTAAAAAAAGTGTGCCTCCACTTTAGCTCTGTGCGAGGCAACAGACTGTATATTAACCAGCCGTGTCGGTCTGTTCAAACATAAGAGAGATGGATTGCACAGAGGAGCCTAAATACATGGTGGTGGTAGTGGTGGCAAACAGGGAGGAGAAAGGATACCGTGTTAGCAGTAAGTCCCAATTTTTTCGAAGGTATAAGCTGGGTAATGTTGGAGCTTCCACAACATAGCTTCCAACTTGCAAACCTGTAAACAGTGAAGGGTAAGGGCCAAGGGGAAGGGGTGGAGAGCAAACTGGAAATGGCTGGCCGTGTTATATGGGAGTTGGGGCGTGGGCTGGCCAAGCTTGCCTCTAAAAGTCTGGTTCCTTATTGAAAATGACTGTGGATGCATTACTGTGGAAGACCTGTCTGGGTTTGATAGACACTTGGTTTCCACTATCTGGCCAGTGACTGCCTCTGAGTAGACCGCATTATTCCACTGACAGGCACGAGAAAAGTGACTCCTAATGAAATTGTGGAGCCATATGTAGCTAAGGGCCGAGGCTGTGAGCTGCTTAGGGGCCGCCGGGGCCGCCACCACTCTCCAATTCACAGGCACGCCCGACTGGCTGGCAAGAGCATAGCTGTGTCTGAAATGGCACCCTATTCCCTATGTTGTGCACTGCTTTTGACCAGGGTGCCATTTGGGATGCATCCCAGGAGCTCTGAGGGGGAAGCCTGGCTGTGCTGCAGGATAAACGCTGATGTCAGTTAACAGTAAATTCAATCAGGGTTCTACAACGCTCCTTAACCAAGCTTTTTACCAGAATAAAATATATGCCCTTAGTTAGCAGATCCCTTCATTAAATCGTTGAGTGATGCCTGGGCGTGAATACTGCTGAATGTCTGAATGTAGTTTAAATGAATGCGCTGGAGTACGTGACAGAATGAAGACTGATGATCTTCATCAAGATGGCTGTGTTCTTCTCAGAGAGTCAAGTTCCCTCATATTTACCTGGGAGGATTAATGGCTGGATGGATGGAAAGAGGAATGAATGAACGAAAGAACGGGCAAGTCAATAGGAATGCAGCTAATATAAAAGCGCCATTCCATTGCCCAGCAGTATAGTAAATAATGTTATTTCCCCTCCACAGCATAGGGTTACAGTGTCTATTTGGCCTTGATGAGAGGATTGCGAGTCCATGCATTTATTTGCTATGGGTGATAGGAGGTTTCAGAGTTGTTTGCTATGGGTGATGAGAGGTTTCAGAGTTGTTTGCTATGGGTGATGGGAGGTTTCGGAGTTGTTTGCTATGGGTGATGAGAGGTTTCAGAGTTGTTTGCTATGGGTGATGAGAGGTTTCAGAGTTGTTTGCTATGGGTGATGAGAGGTTTCAGAGTTGTTTGCTTTGGGTGATGAGAGGTTTCAGAGTTGTTTGCTATGGGTGATGAGAGGTTTCAGAGTTGTTTGCTATGGGTGATGAGAGGTTTCAGAGTTGTTTGCTTTTGGTGATGAGAGGTTTCAGAGTTGTTTGCTATGGGTGATGAGGGGTTTCAGAGTTATTTGCTATGGGTGATGAGAGGTTTGCTATGGGTGATGAGAGGTTTCAGCTGTTAACTGAAGGTTAATGTGAGTAACCAGCAATTTTTGCCCTCCAGCATGAAAAACAGACCAACAACCCCACCCCCAAGCAGCAGAGTGTAGTGTAGTCTGAAACACTCTGAAAACAATGTGGCTAGTAAACGTGTGTTTAGCCAAGGCCAAATACTATTTACGATATCAGTACTGTATAGTTAACTAGTGTCTCTGCTCTCTTCTTGGAGAGCACAGGACCTCTGACCACCGCATTGTCACCTATAACTCTCTCAGAGCAGAGCAGCTGTCCACACAGTATTACATAACAACACCATCTCTGCGTCCCAAATGGCACTCTATTCACTACATAGTGCACTGCTCTGGTCAAAGTATTGCACTATATAAGGAATAGGGTGAATTTGGGATGCAGTCATTGACTGTTATTACGGACTAGCTCATTATCCTGCCATGAAGCCTGATGGTGAATGTTCTTTCTAGCCACACACCAGGGCCCTGCAGGTCAAATGTCTCTCTACTTGCTCCCTGTGTGTGTGTGTGTGTGTGTAAATGTTCTTTCTAACCACACACCTGGGCCCTGCAGGTCAACCAGCTGGCCATGCTACTATACTGGCCATGCTACTATACTGGCCATGCTACTATACTACCATACTAGCCCCTCTCCAACCATGGCTCTGTTACAGTCAGAGGCAGCATCTCTCACACACACACACACACACACACACACACAAACAATCGGAGTGAAGTGAGCATATCCACCGGGTCCTAAAATATCCCCACAGCTTCCTGTTAATCCCACATGAACAGGTGCTTCTATTTAAAGGATCAAATTCTCACCAATCCACTCATGGAATCCTAAACATTCCTGTTTCACTCACTATACATGTTGCAGTCAGGCCAGGGAAACAATGCCCTTGATTCCAGGGTTGATTTAGGGTTAGCGGGAAAAATCACTTAGGAAACCACCACCCTTCCAATAGAAAGCAAACAACTATAATGGTGATTAGTCTTAGTGCTTTGACTGACCTCTGGTTCAAGGGGACACACCTGAATTGACTTAGAGTGCACAGCACCAGGTCAAGCCTGTGCTGTGGATGTTCAAAGGCAAGAATGGCTGAGCGCTGACTGACACTGACATCCATCAAAAGGCAGAAGTACTGTACAGTCAGTATTCAGCATTTCTCTTACTCACTGCCATTAACCATGCAAAATGTCCATCCTACATTATGGTGGCAAAGCTGGTCTTTTCCCATCGGTGTCAGCCTCCATCCAGCTTTTCTGTTATCCTCACTCTGTGGACAATGAACACTGTCATGAGTCACTGGACTCTGAAACAAATAACCAGTATCATCTTGCTATAGGTTCTGTGAAAATAGAATTTCATATTTTTTGTCATATATTGTGAAAAATGTAAATGTTAGGATGTAAAACGCTCTTGCTACATTAGGGGGAAAACATGCAATTTGCATAAGAATTGGAATATTACATAAGCTCATCAAGTGTGCTGATTACCAGTGCTGATTACCAGTGCTGGAAAAAGTACCCCATTGTCATACTTGAGTAAAAGTAAAGATACTTTAATAGAAAAAGACTCAAGTAAAAGTAAAAGTCACCTAGTAAAATACTACTTGAGTAAAAGTCTAAAACTATTTGGTTTAAATATACTTAAGTATCAAAAGTAAATGTAATTGCTCAAATTTACTTAAGCATCAAAGGTAAAAGTATAAATTATTTCAAATTTCTTATATTAAGCAAAGCAGACGGCACCATTATATATTTTTATTTCATTGACGGATAGCCAGGGGCACACTCCAACACTCAGACATCCATTACAAACGAAGCATGTGTTTTTTTATTTCACCTTTATTTAACCAGGTAAGCTAGTTGAGAACAAGTTCTCATTTACAACTGCGACCTGGCCAAGATGAAGCAAAGCAGTGCGACACAAACAACAACACAGAGTTACACATGGAATAAACAAGCGTACAGTTAAATAACACAATAGAAAAAAAGAAAGTCTATATACTGTGTGTGCAAATGGCGTGAGGAGGTAAGGCAATAAATAGGCCATAGTACCAAAGTAATTACAATTTAGCAAATTAACACTGGAGTGATAGATGAGCAGATGATGATGTGCAAGTAGAAATATTGGTGTGCAAAAATATTGGTGTGCAAAAAAAAGTAAATAAAAACAATATGGGATGAGGTAGGTGGATTGGGTGGGCTATGTACAGCTGCAGCGATCAGTTAGCTGCTCAGATAGCTGATGTTTAAAGTTAGTGAGGGAAATATAAGTCTCCAGCTTCAGCGATTTTTGCAATTCGTTCCAGTCATTGGCAGCAGAGAACTGGAAGGAAAAGCGGCCAAAGGAGGTGTTGGCTTTGGTGACAAAACGGATGGCACTGTGATAGACTGCATCCAGTTTGCTGAGTAGAGTATTGGAGGCTATTTTGTAAATKACATCGCCGAAGTCAAGGATTGAGTAGGATAGTCAGTTTTACAAGGGTATGTTTGGCGGCGTGAGTGAAGGAGGCTTTGTCGCAAAATAGGAAGCCGATTCTAGATTTAATTTTGGATTGGAGATAATTAATATGAGTCTGGAGGAGAGTTTACAGTCTAGCCAGACACCTAGGTATTTGCAGTTGTCCACATATTCTAAGTCAGAACCGTCCAGAGTAGGGATGCTAGTCGGGCGGGAAGCGATCGGTTGAAGAGCATGCATTTGGTTTTACTAGCATTCAAAAGCAGTTGGAGGCCACAGAAGGAGTGTTGTATGGCATTGAAGCTCGTTTGGAGGTTAGTTAACACGGTGTCCAAAGAAGGACCAGATGTATACAAAATGGTGTCATCTGCGTAGAGGTGGATCAGGGAATCTGCAGCAAGAGCAACATCGTTGATATATACAGAGAAAAGAGTCGAGAATTGAAGCCTGTGGTACCCCCATAGAGACTGCCAGAGGTCCGGACAACAGGCCCTCCAATTTGACACAGTGAACTCTATCTGAGAAGTAGTTGGTGAACCAGGCGAGGCAATCATTTGAGAAACCAAAGCTGTTGAGTCTGCCGATAAGAATACAGTGATTGACAGTCGAAAGCCTTGGCCAGGTCGATGAAGACGGCTGCGCAGTACTGTCTTTTATTGATGGCGGTTATGATATCGTTTAGTACCTTGAGCGTGGCTGAGGTGCACCCGTGACCAGCTCGAAAACCRGATTGCACAGCGGAGAAGGTATGGTGGGATTCRAAATGGTCAGTGATCTGTTTATTAACTTGGCTTTCGAAGACTTTAGAAAGGCAGGGCAGGATGGATATAGGTCTATAACAGTTTGGGTCTAGAGTGTCACCCCCTTTGAAGAGGGGGATGACTTTATTTATTTATTTATTTTTTTAATTTTTATTTTACCGTTATTTTACCAGGTAAGTTGACTGAGAACACGTTCTCATTTGCAGCAACGACCTGGGGAATAGTTACAGGGGAGAGGAGGGGGATGAATGAGCCAATTGTAAACTGGGGATTATTAGGTGACCGTGATGGTTGAGGGCCAGATTGGGAATTTAGCCAGGACACCGGGGTTAACACCCCTACTCTTACGATAAGTGCCATGGGATCTTTAATGACCTCAGAGAGTCAGGACACCCGTTTAACGTCCCATCCGAAAGACGGCACCCTACACAGAGCAGTGTCCCCAATCACTGCCCTGGGGCATTGGGATCTTTGTTTAGACCAGAGGAAAGAGTGCCTCCTACTGGCCCTCCAACACCACTTCCAGCAGCACCTGGTCTCCCATCCAGGGACTGACCAGGACCAACCCTGCTTAGCTTCAGAAGCAAGCCAGCAGTGGTATGCAGGGTGGTATGCGGCAGCTTTCCAATCTTTAGGAATCTCGGACGATATGAAAGAGAGGTTGAACAGACTGGTAATAGGGGTTGCAACAATGGCGGCGGATCATTTTAGAAAGAGAGGGTCCAGATTGTCTAGCCCAGCTAATTTGTACGGGTCCAGGTTTTGCAGCTCTTTCAGAACATCTGCTATCTGGATTTGGGTGAAGGAGAAGCTGGGGAGGCTTGGGCAAGTAGCTGCTGGGGGTGCGGAGATGTTGGCCGGGGTTGGGGTAGCCAGGAGGAAAGCATGGCCAGCCGTAGAGAAATGCTTATTGAAATCCTCGATTATCATGGATTTATCGGTGGTGACAGTGTTACCTAGCCTCAGTGCAGTGGGCAGCTGGGAGGAGGTGCTCTTATTCTCCATGGACTTTACAGTGTCCCAAAACTTTTTGTAGTTAGAGCTACAGGATGCAAATTTCTGTTTGAAAAAGCTAGCCTTTGCTTTCCGGACTGACTGCGTGTATTGGTTCCTGACTTCCCTGAAAATGTGCATATCGCGGGGACTATTCGATGCTAGTGCAGCCCGCCACAGGATGTTTTTGTGCTGGTCGAGGGCAGTCAGGTCTGGAGTGAACCAAGGGCTATATCTGTTCTTAGTTCTACATTTTTTGAAAGGGGCATGCTTATTTAAGATGGTGAGGAAATTACTTTTAAAGAACGACCAGGCATCCTCAACTGACGGGATGAGGTCAATATCCTTCCAGGATACCCGGGCCAGGTCGATTAGAAAGGCCTGCTCGCAGAAGTGTTTTAGAGAGCGTTTGACAGTGATGAGGGGTGGTCGTTTGACCGCGGACCCATAGCGGGTTCAGGCAATGAGGCAGTGATCGCAGAGATCCTGATTGAAAACAGCAGAGGTGTATTTGTTGGGCAAGTTGGTCAGGATAATATCTATGAGGGTGCCCATGTTTACGGATTTTGGCTTGTACCTCACAAAATCATTTTAGAACCAAGTCACCCCCTGTACCTGGACTTTGAATTACTCCCCTCTGGGCGCAGGTATAGGGCACCCCTCAGCAGGAAAAATAGAACGAGACAATCATTTGTGCCAGGTGTGATATCCCTCTTAAATAGCTCGGGCAAATGTTCCCATTGACCCCGTAAGGCCAGCAGGCTAGTCTTTGTTTTAAATGTTTTAAATGTTTTATTTCTTATTTCTTACTATTATTATTTTTTTATTGGTGCGTGACTGTTATTGAAAGTTGTATTGTCAATCTTGTTTTGTATTTAACGCCACTTTAAATGTGTACATGACACTGCAACAAAATTTCCCCATGGGGACAATAAAGTAAGTAAGTAAGTAAGTACCTGGTGGGTTCCTTGATAATTTGTGTGAGATTGAGGGCATCTAGCTTAGATTGTAGGACTGCCGGGGCGTTAAGCATATCCCAGTTTAGGTCACCTAACAGAACGAACTCTGAAGATAGATGGGGGGCCTATAACAGGCGGCAACAGTGAATGACTTATTTCTGGAGAGATACATTTTTAACATTAGAAGCTCTGACTGTTTGGGCACAGACCTGGAAAGTATGACAGAACTTTGCAGGCTATCTCTGGAGTAGATTGCAACTCCTCCCCCTTTGGCAGTTCTATCTTGACGGGAAATGTTGTAGTTGGGTATGGAAATCTCTGAATTTTTGGTGGCCTTCCTAAGCCAGGATTCAGACACGGCAAGGACATCAGGGTTGGCGGAGTGTGCTAAAGCAGTGAGTAAAACAAACTTAGGGAGGAGGCTTCTGATGTTAACATGCATGAAACCAAGGTTTTTTCGGTTACAGAAGTCAACAAATGAGAGTGCCTGGGGAGGGCCTGGGTTAACCTCCACATCTCCCGAGGAACAGAGGAGGAGTAGGATGAGGGTACGGCTTAAGGCTATCAAAACTGGTCGTCTAGTGCGTTGGGGACAGCGAATAAAAGGAGCAGATTTCTGGATGTGGTAGAATAGATTCAGGGCATATTGTACAGACAGGGGTATGGTGGGGTGAGGGTACAGTGGAGGTAAGGCCAGGTACCGAGTGATGATAGAGGTTGCATCTCTGGATGGGATGGTTATGCTGGGTGAGGTCACCGCATGTGTGGGAGGTGGGACAAAGGAGGTATCTGAGGCATGTTGACTAAGGGCTCCGCAGTAAACTAAAACAATGATAACTATCCTAAACAATAGTGTACAAGGCATATTGACATTTGAGAGAGACATAAAGCGAGGCATAAAGCAATCACAGGTGTTGATTGGGAGAGCTAGCTAAGACAACAACGGGTAAGACAATAACAGCTAATCAGCTAAGACAACAACAACAGGTAAAATGGTGATGATTGGGCAGAGAGGGTCGGTTAACTACAAACAGGGCCCGAGTTCGAGGCTGGGGCCGACAGATAAACAAAAACAAAAATAAACAAAACGGAGTACCGTGATTAATGAACAGTCCAGCAGGCATCAGCAATGTAGCCAAGTGGTCATAGGGTCCAGTGAACAGCAATAGATGGAACAGGGAAGCCGCGGGGTAGTCGTTACTACGCTAGCACGTGGGAGACACAGGGTTTAAAGTTAGCAGGCCGGGGTAAGTAGAAGCGTCTGCTCCTACATGGCGCCGTGTCGACATAGGGTCCGGGCCAGATGGTGAAAGAGGTATTGTAGTTGTAGTAATTTTGTTTGCTAGCCGGGAGAAGCGCCTGGCTCACGGCTAACTGGTGCTAGCTTCGGGGCAGGGGCGTTAGCCACTAAAGCCACTCGGTAGCAGCTAGCTAGCAGCGATGATCCAATGCAAAGGTCCAGAGCTTACGGCAAGGATCCGGTGGAGTAGTGGATTCTAGCCGTGTTGGGCGTAGAGTCCGGGAGGCATCGGCTTTGTAGTCGGGAGATCACAGAGTAGGCCAGGCTCAGGGCTAGCTTCGGGGCTGGGTCACTCGGTGGCAGCTAGCTAGCTGTGATGATCAGGAGTAATGGTCCAGGGTTTACGGCAGGAATCCAGCGTTTTAGTGGAGAAAAATAGTCCGATACTGGCAGGCTGGCAAGTATTATCCAGGCAAAAAAAAACGTCTGGTGTCCGTGCAGAAGGTAAAGGCCACTAGCAGTGGCTAACAATGACTAAATAGCTAGTAGCTGGTTAGCCTCTGATGGCTAGCTTCTGATGGCAGTTCTAGCTAAAAGGTCTAAAAAATTGAGGATCCGTATCACATTGGATGAGGCGGGTTACCGGAAGGTATATTAATAAAAAAATGGAAAAGAGATTGAAAATAAATGGAAATATATACAAAAAATACAAAAAGTAAATGAGAGGACGACAAACCACGTCTGCACTGCTACGCCATCTTGGATGCTAGTGAGTCCGCCAGATCAGAGGCAGTAGGGATGTTTTGTTGATAAGTGTGTAAATTGGACCATTTTCATGCCCTGCTAAGTATTCAAAATAAACACAGCAAAAATAGAAATGTCCCTTTTTCAGGATCCTGTCTTTCAAAGATAATTTGTAAAAATCCAAATAACTTCACAGATCTTCGTTGTAAAGAGTTTAAACACCGTCTCCCATGCTTGTTCAATGAACCATAAACAATTAATGAACATGCACCTGTGGAACGGTCGTTAAGACACTAACAGCTTACAGACGGTAGGCAATTAAGGTCACAGTTTTGAAAACTTAGGACACTAAAGAGGCCTTTCTACTGACTCTGAAAAACACCAAAAGAAAGATGCCCACGGTCCATGCTCATCTGCGTGAACATGCCTTAGGCATGCTGCAAGAAGGCATGAGGACAGCAGATGTGGCCAGGGCAATAAATTGCAATGTCCGTACTGTGAGACGCCGAAGACAGCGCTACAGGGAGACAGGACGGACAGCTGATTGTCCTCGCAGTGGCAGACCACGTGTAACAACACCTGCACAGGATCGGTACATCTGAACATCACACCTGCGGGACAGGCACAGGATGGCAACAACAACTGCCCAAGTTACACCAGGAATGCACAATCCCTCCATCAGTGCTCAGACTGTCCGCAATAGGCTGAGAGAGGCTGGACTGAGGGCTTGTAGGCCTGTTGTAAGGCCTACAATTCGCATTTATCGTTGAAGGAATGAGCGTTACACCTAGGCCTGTACTCTGGAGCGGGATCGATTTGGTGGTGGAGGGTCCGTCATGGTCTGGGGCGGTGGATCACAGCATCATCACTGAGCTTGTTGTCATTGCAGGCAATCTCAACGCTGTGCGTTACAGGGAAGACATCCTCCTCCCTCATGTGGTACCCTTCCTGCAGGCTCATCCTGACATGACCCTCCAGCATGACAATGCTACCAGACATACTGCTCGTTTTGTGTGCGTGATTTCCTGCAAGACAGGAATGTCAGTGTTCTGTCATGGCCAGCGAAGAGCCCGGATCTCAATTCCATTGAGCACGTCTGGGACCTATTGGATCTGAGGGTGAGGGCTAGGGCCATTCCCCCCAGAAATGTCCGGGAACTTGCAGGTGCCTGGCAAATCTGGTGCAGTCCATGAGAAGGAGATGCACTGCAGTACTTAATGCAACTGGTGGCCACACCAGATACTGACTGTTACTTTTTATTTTGACCCCCCCCCCTTTGTACAGGGACACATTATTTCATTTATGTTAGTCACATGTCTGCGGAACTTGTTCAGTTTATGTCTCAGTTGTTGAATCTTGTTATGTTCATACAAATATTTACACAAACGCAGTTGACAGTGAGAGGACGTTTCTTTTTTTGCTGAGTTTATAACTAGTACTTTTGGGTGTCAGGGAAAATGTATGGAGTAATAAGTCCTATATTTTCTTTAGGAATGTAGTCAAGTAAAAGTAGTCAAAAATATAAATAGTGAAGTACAGACACCCCAAAAAACTACTTAAGTAGTACTTTCAAGTATTTTTACTTAAGAACTTTACACCACTGCTGATTACATCTACTGTACAGTACCATGCAGTGGAGTTAACAGGAGAGAGAGGATACAGCTTTGTCAGGATTACCGGCTCAAAGGGAAGCTTTAACAACCTTATCAGCACTGTCTGCACTTCTATTCTACTTTGAAAGATAACAGGGAATGCGTCTCAAATGTACACAACTTTTGACTAGAGCTCTGTCAAAAGTAGTTTACTATAAAGGGAATAGGGTGTCATTTGGGATGCACACAACGAGAAAGAAGAGTTCTGTTCTGCACTGCAAGGCAGTCATTAAAAATGGGCAGCTAAGGGAGAGATTTCCTCTCATTCTCCTGTGAGGATGAGGAAACGTCTCAGGCAGGTTCACTCATAGTGCTAAGGTGACTTGGCTGACGCTCGCAAGGGAGGGAGAGAGAGGGAGGGGAGAAGGAGAGAGAGACAAGGTTTACTTTGGGTGTTCCACTGTTTTCTTTTGCCTTCAGGGCTCATGATGAAAAACAGAGAGCTGCCGACGCCAACAGACCACCACCTAGCAGCCCAGCCATTGAGGAAATGGCGATATAGCGTGCAGGTTGGGGCTTTCGGCTTTGACAACCACATGAAGGAATGATCCTATAGACCTTCAAGTGGAGGGTTAGGGTAGTCATTGTAATAATTTAGTAAAGGGAAACAGGCTTCTAGGGTTGAGTGTGAAGCAGGGAGCATTTAGGTCTTCACTAATTTCAAATTTTTCCCAGGCCACAGTTTGTCACTATTTCAACACCACTGTTTTTCCCCTCCACCATGTTAGGGGAATGGATAGAATGGCTCTGGGTGCCATTTCAAAAACCAAATTGCTGAAATAAAAAACATTTCTTCCAAGAATGAGATAGTGGTACTGATTCGACCTAGAAACTAAATGTGCTTGACGTAATCCCTTTTCTCCCCTCAGTGCCGATCTGCAGGGAGGTCAGAGAACAAACAGAAATTATATTTCAAGTCTTCATTACCAATGAAAATAAGGTTAACAGCTTCCTCTGTCTGCTATTCACACAAGCAGAATGATGACCATTCAAAATATGAATTTCGCACATACTGCCTGTGTGGTTGTCAGAGCACAATGGGACAGGCATGGGCTGCATCAGCGCAACATCTGTCACAAAGGCATGAGGAGCCCTTAGTAAGAGAACTATGCCTTTATGGCTTTGTTAAAAATCTGTGCACGTCCTCCATATCTCAACTTGGCCTGACCTGACATTAGCATCAGGATAGTGCACAGTGCACACACTCAAATCGTAGTCAATAGATCCACAGCCTTGTCCATGACTCAAAGGTTTCCAACTGAAATACTGTAGAAAACAGACACCGAAAGACATTTAAGATGGAAAATAGTGAGTTCAGTTTACACTCAACATTAGGTAGACCTACACATTGGTGGCCCTGAGGGGTTCCCTTTGAGTCGATGCAGACATTTGATGGGTCTGACTTATGACTTATCCAGTCTAGACCTCAATCTCATCACCAGAGGCTGTAATGCTACTGTATCCTCTCAGAGCAGAGCTGGCAGTCAAACACTCACTACTTTATGCTCGGTTTCTCAGTCCTGAATCACTGTGACTCAAACCCTGTAAATGAGTGTCTCCACTGAGAGGCAACAGACAGACAGACAAACGGGCAACACTGATGGAACAGAGATGTCTGGTGACATCAGTGAAGTTATCGTATACTTGGGGAGGAAGACACAAGAGGGTCTGTCACTGTCACTTGACATGAGGAGAGGTGGTGAGATTTCACCTCAGCCATCAGATGGGTAGTAACAATGCCATGCACTCAGTGCTACTCTCTGGCCACACACAGACCAATGATCTGGGAAAGCCCTATGGACATGAAGAAAATATTTTTTTAAAACAGACAGGCTGCCAATTCAGAATTCAATCCACCGTTGAGACTGCAGAGTGCTCAGAAAATACTCTGGGAAAGACAGAGACAGAGATGCTCTAATCGTGTGTTGGATTGATACTAGAACACGCGCACACCAAAAGGTCAACAAAAGAGCATAGTAGAACTGAAAAAAAGTCTGACAAATAATGAAAGAGGCACTGTAGCAAATAACATGTTAAATGCAGGGATTCCCATGCTGACCAGGCTTTGGAATACACTGAGTGTACAAAACATTAAGAACACCTGCTCTTTCCATGACATAGACTGACCAGGTGAATCCAGGTGAAATCTATGATCCCTTATTGATGTCACTTGTTAAATCCACTTTAATCAGTGTAGATGAAGGGGAGGAGAMAGGTTAAAAGAAGGATTTTAAGACTTTAGACATGGATTGTGAATGGGTGCCATTCAGAGGGTGAATGGACAAGACAAAATATTTAAGTGCTTTTGAACGGGGTATGGTAGTAGGTGCCAGGCGCACTGGTTTGTGTCAGGAACTGCAATGCTGTTAGGTTTTCCACACTCAACAGTTTCCTGTGTGCATCAAGAATAGTCCAAAGGACATCCAGTCAACTTGACACAACTGTGGGAAATATTGGAGTCAACATGGGCCAGCATCCCTGTGGAACGCTTTCGACACATTGTAGAGTCCATGCCCAACGAATTGAGGCTATTCTCAAGGTAACTCAATATTAGGAAGGTGTTCCTAATGTTTGATATACTCAATGTACAGTATATATAAATCTGCTCAGACAAAATATGTTGTTTTTCCTGTCTGATGTAAAATGTCAAATGAAATATCCCCATCCAACTGTACAAGGACACACAAACACATTAGGCTTCAATAGCACATAGATCAAGACACTGTTCAAGGACACAGAAAGGTTGGGCCTCGATAGCACAGATTATACAAGAATATTGTTGCTGTCTGATGAAAACTTTGTAACATTTTTTGCCAATTGTATATATTTGTTTTGTATTGAAACCTCAATGTACTCTGAACATTTGATGACTCTGACTAAATAGCTTCTTAATGTTTCAAAATGGTGTGTTCGTTAATGGTAAAATATGGCAGTTCCTTTTCAATTGCCTGAAAAGTGTCTGTTTGAGATAAGAGGTTTTCACCCGACAGCGACAATATTTTATCAACATGTATTTTGACCACCTTCCTCGTCCAGCATTTTGAATACCTGAGTGCTCTCCTTTGTTGTGAGGCAGATCATTGCTGTGGGGTCTTATGTAGATGTGTTGAGCTATGAAGTGTTAAGCAGCCCTCCAGCTAAACATTAATGACCTCCCCAAGGCTGCATGCATGGAAGAAATAAATACCAATCTCTGACAGCGGGAGAAGAGGGGTGAAACATTTCCATTTAACAACATCTCGTATATCACACCGTGACAACAGTGTTGCAGAGCAAATGTGAAACAATTATGTAAAAAATACTGTCTGGATAATTGAGGCTGGCCTGTGCTTTACCTCAGACCACATCGTAAACTCCCAATGGAGGTTCGCCCTCAGGTGAGCCGACAATGCGCCTCGGAGTTACGGAACAGAGGAATTATTTGTGTCCACAGAGAATGGCCCCTTCAGGCACCCTTACTGCCTCTCACAGGGGCATGATGGGAGGAACTGGCCCTGGAATTGACCTGGCCTCAACTCACCCTGCTTCTGAGAATCCAACACCAATCACATGTATTCAAACATTCACAATGAGGGGGAACGAAAGGGAAATAAAATTAGGTTTAAAAAAAAAAGTTAGCTAAACATGAACAAAGTTGAATCTTCTCCTAGCGACTGGCTGGAGCTGAAATGCATGCGTCGGTCTGTCCTCCCCATGAACACGGCTGGATGCAACAGAACACAGAGGGCAAGTTTCTGATCCCACTRCCATAGAAATCAGCCAGCCAGCCAAAACCTCCACTCTCCACCGGACTTGGCAACTAACACAGGTTACAGCAAAGGGAGGCACCGAGGAGGAATGAGGGCCTTTTTGCCTTTTCCTCCTCCATGAGTAAATGCATGTTTTATCTGACAACTGGCTGGCAGACCATGTGAAAAGTCTCTGTGCCAGTTAAAAGACGTTAAATCAAAACTGGGATTCCTGAATGTGAAATGTAGCTTATCCTGTGTGAAGATGAGGCACAGCATATTTCTGCACAGACAGCTGCCTGAAGGAGGATGAAGTTGGAGAGCTATCTCCGCTGTGGTATTACAGCATTAGTTATGACTCTTCCACATCACAAAAAAGATGGCCTCTGCCAAAGTAATGTCACTATTCATTGGATAGAGAAATGACTAAGACATTTAATTCTCTTTCTCAATTTAAGATGATGGCCAACTGCCAATTAGAGCAGGGGGGCACTGCAACAGTATGCCTATTCAGGTTTGGCAGTATAGAGAGAGAGAGAGAAAAGAGAGAAAAGAGAGGAGTGTGTGTGTGTGTGTGTGTGTGTGTGTGTGTGTGTGTGTGTGTGTGTGTGTGTGTGTTGTGTGTGTGTGTGTGTGTGTGTGTGTGTGTGTGTGTTTAGAGAGGTTCTTTCCCAGTCATTATGTCTGAAAGAGGCAGAACTTCATGATTAAGGCAAAGCTTTGAAATGGAAATATGCTTCATCTGCTTCCTCAACCTGGCCATGCCTCACCCTGGCCATCCTCAACCTGGCCCAGCCTGACTGTAAATAATCATAGGCACATTGTCAGTTAACTGATTGTGAGTCGCTCTGCATAAGAGCATTTCTAAAATGACTAAAATGTCATGTAAATGTCCACCTTTCAGAACCAAAAACATACAATTAGTGCATTACTTGTTCTTCTTCATAGTCCCTGTGATGTTCTGTTCTGCTGTTTGGTTTCAGTGCCTAGGAGCGGAGTGTGCCCGGGCCGGGTATGACCGGGCCTTTTAATACTCAACAATAGCATCCCTCTTTTCAGCCAAGATCCCCCAGGGTCCTGCATATTACCAGTATACAGTGCATTCGGAAAGTATTCAGACCCCTTGACTTTTTCCATATTTTGATTTCCCCCCCCCCACCTCAATCTACACACAATACCCCATAAAGACAAAGCAGGTTTTTAGACATTTTTGTTAAAAATAATAACACATTTACATAAGTACTCAGACCCTTTACTCAGTACTTTGTTGAAAAATCTTTGGCAGGGATTACAGCCTTGACTCTTCTTGGGTATGACGCTACAAACTTGGCACACCTGTATTTGGGGAGTTTCTCCCATTCTTCTCTGCAGATGCTCTCAAGCTCTGTCAGGTTGGATGAGGAGCGTCGCTGCACAGCTATTTTCAGGTCTCCCCAGAGAGACTTGTCCCGAAGCCACTCCAACGTTGTCTTGGCTGTGTGCTTAGGGTCGTTGTCTTGGCTGTGTGCTTAGGGTCGTTGTCTTGGCTGTGTGCTTAGGGTCGTTGTCTTGGCTGTGTGCTTAGGGTCGTTGTCTTGGCTGTGTGCTTAGGGTCGTTGTCTTGTTGGAAGGTGAACCTTCGCTCCAGTCTGAGCGCTCTGCAGCAGGTTTTCACTAAGGATCTCTCTGTACTTTGTTCCGTTCATCATTCCCTCAATACCCTCAATAGTCCCTCAATAGTCTCCCAGTCCCTGCCTCTGGAAAAACATCCCCACAGCATGACGCTGCTACCACCATGCTTCACCATAGGGATGGTGCCAGGTTACCTCCAGACGTGATGCTTGGCATTCAGGCCAAAGAGTTCAATCTTGGTTTCATCAGACCAAAAAATATTGTTTCTCATGGTCTGAGAGTCTTTAGGTGCATTTTGGAAAACTCAAAGCGGACAGTCATGTGCCTTTTACTGAGGAGTGGCTTCCATCTGGCCACTCTACCATAAAGGCCTGATTGGTGGAGTGCTGCAGAGAGGGTTGTCCTTCTGGAAGGTTCTCCCATCTTCACAGAGGAACTCTGGAGCTCTGTCAGAGTGATCATCTGGTTCTTGGTCACCTCCCTGACCAGGGCCCTTCTCCCACGATTTCTCAGTTTGGCCAGGTGGCCAGCTCTAGGAAGAGTCTTGGTGGTTCCAAACTTCTTCCATTTAAGAATGGAGGTCACGGTGTTCTTGGGGACCTTCAATGCTGCAGAAAGTTTTTGGTATCCTTACCTCGACACAATCCTGTCTCAGAGCTCTACAGACAATTCCTTCGACCTCATGGCTTGGTTTTTGCTCTGACATGCACTGTCAACTGTTGGACTTTATATAGACAGGTGTGTGCCTTTCCAAATCATATCCAGTCAATTGAATTTACCACAGGTGGATTACAATCAAGTTGTAGAAACATCTCAAAGATGATCAATGGAAACAGGATGCACCTGAGCTGAATTTTGAGTCCTATAGCAAAGGGTCTGAATACTTATGTAAATAAGGTATTTCTGTTTTCTAAAAACCTGTTTTCATTTTGTCATTATGGGGTATTGTGTTTCGAATGATGAGGGTTTTCTTTTTTTTAAATAACATTTTCGAATAGGCTGTAAAGTAACAAAATGTGGAAAAAGTCAAGGGGTCTGAATACTTTCCGAATGCACTGTACACTAGTATTAAAATACAAATCTCTTAACAATTAATAAAAATCTACGCTAACAGTACCTAGGCTTTTTTTCACATCTGCACCTTTACATCACACAGTCACAGCAGAGCCTGTAGCCATTTCAGTCACTGGCTCGCTCCTCCCTCTTTCCAGGTTTAGAGTTCAGTCAAGAATGAATGGGGCTCTATTGAGCCTGGGCCCAGGGCTGTCTGCTGCCTGCCTCAGCCCACAGTGGAAACTATGACCAGCCACCAGCAGGTGGAGAGAGAGGGAGAAAGACTGAGACAGAGAGAGAAAGAGACCGTTAGGCTGGGTTAGCACCAGCGTGGGAGACAGGCCTGTAACACCAACCCTTCAAACATACAGCCATCTGCATTTCTCACACTGTATAATGAATCCTGTGTTAAGGTGCAGGGAATACATTTATGGAATTAACAGTGTTAGCACAGTGCTTATGACAACAGGAGCTGAGCAGGACCAGGTAATGAATAGTTACATGCTCCAGTGATATGGCTCTCATGAGAGCAGAGCAGGCAGCCAGGGATTTCACTGCGGGTTTTGGCAGAGGAAAACATACTACAGGGTTTAGGAGAGCCACGTTACTGCTGGCACATATAACTGAGCGTTTGTCCTAATTGGAGACATACAGGGAGGATTTCATGAGAAATGTCTGACTGTTCTTGAATGAAATAGCTATGACTGCTAAATAGTATTTTTGCAAAAGTAGAATTCAGTTCTAGAGGTGAAACTCAGTTTAATAAAATGTTTCCATGGTTTATTGAAAGACACTCTGGAGGCTAGTGGATCTCCTGTCTTCAGCCTCCAATTCTGTATGCAACCGGATGTGCTGTGAGCTACATTTGAGGAAAGGGAAGGATGTTCAGAGAGACCATTTCTCTCTGGTAATAAAAATCTGTCCAGGGGAGCTGTTTTTTCTTTCTAATACCGAGAATGTCACCACTCAGTACAACACCATGATGTATATTTGAGTCATAACTTCCCAAAAGACATCTGTCTGACAAGTCAGTACAAAGTACAAGGAGAGACAACTGACTGGGGAAGTGAGACTAAAGAATGTCGTGTTTATTTAAACCCACAAAACTCCCTCATTACAAAATATATTTATTATGTAACCCCTAGCAATGTGTATATAGCCTACTATTGTTGGCGTCGGGCTCTCTGGCGTGAGCCACAGGAAAGAGCTCGTTCAGAGGGCACAGACATGGCACACACGCCCAGAAAAGGAAGCGTCACTCACTGCCGCAGAGGACCGCTACCCTACCCCCTGTCCTATGCCACCGTAAAATTCATCCATTACCATGAACCAAAATAGTATATTTTTGTAATTGTGCAGAAGGAAGACAAAATGAGCTGTGCAGTGAGGAGTGTTAAATATTTTGTGCGGTCCCTCCCGTCAGTGTTGTGGAGAGAAAGGGGCAAAAAGTTCTTATCAGAATCTGCAGGATGATTCCAGGTCAGCTCAGATAAGCAGGTCTGAGAGAGAGAAAAATAGATATTCTTCTATTTTAGTCTCTCTGACAGGGCTATTTAACAACATGTAACTCATCTCAGCCAGGCCCCTCTATGCCCTCCCAGTTGGCTTGTCTTTCGTGTGGTACTTCCTCCATCGGTCTCCGCTCTCCCTTTGGCTCTGTACTGTCCTCCCAGTGCACCAGGGCACCATTACCTAGCCTTCTCTGTATGGACCCGGGCAGGGAGCAATCATTGAAAAATAATTTACTGATATTAAATTAAATTCCAACTGTGATAACATCCATATGGATAATTGGCTGTAAACCTTCACCTTCATCGCAACCTCCCTTTTTGCTTAACGCTGTTCAATGATTCATGGTCGTTGAAGTCCACTGACCTCAGTGACACACTTCACGATCCAGCAGGCACATACAATAGTACAAGGGCATCTCAGATAATGTCCAGATAGATAGTGAGTGACAATGGAACTGCATTATATATGGTTCTGAATCTGACATCAACAGAACCGGTAGAGGCTGGTTGATCCAGTACAGTGTGTGTAGGAGTGATGGAAATAGAAGGACCAATGAGAAAAGCGTAAAGTTTGGGCAGAGACACCAGCTGCAGTCTCCAGCCACCTAGTCAGCTGTTTCTCCTGGAATTCAAAGGCTGCTCTGTCGCCTGGCAACGCAGCTATTTATGGAACCCATTTAAATGTCATCTTGAATTTCATACAAACTTCTCTTGCCATCTATTAAACTTTAAACATCAATTAAGCCAATTGCAGCAAACAATTCAGCAATTCATTCCTATAGTCTGATCATTTTAATAATCTGATACAATTGAACAACGGCGACCATAATGGAAACTTGAGTGACTCAAATATGCTCTGGACACAGCGGGTGGTATCATTCTGTGTGGGAACCGTCTCTTTTTTTATTTTCTGAAACTATGAATCAAAGACAAAACCACTGTTTCTGAACTGCTTCTAACTAGTGAGCGACGTATGATGATGTCAGGGGAAAACCAAACTGTAGACATACAATGTATAAAATGAAATGCCATTCCAGGCAGTGAAGGGCATAATAAACTGTGCTACTAGGGCAGGGTTCGGCAACAGGGGGCCCAAGGCCCAAAACCGGCCTACGAGCAATCTTTTTTTGCCCCCCAAAGTTTATACCCCCCAAAATAATATCTATATTTGTTGTGGTCAATTTGCAGTGTACAAATTATTATAATTATATTCCAGCCCCCGGACCATCTGCTCCGACAAAAAAAAAAAAAATACAAAAATACAAAAATCGGCCTGCAGCTGAATCTAGTTGACTACTCCTGTTATAGGGCATCATGGTGGCTTTGGCACCAGGCAAGCCAGAGGGCTACAATTAACCAGTGATTTCAGCTTGTAATGTGTGAAAATGGAGTTTGTTAATGAGGGAAGACCAAGGAAGAGAGGAACAAAAGAGCACACTGGTAAGAACAGCATGTCTCTGTGGTTAGGTATAAAAATAAATGCACACTTACACTCAAATCACACGTGCGAGCGTGCGAACACCCACGCATGCACACACGCACATACATTACAGAGTTTTCCATGGTTTTAGTTAGTTAGTAGCCCTTTATTACACAGTCCCATAGGCTTCCACTCTGTTACCTCTTTCAGTAAGCTAATCAGAGGAGCGACAACACAAAAGGGAAGGAGAGAGAAGCACAATCACTAGGCTCAATGATATGTGGAGTTCTCTCTCTATTCTACTGTACTCTGCTGTTTGAATTGAGGCCTAGCTGCACAGCCCCAGGGATTACCCAGAGAAAACTAGGCCTTTAGTTCAGAGTCACCTTGTAATTACTTCACTGTTCAGTCCCATTTATAGCGCAGACAGATCACAGTTTGACTTACTAATACACACATTCAGTCACACATTCAACCCAAAACACAATGACGACGACATTAACACTTGGCACTTTGGGCCTAGTCTGACCCCTCATTGTGTCACTCTGGACTGAGAGTCCAGTTTGTTTTCTAAACATGGCTGGTAATCCATTTGGGCTGGCTGTTCAAGTCTTTGCGAGAGTGAGAAGAAAAGTAACCTGAACCTTTGTGTTTGAATGGCTGTGCTTGGAGTTCACACTGCAGCTGAATGGACCGACCGGTGTGTGTGTGTGGGTGTGTGTGTCTTGTCTTCACACTGCTGACACAAGCTCTCTCTGTCTCAACACTCACTTCTGTCCCTCAGGGCCTACCTAGTAAAATAGGCCTGACATGACCCTTAAGCAGCACCACCATTCAAGGGATTACTCTATTTCCAAACCGGTGACACGTAAATTACTGCTTGTAGTGCATTTCTTTGCAGAGAATAGTGAGTTAAACACATTTTTTAAATAGAATGGATGAAACCCATTTGGCTGAAATCCAACAATAGCAGACATGATCTGGTGGTGTTCTACAAATGGTCCCTGATGGGAAATACAACCTGTATCTTAAAGTGCTGACTTGCACACGTTACAGACTCCAGCACAATACAGCCCCAGGCAAGATTTGTACATACAATTCTACAAGTGTGTTACGTGCGGCAAGTAGCCTAGCGGTTAAGAGCATTGGGCCAGTAAACGAAAGGTTGCTGGATCAAATCCCGAACCAACTAGGTGAAAAATTTGTCGATGTACCTTTGAACAAGGCACTTAACCCTAATTGCTCCTGTAATTCGATCTGGATGAGAATACATGTAGTTAAAAGGTTGTGAAAGTGACAATGGTAGACGAACAGAAGAAAGACTGAAAGTCACTGCATTGATTCAGCAACCCATCATGTCTTCTGTGGATGACATTGACTTGTAAAGTTAAAGCTGCAATATGTAACTTTTTGGGCGACCCGACCAGTTAGTCACAAACTGAAATTAGGCGAACTATTAGAATTTTAGCAACCAGGAAATGGTGGAGCGATTTCTGCATAGTGCATCTTTAAGAGTTTAAGTGAAGCGTTTTTGTTATTTTGTTGTTCAAGCTGAAAATCACATTACAGGCAAACAGTAATTTTTTAAAACATAACTTCCAAGTGGAGTTCATCGTGAATACACTGTGGTATCATCAAGTCTGCTGCAACACATCACCTATTTCAGTCCCAGACAAACAGGCAGCTGGTTAGGGAGCAGAGCAGGGACAGAGACAGAGAGTCACTCAGAGACCCATTTTACATGCCAACACAGAACACACATAATGACATCCCTGACTTTGGACCAGCCTTACTATAGACCTTAATTGGTCGATTTGTGACCTCCCTTGTTTAACACCTCGTTCCAGGCTCAGGGCCTCATCACATCCCCCCAGAGGGCATAAGGGGAGCCATTTCATGTTAAGTGACTGTAAAACACCTTTACTACAAGAGGGTTCAAATAATTTCACAACAAGGTGCTTCAAATCATTTTGGAAGTGATATGTGTAACTGTGATTGTGTTTTTGAAGAAATTCCCTCAGCCCAGTGGAGGATGCAGGAAAGGACACCCGAAACCGAAAGCAACAGAGTCAAATCAAGCTTACTTACTTGTGGGCTGTGAGACAGGATGTAAGGTTTCATAAACCACTGTCTCTCAGTTCTCAGCATTAGGTGCCTCCTTACCGGTCTCCGGGTTCCTCCAGCTGCCACTATCTTTACAGCGAGAGAATACAATGAATAAATGTAGAACCAGAATTGTGTGTATGTGCCGATCCAGGTCTGTGAGTATTCATAGCCAGGGCTGTGTGTATGTGCCGATCCAGGTCTGTGAGTATTCATAGCCAGGGCTGTGTGTGTATTCATAGCCAGTGCTGTGTGTCTGTGATTGTCTGTGTGTGTGTGTGCGCGCGCATGCATGTGTGCATGCTCATGAATGTGTGTGTGTGTGTGTGTGTGTGTGTGTGTGTGTGTGTGTGTGTGTGTGTGTGTGTGTGTGTGTGTGTGTGTGTGTGTGTGTGTTTGTGTGTGTGTGTGTGTGTGCGCGCGCGCATGTGTGTATGTGCATGTGTGTGTGTGTGTGTGTGTGTGTGTGTGTGTGTGTGTGTGTGTGTGTGTGTGTGTGTGTGTGTGTGTGTGTGTGTGTGTGTGTGTGTGTGTGTGTGTAACCTGGTAGCCCCACAGAGACACATGACAAGCCTTCCCAAACAAGCCAGAGCTCTTCTAGTCAGGACACTCGTCTCCTCTGTAACATAGGGACGAATCGCTGCCATAATACACGCTTCATTATGTCTTGGCATGAAGGGGACTGGCACAATCACAGTATCAGAGCAGCACTAAGACACTCCAATCCATGTCATACTCAAAGAAGACGGATAGCTCTAATGAAGAAACAGGATTGATACAGCCTGGAAATCTAAATGGTACTGTAACTCACTGCAGTCTCATGGCTTCACACGAGATGCCACTATGATCCATTTACAGGTAGCTACCATAAGCCCATCAACTGAAGGCAAGAGGTTCACATGCAGTACATCCGTTTCAATGGCCACTATCATATTGTAGTAGCTGCAGTATGACATAACATAACTACGTCAGTGCGATTAAACCATTTTGAGTTCTTGATCACCTGAGTTAGAATACCTCATGATAAGCTGCAGACCATATTATTTTTCAGTTTCCCTGCATTAAAATCCCCGCCCACGAGAAGCACTGTCTTTGGATATGCATTCTGTTGTTTGCTTATGGCCCTATACAGGTTGTTGAGTGCGGCCTTAGTGCTAGAACCGGTTTGTGGTGGAAAATAGCCAGCTATGAAAAATATAGATGAAAACCTTCATCTATAGCAGCAGTGTAAAAGAGGGAGGGGGGGCAATGCAAATAGTCTGGGTAGCCATTTGATTAGATGTTCAGGAGTCTTATGGCTTGGGGGTAGAAGCTGTTTAGAATCCTCTTGGACCTATACTTGGCGCTCCGGTACCGCTTGCCATGCGGTAGCAGAGAGAACAGTATATGACTAGGGTGGCTGAAGTCTTTGTCAATTTTTAGTGCCTTCCTCTGACACCGTCTGGAATGGATGTCCTGGATGGCAGGAAGCTTGGCTCCAGGGATGTACTGGGCCGTATGCCCAACCTTTTGAGGATCTGAGGACCCATGCTAAATCTTTTCAGTCTCCTGAGGGGGAATAGGTTTTGTCGTGCCCTCTTCACAACTGTCTTGGAGTGTTTGGACCATTCTAGTTTGTTGTTGATGTGGACGCCAAGGAACTTGCTCCACTACAGCCCCGTCGATGAGGATGGGGGCGTGCTCGGTCCTCCTTTTCCTCGAGTACACAATCATCTCCTTTATCTTGATCACGTTGAGGGAGAGGATGTCGTCTTGGCACCACACGGCCAGGTCTCTGACCTCCTCCCTATATATGTCTCGTCATTGTCGGTGATCAGTCCTACCACTGTTGTGTAATCAGAAAACTTAATGATGGTGTTGGAGTCACGCCTGGCCATGCAGTCATGATTGAACAGGGAGTACAGGAGGGGACTGAGCATGCACCCGAGGGGCCCCCGTGTTGACGATCAGCATGGCGGATGTGTTGTTACCTACCCATACCACCTGGGGGCGGCCCGTCAGGAAGTCCAGGATCCAGTTGCAGAGAGAGGTGTTTATTCCCAGGGTCCTTAGCTTAGTGATGAGGTTTGAGGGCACCATGGTGTTGAATGCTGCGCTGTAGTCAATGAATAGCATTCTCACATAGGTGTTCCTTTTGTCCAGGTGTGAAAGGGCAGTGTGGAGTGCAATAGAGATTGCATCATCTGTGGATCTGTTGGGGCGGTAGTGTTCACACCATATTTACCCCTACCTATATGTACAGTTGAGGTCGGAGGTTTACATACACTTAAGTTGGAGTTATTAAAACTCATTTTTCAACCACTCTACAAATTTCTTGTTAACAAACTATAGTTTTGGCAAGTCGGTTAGGACATCCACATTGTGCATGACACAAATGACAAGTCATTTTTCCAACAATTGTTTACAGACAGATTATTTCACTTATATTTCACTGTATCACAATTCCAGTGGGTCAGAGGTATACATACACTAAGTTGACTGTGCCTTTGAACAGCTTGGAAAATTCCAGAAAATGATGTCATGGCTTTAGAAGCTTCTGATAGGCTAATTGACATCATTTGAGTCAATTGGAGGTGTACCTGTGGATGTATTTCAAGGCCTACCTTCAAACACAGTACCTCTTTGCTTGACATCATGGGAAAATCAAAAGAAATCAGCCAAGACCTCAGAAAAAAAAATGTTGACCTCCACAAGTCTGGTTCATCCTTGGGAGCAATTTCCAAATGTCTGAAGGTACCACGTTCATCTGTACAAACAATAGTATGCAAGTATAAACACCATGGGACCATGCAGCCGTCATGCCGCTCAGGAAGGAGACGCGTTCTGTCTCCTAGAGATGAACGTACTTTGGTGCGAAAACGGCAAATCAATCCCAGAACAGCAGCAAAAGGACCTTGTGAAGATGCTGGAGGAAACAGGTAAAAAAATATCTATATCCACAGTAAAACGAGTCCTATATCGACATAACCTGAAAGGCCACTCAGCCAGGAAGAAGCCACTGCTCCAAAACCGCCATAAAAAAGCCAGACTACGGTTTGCAACTGCACATGGGGACAAAGACTGTACTTTTTGGAGAAATGTTCTCTGCTCTCATGAAACAAAAACAGAACTGTTTGGCCATAATGACCATCGTTATGTTTGGAGGAAAAACGGGGAGGCTTGCAAGCCGAAAGAACACCATCCCAACCGTGAAGCACGGGGGTGGCAGGTTCATGTTGTGGGGTGCTTTGCTGCAGGAGGGCCTGGTGCACTTCACAAAATAGATGGCATCATGAGGCAGGAAAATTATGCTGATATATTGAAGCAACATCTCAAGACATCAGTCAGGAAGTTAGAGCTTGGTCGCAAATGGGTCTTCCAAATGGACAATGACCCCAAGCATACTTCCAAAGTTGTG
>NC_036872.1:26364674-26388123 GCF_002910315.2 Salvelinus sp. IW2-2015 | reverse complement strand
GGGAATTTTTACTAGGGTTAAATGTCAGGAATTGTGAAAAACGGAGTTTAAATGTATTTGGCTAAGGTGTATGTAAACTTCCGACTTCAACTGTACATATCTACCTCATACCCCTGCACATCGACTCGGTACTGGTATCCCATGTATTAGCAAAGTTATCGTTACTTATTGTGTATTTATTCCTCGTGTTATTATTTTTCTATTTTTCTTCTCTGCATTGTTGGGAAAGGCCCGTAAGTAAGCATTTCACTGTTAGTCTACGGAGCATGTGACAAAAAACATTTGATTTGCTGAGTCAAGCCATTCCATAAACATGAGCATACTGTAACCTGCAACATTACATAGGTAAATGCTACTTATGAACTCCTTAAGTAAACCTTGCTTGCTGATGCACTTGACTTATTTTCCATCTAAACTCATTATCTGGGCTACATTGCTTCAGACCCCAAATACGGCCCCTGTAATACCAAAGTGATGAGGTCCATCTGGCTGACACAGACAGAGCCCCCCTACTCAGCATGCCTGTTGCAGAGGAAGAGCTGAGTCACATACTGTTGTGTTGTGCTCTGTCTGCAGTGACAGATAGCAGCAGCACACCCGCCATGCACAGGTGTCATCCGACGAGTCCCTTCCCCACTCTAAGCCCTGCTTCATCTGTCTAATTCATACCCAGTGGAGCTGGGAGCAGGGAGCAGGGGGAAGTTAGGCTGAGTCCCAAAATGGCACCCTATTCCCTATAAAGTGCATTACTTCTGACCAGACTATGGTCAGAAGTAGTGCACTATATATAGGGAATAGGGTGCCATTTGGAACGCACCCTAAGAGTCAGTCTGCTGAGGAACACCAGGTGTTCACACCATATGCAAAATGCACTGACAACGCTGTGTGAATACTTAATGAGAGCAAGGCAACAACTTCCAGACAAACATCACATGGTGGTAGCTACAGTACTGTAGGGGTAGACTACAATTGATACTTAGCATTAACTCGATCTGCCTTAAGAGCTACATAACACTGTCATTCCACTGACATAACCAGTGTCATTATTTACATTTATAAAGAAAGAAAGTAGCACACTCTTAGGTCTCTTGGGTGTGTGTCAGCTCATGCTTTTTGCTAGATTATTTACGTTTATGACAGCGGAGGTCAGGTTGGGGGTAACTGGCTTTACACACCGTCATCACCACACAAACAGTTTAGTTAAGCTAGTTAGCTAACGATGTGCCTTGCCACTTAGGCTAGCTGACCTATAAACAAAGATTTATGTCATGATAATGTTGATGTAATAAGGTGGCGTCAGCTGACATGAATGTTTATGACTCATTAAGTCATTATTATTACTGTGTTATAACACAGGACCTTATGACAAAAGGGTCAAGTAAAGAGTAATAAAACAAATAAGTGTTTGCAGACCTCTTATCTGTGATGTGAACTTGTACTTGTCTTCTGAACAAAGTATGGTATGATTGAATTTAAGTGGAGTGAGGGAGAGAGTTGTCAGAACTGTTTACACAGAATCTGGCCAGGATTAGTGAGGCTAGCTCTTGAATTTGTACACAGAGAGAGGTGAAAAAATGTTCCTCTAGGTGAGGAGATAAGGTCTGGCTGCCAGCCATCTCTACTGAGCAGCTACTGGGACTACTGTTGTCCCCAGCCTGCCTCTCATAACCTTGCAGTGCGTTAAAGCAGATGTATATGGATTAGCAACACCCATACACAGGGAAAGAAGGTGTTAGGAAAAGCCAGGCATAATGTTACATATGTATTAATGCAGGTTCAAGAATATAGGGCAGTGAGGGGAGTGTAGAAACTGTATTGTCTGAGGGAAAAATAACTCTGTGGTTTGTGTGTGTGTATATATATATATATGTATATATGTGTGTGTGAGAGAGAGAGAGAAACAGAGCGAGAGAGAGAAACAGAGCGAGAGGGATAGAAAGTTGGGCATGGTTTTAAGCGGTTGGTCGGATCCGACACCAATTGGCTGATTGGCAACTGCCTGGCTGCCTTTTCACTCTATTAAACGTTTCAATGAGAGAGCGGCCATGCTCCAGTTACGAGATAGGCCTCACTCAGTCACCACTTAGCCCAGCAATCTGGAGAGCAGCTTGTGAATGAGCCGGAGAGGTGTTTAAATGGCAGCCCTTGTCACTGGCTCACTGGGCCCTAATGGCTGACACAGAGACTGAGTCTCCACAAGACCTGGGTTCAAATACTATTCATTTCAAATACTTCAGTTGGGTTTGCTTAAGCTTGCCTTGCGAAAAAAAAACGCAAACCCCGCTCATCACGAACTCGGATACCTCCTGCGCCTCGACCTGTTGTTTCCGACGTTTTATTTTGTTTTATTTCATTCATAAGAGTTTGTGTCAACACCTGCTACCAGCTAGCTAGCAATGGAGCCCGCTTCGCCTGGAATAGCTAGCAAACATTTCCAGCGCTGTAGAAGTTGTGTTTATTACGCTCTTGTCCGGGAAAATCTTCACAATCCGGAGTTCCAATGCGGCAATTGTTTTCAGAATACAATTCTGAAATAACTTGTCGGGAAAACGCAAATTCGAACTTTCTCGTTCTCAACTCCTGTGGCTGGACGCCGCTCGGGCTTGATGGATGTATCCTCGCCTTGTCATCCGTCCCTATCCGAATGTGCTACCTGGAACTTGCCTGCCAAGGAAGTTGTCTCCATCTACTTCTCCTCCTCCATCTTGTAATGAAGTATACAGAGAACAGCATGAGGATTGTTCCAATCAGCACTCGTCCCATGTCACAAGTCGTGGAAAGCGAAGGCAGCGGCATTCTTCTAAGCGGACTGGAGTGTCTGCGAGAGGTCCGGAGCAGATTGACATGAGGAATAGTTTTGCCGCCCTGGTGCCTGATGATGTAATGGGCAGTTCAATGGTGAGAAATGTCTCAGTCCCTGAAGCAAAAACTTTTGCTGTCCAGGAGCACGATTACAGGACCTCAATAAGCTGCTCCCAAACATTAGAAACCTGCATCAGGAAATTGAGTACATCATAGTTAATGTGGGATTCAATGACATTATGAAGGGCAGCTCAGAACAGCTGAATATGGATTTTAAATAACTTTTTGGGTCTCTGCTTGACACCAACAAATGCCCCACAATATCTGGCCTTTTGCCCTCCCTAAATTGTGGCATTGAACATTTCAGCAGACTTTTAGCCCTCCATAACTGGCTACGTGACTACTGCAGCTCTGTGGGTGTAACATTTATTCCCAATTTTGATACCTTTTGGAAACAAAGCTTGTTTTATAAAGAGGATGGGATCCACCTAAATCATTTGGGTTGCTGGATCCATTCACATCATTATAAGGCTGCATTGAGACAATGACTTATCAATGACCCAAGCCCAACTCAGTTAATCCCTACCACTGTGTCGCAGATGACAGTCATATTCTGACAATCTCTGAAACTCACTTAGATAATACCTATGATGATACAGTGGTAGCAATACAGTCATAACATCTACAGAAAATACAGAAATGACAATGGTGGAGGTGTTGCCGTTTATATTTAGAACCACATTCTTGTAAAGCTTAGACAATGTCATGTTAAATATTGTTGAAGTAATATGGCTACAGGTTCATCTGCCTCACCAAAAGCCCATTCTTGTGGGAAGCTGCTATAGACCACCACGTGCTAACAGTCAGTATCTGGATAACATGTGTGAAATGTAGGGCTAACCACAATTGGCTGACTGGTCGATTGTTTGTTCGTTTGACTGTTGGTCGACCGAGATTGTTTTAGTCAAGCAGTAACAAATGCATATATACAGTTGAAGTCGGAAGTTTACATACACTTAGGTTGGAGTCATTAAAACTCATTTTTCAACCACTCCACAAATTTCTTGTTAACAAACTATAGTTTTGGCAAGTCGGTTAGGACATCTACTTTGTGCACGACACAAGTCATTTTTCAACAATTATTTACAGACAGATTATTTCACTGTATCACAATTCCAGCAGGTCAAAATTTTACATACACTAAGTTGACTGTTCCAAATAGATGGCTTGGAAGCTTCTGATAGGCTAATTGACATCATTTGAGTCAATTGGAGGTTGACAGTGCCTGTGGATGTATTTCAAGGCCTACCTTCAAACTCAGTGCCTCTTTGCTTGACATCATGGGAAAATCAAAAGAAATCAGCCTCAGACCTCAGAAAAGAAATTGTAGACCTCCACAAGTCTGGGTCATCCTTGGGAGCAATTTCCAAACGCCTGCAGTTACCACGTTCATCTGTACAAACAATAGTACGCAAGTATAAACACCATGGGACACCATAAACACCATAAACACCATTTCACTGTTAGTCTACACCGGTTGTTTACGAAGCATGTGACAAATAACATTTGATTTGCTGAGTCAAGCCATTCCATAAACATGAGCATACTGTAATCTGCAACATTACATAGGTAAGTGCTACTTATGAACTCCTTAAGTAAACCTTGCTTGCTGATGCACTTGACTAATACACACACACACACACACACACACACACACACACACACACACACACACACACACACACACACACACACACACATTATATATGCGCCCATCTCAGTGAACTAATCCATTGCGGAGGCCGAGACTAAAAGACAATTTATGCTTGATCCGAAAATGTGGTCGGAGGCTCAATATGGAGGGTGTGACGCAATTGCGAAGCCTCCAGAGGCATGCAGAGGCCAAATCGAGCTCTGTAGATCATCGCCAAGCGCTTCCCAATTTTTTTTTTTTTACAATATGGAGGGCTTTGTATAGCTCCACAACATGATTGGTTGACGGCAGAATGTGCTCTCTCCCGACTATTTGTGCTCATTCATTGTTTCATTGTGTGAATTATTTTTGTTTGATTGTTAGTGTATATCAGTTCCCCATTACATAGATCACCAGTAGTACATTTACCGTTAATTCCTATAATTTCTAATCCAGAATATTTGTTACTTTGGTTACGGTAATTTATTTTAAAGCATTCAATATTATTATTCCAGTCTTCCCGTTATCATTGTGGACACATTGTTTGCAGAGCGCACAACCTATGCTACACACAAATTTTGGTTTATTTCATTCCATTTACGAGTTGTCAATTCAGTCATTGTCTTTTGTTTGAGCGCTCCTGTCAATGTTAAAAGTAAGGACCCGCACGCATAGAAATAGGCCTTTAGGCTACCTGTCCTGGGCGCAAATGTAGGCATATAAATGTGCCTATTTGGGGATCTGATAGTATTTCTGTTAGGCTCAGCGCACCACCACTAATAACCTGTTGAGCTCCCAAAGTAATGTTTTCTTCACCTCAAACAGCAAGCAAACAAAGTCTGTTTTAACATCCATTGAGAATGACAATAGTTCCTCAATGTATTTGAAACATCTTTCCAGCTCTCTCCCTTTTGATAACATTTTACATTTACATTTTAGTCATTTAGCAGACGCTCTTATCCAGAGCGACTTACAGTAGAGTGCATACATTTTATTACATTTTTACATACTGAGACAAGGATATCCCTACCGGCCAAGAGCAGACGCTCTTATCCAGAGCGACTTACAGTAGAGTGCATACATTTTTACATACTGAGACAAGGATCCCTACCCCTACCGGCCAAACCCTCCCTAACCCGGACGACGCTATGCCAATTGTGCGTCGCCCCACGACGTGCGTCGCCCCACTCAGCTTGAGTGGAAAATGTAATGCTCTAATCCTGTGGAAACAGACCTACCTGATTACTTATTTTCAGTGCTTGACTTGGACTAAAATAGGTTCCGGTACTCATTTTGGCTGCTGGTACTGTTAATATTTAGGTGCAGGAGCTCCACAATACTTTTGAGCTTGAGGAGCTCAAGGAGTAGAACATTTGGCGCCGCTGGAAGATGGCCCCTGGAGGGGATGGCTGCCGTTTTATTGGTTCTTAACCAACTGTGGTATTCTGTTAGTTTTTTTGCATTGTTTGTAACTTATTTTGTACATAATGTTGCTGCTACTGTCTCTTATGACCGAAAAGAGCTTCTGGACATCAGAACAGCGATTACTCACCTTGAATTGGACTAATCATTTTTCTTTAATGAGTCGGACGGAAGGGTATACTCTAAACACTCGAACAGGCCCTCATCACTATCATTCGCAGGAGAAAGAAATAGAGATTTCGCGGAAAGAGATCAGGGTGCCTTGTGAGGATCAGGCGACGAGTGGCTAATCTGCCTTTGCAATCTGTACTGTTAGCTAACGTTCAATTGCTGGGAAATAAATGGGACGAACTAAAAGCACGTATATCTTATCAACGGGACATTAAAAACTGTAATATCTTTTGTTTCACTGAGTCGTGGCTGAACGACAACATTACTAACATACAGCTGGCGTGTTATATACTCTATCGGCAGGATAGAACAGCACTCTCTGGTAAGACATGGGGCGGTGGCCTATGTATATTTGTTAACAGCTGGTGCACGATATCTAATGAGGTCTCAAGGTTTTGCTCACCTGAGATAGAGTATCTCATGATAAGCTGTAGACCACACTATCTACCTAGAGAATTGATCTGTATTTTTCGTAGCTGTCTACATACCACCACACCACGCTGGCACTAAAACCTCACACAATGAGCTGTATACAGCCATAAGCAAACAGGAAAACGCTCATCCAGAGGCAGCACTCCTAGTGACAGGGGACTTTAATGCAGGGAAATTTAAATCAGTTTTACCTCATTTCTATCAGTATGTTAAATGTGCAACCAGAGGGAAAAAAAATCTCTAGACCACCTTTACTCCACACACAGAGACGCATACAAAGCTCTCCCTCGCCCTCCATTTGGCGAATCTGACTATAACTCTATCCTTCTAATTCCTGCTTACAAGCAAAAATTAAAGCAGGGAGCACCAGTGACTCAGTCTATAAAAAAGTGGTGAGATGAAGCAGATGCAAAACTACAGGACTGTTTTGCTAGCACAGACTGGAATATGTTATGGGATTCTTCGGATGGCATTGAGGAGTACATTACATCAGTCACTGGCTTCATCAATAAGTGCATTGATGATGTCGTTCTCACAGTAACTGTACGTACATACTCCAACCAGAAGTCATGGATTACAGGCAACATTCGCACTGAGGTAAAGGATAGAGCTGCCGCTTTTAAGGAGCGGGACTCTAACCCGGAAGCTTATAAGAAATCCCGCTATGCCCTCCGACGAACCATCAAACAGGCAAAGCGTCAATACAGGACTAAGATCGAATCGTACTACACCGGCTCCGACACTCGTCGGATGTGGCAGTGCTTGCAAACTATTACAGACTACAAAGGGAAGCACAGTCGAGAACTGCCCAGTGACACGAGCCTATCAGACGAGCTAAACAACTTATATGCTCGCTTAGAGGCAAGTAACACTGAGACATGCATGAGAGCATCAGCTTTTCCGGACGACTGTGTGATCACACTCTCCGCAGACGATGTGAGTAAGACCTTTAAACAGGTAAACATTCACCAGGATGTGTACTCCGAGCATGCGCTAACCAACTGGCAAGTGTCTTCACTGACATTTTCAACCTCTCCCTGTCTGCGTCTGTAATACCAACATGTTTCAAGCAGACCACCATAGTCCCTGTGCCCAAGAACACTGAGGTAACCTGCCTAAATGACTACAGACCCGTAGCACTCACGTCTGTAGTGCTTTGAAAGGCTGGTCACGGCTCACATAAACACCATTATCCCAGAAACCATAGACCCACTCCAATTTGCATACCGCCCCAACAGAACCATAGATGATGCAATCTCTATTGCACTCCACACTGCCCTTTCACACCTGGACAAAAGGAACACCTATGTGAAAACGCTATTCATTGACTACAGCTCAGCATTCAACACCATGGTGCCCTCAAAGCTCATCACTAAGCTAAGGACGCTGGGACTGAACACCTCCCTCTGCAACTGGATCCTGGACTTCCTGACGGGCCGCCCCCAGGTGGTAAGGGTAGGTAACAACACATCCGCCATGCTGATCCTCAACACGGGGGTCCCTCAGGGGTGCGTGCTCAGTCCCCTCCTGTACTTCCTGTTCACTCATGACTGCATGGCCAGGCACAACTCCAACACCATCATTAAGTTTTCCGATGTCAACAGTGGTAGGCCTGATCACCGACAACGATGAGACATATATAGGGAGGAGTCCAGAGACCTGACCGTGTGGTGCAAGAACAACAACCTCTCCCTCAACATGATCAAGACAAAGAAGATGATTGTGGACTACAGGAAAAGGAGGACCGAGCACGCCCCCATTCTCATCGATGGGTTGTAGTGGAGCAGGTTGAGAACTTCAAGTTCCTTGGCGTCCTCATCACCAACAAACTAACATGGTCCAAAGCACACCAAGACAGTCGTGAAGAGGGCATGACAAAACCTATTCCCCGTCAGGAGACTGAAAATATTTGGCATGGGTCCTCAGATCCTCAAAAGGTTTTACAGCTGCACCATCGAGTGCATCCTGACGGGTTGCTTGACTGCTTGGTATGGCAACTGCTCGGCCTCTGACCACAAAGCACTACAGAGGGTAGTGCATACGGCCCAGTACATCACTGTGGCCAAGATTCCTGCCATCCAGGACCTCTTTACCAGGCGGTGTCAGAGGAAGGCTCTAAAAATTGTCAAAGACTTCAGCCACCCTAGTCATAGACTGTTCTCTCTGCTACCGCACGGCAAGCGGTACCAGAGCGCCAAGTCTAGGTCAAAGAGGCTTCTAAACAGCTTTTACCCCCAAGCCATAAGACTCCTGAACATCTAATCAAATGGCTACCCAGACTATTTGCATTTCCCCCCCCCCCCCCTACACTGCTGCTACTCTCTGTTATTATCTATGCAAAGTCACTTTAATAACTCTACCTACATGTACATATTGACTCTGTACCGGTACCCCCTGTATATAGCCCCACTATCGTTATTTACTGCTGCTCTTTAATTATTTGTTATTCTTATCTCACTTTTTTGGGGGTATTTTCTTAAAACTGCATTGTTGGTTAAGGGCTTGTAAGTAAGCATTTCACTGTAAGGTCTACACCTGTTGTATTCGGCGCATGTGACAAATAAAATGTGATTTGATTTGATTTGAGGTGCCGGTACTCAGCTCCGGTGAGCTCCTGCCCATGTCAAGCACTGCATCCTATCAACCTAAGTTAATAGTTTATACAATGTTTCAAGTTTGTTGGAGACAAACCATGTGTAGCCAATGTGATTTATAGGTTATTCATTTTAAAAATCAGGATATTTTCTACCTGCAGGCTGCAATGTTTTTATTTTTGGGCTTTATGTAGGCTATTTTGACATAGCAATAGAAGTTACTTTTTAGGTTTGTATCACTTTCATGTAGATTTGGATAGAATTTTGATTAACCAGATCACAATGATTTTGAGATATGAAGACTTTATTATAAATAAAATGAAACTGTTTCACGAAAATGTGCATATGAAAACCATAACTGGCATGCAGATCGGTAGAAATGGTAAGATAAATTGCCATTCCACATGAGAAAGGTTGGCGACTCCAGCAACTTCAGGAGAGTAATGGCAGAATCTGCAAAAGCCAGCAGGAGGAGAATAGTTGGGTCAGGTTAATTCTTTAAAATTCTGGTTATCTAGATCTCTGGTGCGCTCTAGGCCTTTGTCTTACTTCATCATGCCGTAAGCTTAAAGCATCAGACAAGCTCAATGCATTTCGTTGATTTTATTAAAACACATAGGGTGTGTCTACATATGGAAAAATGCATGTTTAAAAATGTCAAAGAACATACGACTTCCGGTCGCCCAAGATTTGTTTATGTCGGGGAGAGGCCTTGTGAAATGCTTGTTAATGTTCAGTGCATTCGGAAAGTATTCAGAACCCTTGACTTACTCCATATTTTGTATAATTGACACATAATAACATAGCAAAAACAGGATTACATTTTTTTGGTAAATTCAATTGATTGGATATGATTTGGAAAAACACACACCTGTCTATATAAGGTCCCACAGTTAACAGTGCATGTCAGAGCAAAAACCAAGCCATGAGGTTGAAGGAATTGTCCGTAGCGCTCCGAGACAGGATTGTGCCGAGGCAGAGATCTGGGGAAGGGTACCAAGTTTGGAACCACCAAGAATCTTTCTAGAGCTGGCCGCCGGGCCAAACTGAGCAATCGGGGGAGAAGGGCCTTGGTCAGGGCCTTGGTCAATTAGTAAAATCAGTCACACTATGAAATGTTACCAAATAAACCACAATTTATTCATAATACTGTGAATATATAGTTTCACAGACATATTGTTGCATTTTTTTATGGTTTGTGCGAAATTGTTAAGAATAATATAAAAACAGTCTGCACACCACCAAGGTGAATTGGTTTGGTCTTGACTCTTGGTTGACAAGGGGGGGGGGGGGTTCGCCCAGGGAGCCATACAAGCTAGAATCGCCAATGGTAATGAGGAGCAGCCAGCCGCTGCACTTGACACACTTATGAAATTGCTTATTACGGTTAATAATAAGCATGCACCCATTAAGACAATTACTGTAAAAATGAGGAACTGAAAAATGGTATGGTTGAGAGGGATGAGGCAATAGGAAAGGCAAATATGTCTGGCTGCACAACCAATTGGCAAATATACTGCAAATTGAGAATTCATGTGACTAAACTGAATAAAAAGAAGATACTATACTATGAAACAAAGCTAAAATTATATAAAGAATGATAGTAAAAAGCTTTGGAGCACTTTAAATAACATTCTGGGCAAGAAAGGCAAACTTGGCTCCATCATTCATTGAATCAGATGGCTCATTCATCACAAAACCCACTGATATTGCCAATTACTTGAATGATCTTTTCATTGGCAAGATTAGCAAATTTAGGCATGACATGCAGGCAACAAACGCTGACTCTACACATCCTAGTACAACTGATCAAATTATGAAGTACAAGCATTGTCATTTTGAATTCCATAAAGTGAGTGTGGAAGAGGTGAAAAAAGTATTGTCGTCTATCAACAATGACAAGCCACTGGAGTCTAACAACTGGAATGGAAAATTACTGAGGATAATAGCAGACAATTTGACACTCCTATTTGCCATATCTCAAATCAAATCAAATGTTATTTTATCAATCTAAGCCTACTAGAAAGTGTGTGCCCTCAGGCCTGGAGGGAAGCAAAAGCAATTATGCTACCCAAGAATAGTAAAGCCCCCTTTACTGGCTCAAATAGCCA
This sequence comes from Salvelinus sp. IW2-2015, assembly GCF_002910315.2. Classification (NCBI taxonomy): domain Eukaryota; kingdom Metazoa; phylum Chordata; class Actinopteri; order Salmoniformes; family Salmonidae; genus Salvelinus; species Salvelinus sp. IW2-2015. The sequence goes on along the minus strand of NC_036872.1, from coordinate 26,376,898 downwards.
ACGAATCAGCCTGTAACCAACCATTAGTAAACTTTTAGGGTAAAATGGTGTTTGACCAGATACAAAGCTATTTTACTGTAAACAAATTGACAACAGACTTTCAGCATGCTTATAGGGAAGGACATTCAACAAGCATAATTTGATCAGTTGTACTTGGATGTGTACTTACACAAATGACTGATGATTGCGAGAAATTGATTATAAAAAGATTGTGGGGGCTGTTGTGTTAGACTTCAGTGCGGCTTTTGACATTAATTGATCATAGTCTGCTGATGGAAAAACTTATGTTATGGCTTTACACCTGCTATATTGTGGACAAAGAGTTACCTGTCTAACAGAATACATAGGGTGTTTTTTAATGGAAGCCACTCCAACATAATCCAGGTAGAATCAGGAATTCCCCCGGGCAGCTGTCTAGGCCCCTTACTTTAAAAAAATCTTCACTAATGACATGCTACTGGCCTTTGAGTAAAGCCAGTGTGTCTATATATGTGGATGACTCAACACTATACACGTCAGCTAATACAGCGAGTGAAATCACTGCAACACTTAACAAAGAGCTGCAGTTAATTTCAGAATGGATCGCAAGGGATAAGTTAGTCCTAAATATTTCAAAAACTAAAAGCATTGTATTTGGGAAGAATCATTCACTAAACCCTAAACCTAAACTAAATCTTGTAATAAATAATGTGGAAATTGAACAAGTTGAAGGGACTAAACTGCTTGGAGTTACCTTGGATTGTAAACTATCATGGTCAAAACATGTTGATACAACAGTAGCTAAGATGGGGAGAAGTCTGTTCATAATAAAGCACTGCTCTTCCTTTCTAACAACACTATTAACAAGGCAGGTCCCACACGCTCTAGTTTTGTCGCACCTGGTCTACTGTTCAGTCGTGTGGTCAGGTTCCACAAAGGGACCTCTGCAAATTACAATTGGCTCAGAACAGGGCAGCACGGCTGGCTCTTAAATCTACACGGAGAGCTAACATAAATAATATGCATGTACAGTGCTGAGAAAAAGTATTTGCCCCCATCCTGATTTCTTATTTTTTTTGCACATTTGTCACACTTAAATGTTTCAGATCAAACAAATTTTAATATTACACAAAGATAACCCAAGTAAACACAAAATGCAGTTTTTAAGTGATCATTTTATTTATTAAGGGAAAAAAGCTATCCGAATCTTCATGTGACAAAGTAATTGCCCCTTAAACCTAATAACTGGTTGTGCCACCCTCAGCAGCAACAACTGCTGTAATATTTAAATTTGTGTGATGATCTGAAACATTTAAGTGTGACAAATGAGCAAAAAAATAAGAAATCAGGAAGGGGGCAAATACTTTTTCCCAGCACTGTACATCTCTAATAGCTCAAAGTGGAGGAGAGATTGATTTTAACACTACTTGTTTTTGTAAGAAGTGGTGACATGCTGAATGTGCCGAGGTGTCCGTTTAAACTACTAGCACACAGCTCGGACACCCATGCATACCCCACAAGACATGCCACCAGAGGTCTCTTCACAATCCCCAAGTCAAGAACAGACTATGGGAGGTGCACAGTACAACATAGAGCCATGGCTACATGGAACTCTATTCTACATCAGGTAACTGATGTAGAATCAGATAAAAATACACCTTATGGAAAAGCGGGGACTATGAAGAGACACACATGTACACATGGATTTTATATTTTAGATATGTGATAGTAGAGTAGTTGCCTGAGGGAACACACTTAATCTGTTGTGAAAAGTGATATGAAATGTAATGTCATGTAATATTTTAAAATTGTATATAACTGCCTTAAATGTTGCTGGACACCAGGCAGCAGCTAATGGGGATCCCTAATACATACAAATACAGCTCTGGCACTAAAGCAAATGCAGGCTAAACCAAATGCTTAAAAAGCATTTGAAATATGTCAAATAGTATTTGAACCCAGGTCTGGTTCCCACAGAAGACTGGGGACTATTGACTAACTACTAAACATACTTATCTGCTGGATCAGAGGTCTTAATATAGGGCAGATAAAGACAGGGCCTTTGTTCCACATGTGTGGGGGTGGAGAGGTTTACAGGTGTGCTGGGTTGTGTTCTCTAATAACAACATCAGACCTGCCTGGTTTACCGCTGTTTTAGTCTCTACTCCGGATTAAACATTCTGACATGGCATAAGGGAGGATGTGTGTGTGGAGGCTGTTGTTGGATCAGGAGAGGAGTCAAATACCACTCTCACATATAAAATCAATAAGATGAGCTCATGTGGGAATCCCTGATCAGCATGAAGACACACAGGCCTGAGGCTCTGGTATGGAGGGGTGAAGTGGCTCCCCGGGGCCAAGGGGAAGTGCGCCCTGCACCTCTCTAGGCCCAACGACATGCCCCCTTTGTCCCTCCCTCCCTCCCTCCCTCACTCCATCCATCCCTCCCTCCTAAACCACCTAAGGCAGATTGACTGTATATATATATATATATATATATAGCCAACAGGTTATGAATATATTTAGAACACCAGAGCACCATACTATAACAGGAAGAAGAACTGTTGACTACGTTCATAGAACTACTTGAACCATGTTGTTATAACAAACTGACTCAAATTGAATTTCTCAGCCTACTGCCTTCCTTAGAAAATGAACAGGAACATTATTATAAAAGATATCAGAGACTCTGAGCCAATGAGTATCAAGGAGCAGATCATGTTGTGGTTTTCCCTGTTAAATCCCCAACTGTATATCAAAATGTAATTAGTGCACGCCTCGTGTATAATCCATGAGGTGGCCGATCAATATCCTCATTCATTCTGACTGAGCTTCATTCTGCACAACACAAGGCATCATCCCCCCGCCAGACCGACAGAGGCATGAAGAATATCATCAGCAAAAGGTATCTCCCTCCTCAACATTGCTCTCAGGCAGGCTAGCTATTGCCTCGTGACTGCAAACAGCATAAAGCAGGGAAGAAAGGTCCTCCATTTTAACACTGAGCTGCCTGGGAGGCAGAGTGGATTCATAACACTACTGGTGTGTGACTGCTCTGTCTAACCTGCAGGCTAACTCACACTGTGTTCTCACCACGCAAGCAAAGCAACAGCCATTAAAGCCCTAATGACAACACACGCCAGTTTAATTATGTAGAAAATGTCACAGAGGAAGGATTGTACTTTCCCCACAGCCATGGCTGGTTTTACTCCCACTTCTGCTTAATTGTCTGATTAAAGCATTTCAATCTCATTAGAGATGAAAAAACAAACGCTGGAGACACTTATCATACCTCCGTCATCTGAAATGCCACTATCATTTATGATTTATTAGCCTACATGTTCAATATTATAAAGCGAGAAAAACGTATAGTTATACCTATGAGTGAGTATTGCCATTTTATTTCTCTATGTCACTGTTGTAGTCTTTTTGCCACCACTCACAACAGCACACCATCTTGAGACCTGTGCCAAGGTGAGCTAAAGCGGAGTTAAGTAGGAAGTCGATGTGAGGGCAGGACCTGGGGTTCCCTCGGTGGATGTGGCATTGGGCCAAGTCGCTCCTGTCTCAAGCACTGGCAAGCTATAGTCCTTCCTTATCGGAAGACCACATGAATAAAACTAGCACAGGGAACTGACTAAATAGGTGTCATCTAACCAGTGGAAGGACCGGTCAGAAACATCCCAGGGACCGGTGTTGGTCCACAGACCGGAGGTTGAGAAATAGTTCTAATCCACAGAGCCAGGTCAGGGGGCCTTGTCTCATCTGCTGTTCCCATCTGCCACCACACCTAAGCTGGGGGTCCTGTCATACCAGCGGCCCCCTGCGGCCAGCTGTCCTCCCATTCCCCGGTCTCCCTGTCCCCCCTACCGGGACCTCTTCTTAGACTCAGTCCCACCTAACCGCTTGACACAACAACACAAGCCAACAGGACCCTGAACAGTTTCTCTCCCCAAGCCATGACTGCTAAATAGTTAGTTAAATAGTTAACCAAATAGCTACCCGGACTATCTGCACTGACCCTTTTTGAACTAACTTTTTTTGACATCACATACGCTGCTGCTACTGTTTATTATCAATCCTGTTGCCTAGTCACTTTATTCCTAGTTATATGTACATATCTACCTCAATTACCTCGTATCTCTGCACATCGACTTTGTACTGGTGCCTCGTGTATATAGCGAAGTTAACATTACTTATTGTATATTTATTTTTACTTTTCTATTATTTCTCTATTTACTTTCTCTCTGCATTGTTGGGAAGGGCCCATAATAATTTCACTGTTAGTCTACACCTGTTGTTAACGAAGCATTTGACGAATAACATTTTATTTTATTTGATGCCCCATTGCCAATAAATGCTTCCAATCCGCCCCAACCAATTTTTTGATGTTTACATTTGAGACAGTGCTTTGGAACACCAGGTGTGGGTTCTGATTCCTCAGCATTAATTCCTGTGTATACCCCTCCAGTGGGAGTGTCCATTATACATTAAAGGATTTAAAGCAAACTCAACCTGGTGGGTTCCAAGAATGAATTAGACTAGTCCCTGATTGGTTAATATATATTGTCAGCACCTGGATCCTTACCCTGCACTGAGGTCTCTCCAACACATCATTACCTCAGTCAATCACTTAAGCCCAAGTTAAGCTTAAGCTAATTGCTCAGCTGGTTTGTGTGGCTAGTACAAAGCTAGTACATAAATCAGCAAAGCCAGGGGTTATGTCTGAAATGGCACCCTATTCTCTATATTAGTGCACTACTTTTGACCAGACACCTATCCTATGGGCCCTTGTCAAATATAATGCACTATATAGGGAATATGGTGCCATTTCCCACCAGGATCAGGGTTGCATGGAGTCAGGGTTGCTTTAGGAAGTGTTTTGTTCTCATAGGAGGCAGCTGCAATGCTGTAGCAGCAACTCCTGACCTGAGCTATACACCTGGCAACTTTAAATACTGCCAAGCCATCTGAAAAGACAAAGTAAAGTTCCAATCGAACCATCAAACACATTAGCTAGCTAGGCAGCTCTGCCCTGAATACAAAGCATGATGAAAGACTAATAGGGGGTAACCTAGGCTTAATTTTTAAGCATTCTGCACATATTCTCACCTGTGCATTCTCAATTTGTGATACCCTAGGTATTAGTGAACAGTGATGAAATAATATGCTTAGCGATTGGGGACAGCAGACAGGCCTAGTCAGAGATAAACAGCACAACCCTAAATGATATCATTACAGAGGAGAAAGAGAGAGATAAACCCAGAAGAATCAGAGGCTTTGAATTGCTAAACACTTACCAGATGAATCCCGTCTCCTAGAAGAATTGCTCTGTCACGAAACGAAATACAAGACTTAACATGCAGGAGATGTTTTAACATAATGTAACAAAGGAACAAAAGAAGAAACACAGAATGATTTCCCGTCCCTAAAATAAGGGGAAACCAGAGGAAAAATGTGCATGTTGCTTGCCACTAACGCCATGTACAATGCTTCTGACTGAAAACTATTTTGGATGGAGAATCCATTTGAGAGGAGAGAGAGTAGTACAACTCCTGTCTGAGGTGCTCCAGCAGTATTACACTGTAACTACACAGTAATTACGCTATACTTGCCTGTTGTAAGTGGTTTCAATGTCGTGTGTATTATTGAAAGGGACAGGGTAAAGCTTATTTTTTAGGTGTCTGTGTGTGACAGAGAGAGAAAACGATCAGAAGATAGAGAGAGAGAGAGAAATATAGAGAACGAAAGGGGGTGAGAGAGACACTGAACAAATATTGGCCATCCACTTGTGTCTACTTAGTCCATGTGTAAGCTCTTCTCTCAATGCACCGTCACAGCCATGGCAGTGGCCTAACACAGCATAACACTGCAGCTGCACTCAATGAAAAACATGAATACCATACTCCACACACTGGGTGCAGGCAATCCCAAGGTATCTTGATCTTCATCTAAACTCATTCCTTCATATCTCCAGTATACCTCTACGAGATGTATGGTTGTAGGGGATATTAAGAGAACAGGAGTCGTCTCCATGGCACCCTCAGTCCCAGCCCAAGTGAATAAAGTAGCTTGTGATTTATACTGGCATAACCTCCCTGTTTTCCGTTATGGGCTATTTACTCTGAGACCAGGGGTCAGTCTGAACTAGCCTGGTGAGGGGTTTTCCAGTCTGCTGTGTAGTGTGAAGGGTTAGTGGGGGTGTGGACGGGTTAGTGGGGGTGTGTGGACGATGGTTCGATGGGATGGTGATGGTCGATAGAAACAATTCTATGCAAAAACAAAAAAACACTACACTAAAACCATTCTGTGCTGGGGGATTGGAGGGACGCCATGTGCGACTGACGTGTTTTCCGTTTGCTCCCGTGGTATTTTTAAAGTTTATGTGAATTTTGCAGCAGAACCGTATTTATTTTCATATATTATTTTGGTGATCCCTTCCCGTAAAAACCAAGACAACTTTACTTCCAAATGTCAGCATGTCGACGAAACATAAGGCCAAAAGCATGACTTTGAGAAAACCCGGCCTACAAGACACACACTCATCACCGCCCTCTCCTGAGCCTGCTGGCCCGGGGACTGACACTTTACCCGGGGGGGGCGGCTTGGCCTGGCGGCGCTGAAATGAACATTCGAGGCCATCAAACTACTACGCTCTGAGATAGTTGAAATGAAAACGGAGGTGGTTGCTACGATTGAGGCCCGAATAAAGGAGGTTTCTGATACTTTAAAAGCAGATCTAACCATCCTGYGGAACGAGACGGTGCCAGCAATCACATCACTCAAAACAACAAYGGCGTCGCACACTACAAYGATTGCAGCACTGGAGACCTCCGCTACAAATGTCTCCGACTTAACTACATCCCTGGAGGCTGACGTGAAACGCCTAGCTGCGGATTTGAAAAAGGTGAAGGAGAGCTGTGTAAGTTCAGAGGGATTCTCTCGCCGCAACAACCTGAGACTTGTATCRGTCCCAGAGTCAGCGGAAATGCCTCGSGCCACGGATTTMGTTTCTGGSCTGCTGAAGGATGTTCTTGCCTTAGATGAAAAGCCCCTGATTGATCGTGCCCACCGGTCGCTGCGCCCAAARCCCCGGGATGGGGAGAGGCCCCGTGACATAATTCTTCGAGTGCACTTTTTCCATGAGAAGATGGAGATTCTCMGACGAGCCCSCAATACCACTCTGAGCTTTCAAGGACAGAGCTTCTCCATCTACCAGGACTACTCCCCCACTGTTTCCAGGCAGCGCGCAGCTTTCGGACAGGCCAAACGACTACTTCGGGACCATCCAGGTGTGAAGTACGGACTGCGAATCCTCATGATGGTAAAGACTACACATTTGAATCTCCGGATGAGGCTCTCTCACACATTCAACGTCACATCAAGAAGTCTTGAACTTGCTCATAGTTCAGCAACTGTTGCTTGCGAACTGTGGATAGTAAGTAACCCACCTGTGGTACAATTATGTTTAGCTATAACATGCTAATTTTGTATAGTTGGGGAGTTGGCGAACCCATTCAGGCTTATTTGATGTGATCTAATGTTTTGATCATCTAGTGTGCTTGCCTTACAAGCATTCAGTCATTTTAATTTCATTGTATTGAGGTTTTACTTTACTCCTGTGTTTCTAGGCTGTCTTGCTCACCTATTCAGTTTGTTTACATAGTGTCTCAGTGACTCAAAATATTCTTGGTTATTTGTTTACTGCATCCGTTTGCATTGACCCAGTAAACAGTAAATGCTTCCCGAGGCGACACGTTTTTTGGGGTCTTCACTTAAATTGTAAAAGTTCTGAGCGTCATTTATGCCCAGCAAGCGTTCAACGTTGCGCACACGTAGTTTTTTGGTCTTGGTTGTAAGCTGTCTCAGCATTCAACTAGACAACTATTATAATAATAATAATTATTATTATTTTTGATTGTCTTACTACGATATGATAGGTTTTCGGCTGAGAGCCTTTATACATTTTATTTGTTTTCTTTATTTTCTCTCTCAAATGCCTGTTATAAGACTGGGAATATAATTATATACATCTACAAGTGGTGCTTTTGTAATTTCGTTTGCACAAGGGATTCACTTTTATTTTTTTTATTTAAAAAATGATTATCTCTTTTTGCTGTTTGATCCACTAACAAAACGCGACTTTAAAGAGCGGGACTGTGGGTTTAGGTTTAAGACCGCACTCTCACAGACATACTGTGCGAAGAGAACATGTTCTATTTAGGCTTGTACCTCGTTTGGGGAGGTATTGTCTGGGATGGGGGAAGGGGGTGGGGGAGGGGTTGAATTGTTCAGTTCTAATGTTGTCATTCTGTCTTTTTCGGGGGTTTTTCTGTACTTTTTCCAAACATCTACCACCGTACATTATTACTCTGGGGTTTTTGGGCGCTCATTGCTTTTCCATTCTATGCTCTAATGACAGGGTTGTATAACGGGAATGCCCAGAGGGGCCGAAACAATGCGATCAAGTAATTTTGTGGAACATCAAAGGGGTTAATAACCCAGTGAAGCGTAAGAGGGTGTTGACACACTTAAAGGGTTTGAATGCAAATGTTGCAAGAGACTCACTTGAGGACTGGTGAGCATTTTAGGATGCGTAGGGACTGGGTTGGTCAAGTGTCCACTCTAACTTTCATAGTAAATCAAGAGGGGCTGCCATTTTGGTTGATAAAGCTACTCCCTTTGTAGCTTCTGAGGTTATCGCTGATCCTAAGGGACGATACGTCATAGTAACCGGTAAACTGTTTTCTACCCCTCTTGTTTTGGCTAGTGTTTATGCTCCCAATTGGGATGATTTTCTTCCTTTTTGTCTGCTATACCCAATTTAGATTCTCATTTGTTGATTTTAGGGGGGGATTTCAACTGCAAAATGTCCTCACGAACAACTACAGGCCCATCTAAATGTGCCCTACTTATTCAAGCCTTTCTTCAGAAATATGCAATGTTTGAGGTCTGGCGTTTCCTACATCCTACAGATAGACAGTATTCCTTTTATTCTCATGTTCATCAAACATACTCCCGGATTGATTACTTCTTTTTGGACAAAAAACTTCTGCCTAACCTTCGGCAGTGTACTTACAAGAGTATTGTTATTTCTGACCATTCACCATTAGTGCTTGAACTAGAGTTTCCCCAGCGACCTCCTATGTGTTATCAATGGCGTCTTAACCCCATTTTACTCTCAGATAAGGAGTTTGTCAATTTCATTTCTTCTGAAATCCCCTTATTCCTAGAAACTAATTCAACACCAGGTATGTCCTGCTCTACCATATGGGAGTCTCTCAAAGCATACCTACGTGGCCAAATTATTTCTTATACAGCCAACCAAAACAGAGTTCGCTCTCAGCGACTTCGGGACCTGAGCGAATCCATAGCCACATTGGATGAGAAGTATGCTACGGTTCCTTCCTCTGATCTGCATAAAGAGCGCCACCTACTCCAATCTGAATTTGATGAGCTTTCTACCAGGCAAGCTGAACAGTTACTCTTGCGAGCTCGGTACAGAGTGTATGAACAAGGCGACAAGGCCAGTAAACTCCTTGCACATCAGATCCGTAAATCTGAGGCCTCACGTTTAATCCCACAAATAAGGACCCCGTCTGGTGCCACCACAGTTATACATAAAGAGATCAATGATCAATTCAAACAATTTTACTCTGCGCTATACACCCCTGAATCCCCTCAAGACCCTTTGCTGATTGATTCCYTCTTTAATGGCCTGAATATGCCTTCAATTGATACAGACWCCCATGACTGTCTAGAAGAAGAATTTACACCTGAGGAGATTGCAACAGCAGTGTCCGCAATGAAAAGTGGTAAATCACCGGGTCCGGAYGGTTTTCCAACCGAATTTTACAGGACGTTTTCTGGTCTGCTTTGCCCATTCTTGTCTCGAYTATTTGCAGAGTGCCTTAATACCTCAAAGCTACCGCCTAGTCTTTATCAGGCTTCAATTTCATTACTATTAAAKAAAAACAAAGACCCCCTGGAATGTGGATCCTATCGCCCAATCTCGCTTTTAAACTGTGATTACAAAATCMTAGCCAAGCTTTTAGCCATCCGTATGGAAGGCTYGCTGCACCAAGTAAYACACTCTGACCAGACTGGCTTTGTGAGAAATAGGCATTTGTTTTTCAATATTAGGCGCCTTATGAATATACTGTACTCCCCAGCGTCGGAGGACCCAGAGGTGGTGGTCTCACTTGATGCAGAAAAAGCGTTTGACCGCGTTGAGTGGGATTACCTAACAGCTACCCTTTATAGATTTGGCTTTGGCCCCAAATTCATTGCGTGGATAAAGATTCTTTATTTTTCCCCCATGGCTTCGGTACGGACTAACAACTTGTCCTCTGACTATTTTCCCTTGCACCGCGGATCCAGACAGGGTTGTCCACTCTCCCCCTTGTTGTTTGCTTTGGCAATCGAACCTCTCGCCATTGCACTATGCTCTAATGATGCCATTCAAGGAATAATCAGGACAGGCTCAGAGCAGAAAGTCTCGCTATATGCGGATGACCTCCTTTTGTTTATCTCTAACCCTGATACCTCATTGCCACGCGCCTTATCTGTTCTTAAAAGGTTTGGATCAATCTCAGGGTACAAGCTGAATCTAGGCAAGAGTGAGCTTTTTCCTGTAAACAAGGCTGCTTTAAAGTGCTCTTTTACAAGTTCTCAGTTTAGGATTGTCCGGGATCAATTCACCTACTTGGGAGTTAAAGTGACAAGGAAATATTCAAATCTGTTTCAGGAAAACTTGGTTGCTCTAGCAGACAGTTTGAAACAATCTTTTACTTTTTGGAATTCGCTACCTCTTTCTCTTATCATAAGGATTAATGTCATTAAAATGAGTGTGTTGCCCAAATTTCTATATTTATTTCAATGTTTACCCATTTTTATTCCAAAATCTTTTTTTATTTCACTGGATCAAACATTCATGCATTTTATTTGGGATGGCAAGGTACCACGGATTGGTAGAAAACATTTACAGAAGCCTAAGTCATTGGGGGGTTTAGCTCTACCAAATTTTCAGACATACTATTGGGCTGCAAATTTCAGATCCCTTCTGTACTGGCTGCAGACTGATCCTACTGGCCCTAGACCACTCTGGGTCCAGATGGAGTCTGAATCGTGTAAACCTGCTGCACTTTCTTCTGTGTTGTGCTCGTCTCTCCAAGTGTCCCTAGGCAAAAGGTGTGTCAACCCAATTGTAAAGCAGTCTCTTAAAATTTGGAATCAGTTCCGTTTAGCCTTTGGCCTCCGAGGCTTTTCTCTATCAGGCCCAATCAATCAGAACATTTTATTTCCTCCATCTTTGAATGATGGGGCTTTTGGCATCTGGCACTCACTAGGCCTCTCCTCACTAGCCCAATTATTCTTTGATGATACATTTGCCTCTTTTGCTCAGCTACAGGAAARGTTCAACCTCCCCCAATCCCACTTTTTCCGCTATCTCCAGACKAGGAACTTTGTCAGAGCTAACACACCTGMATTTCCCCATAGGCCTGCGAATACAGCTATAGAGAGCATCTTGGAGCTGAACAAGCTTCCTAGSGGCGCAATTTCAGATGTATATGCAATCATTCATGACTTACAGAACCCTTCTTTGGTGCCTTTAAAGACTCGATGGGGAAAGGATTTGGTGGAGGAACTTGGGGAAGACACCTGGGAATCTGTGCTGCACAGGGTGCATTCGTCCTCTTTTAGCACTAGACACAGCCTCATTCAATTCAAGGTGGTTCACCGTATCCACTGGTCTGGGGCCAGACTTGGAAGAATATTCTCTGATTTTGATCCTACCTGTGTCAGATGTAAAATAAATACAAATAATACATAAAAAAAAAAATAGCTTTAAAGATACCATACTTTAGACAAGTTAAACACACCAGCAGAAGGCTACAAAGGTTAAAGGGATCTATAGTATAGGGACAGAGCAACACCTCACCATTGTTCCTGTAAACAGTCAAGGATGGGGGTGGAGAATGCAACACACTCACAGACAGTCATGGCCACAGACCGAACCATGCCACTGGACCAAAAATAAAAAGTGTTACAATGCTTTAAAATAAAAAAATGAATAATAATAATTTTATGTAGGTGGAACAACAATTTAAAAATAAAAATAACTGGGAAAAACAAGCTCACACCTTAGTCTCTGCCCGGGCAAGATGAACAAGGCATCCGCAGGTCAGCAATCAATAAGCACATTCAACCATTAATGCCCCCTCCCTACGCAGCAGAAAAAAACA
>NC_036872.1:26273775-26363750 GCF_002910315.2 Salvelinus sp. IW2-2015 | reverse complement strand
TTTCTAGTTGAGTATATTATTTATATTGCTTTGTCTTGTCTGTGTGTGTAAAACTTAATAAACAGAGTTTTCAAAAAAAAAAAAAACATTCTGTGCAAAAAAAAAAAATCCACACTAAAACCGTTCTGTTAAAACCATTCTATGGGATCAGCTGGCTTTGGCAGACTCACTAATGGACACAGGGTTTAATCAAATCGCAACAAATAATCTGCTCAGACCCCAACCAAGGAGCATCAAAAGTGGTGCTATAAATTCTCAGACAACACAAAGATTCCTTGATGCCCTTCCAGACTCCCTCTGCCTACCCAAGGACGTCAGAGGACAAAAATCAGTTAACCACCTAACTGAGGAACTCAATTTAACCTTGCGCAATACCCTAGATGCAGGTGCACCCCTAAAAACTAAAAACATTTGTCATAATAAACTAGCTCCTTAGTATACAGAAAATACCCGAGCTCTGAAGCAAGCTTCCAGAAAATTGGAATGGAAATGGCGCCACACCAAACYGGAAGTCTTCCGACTAGCTTGGAAAGACAGTACCGTGCAGTATCGAAGAGCCCTCACTGCTGCTCGATCATCCTATTTTCCAACTTAATTGAGGAAAATAAGAACAATCCGAAATGTATTTTTGATACTGTCGCAAAGCTATCTAAAAAGCAGCATTCCCCAAGTGAGGCTGGCTTTCACTTCAGCAGTAATAAATTCATGAACCTCTTTGAGGAAAAGATCATGATCATTAGAAATCAAATTACGGACTCCTCTTTAAATCTGCGTATTCCTCCAAAGCTCAGCTGTCCTGAGTCTGCACAACTCTGCCAGGACCTAGGATCAAGAGAGACACTCAAGTGTTTTAGTACTATATCTCTTGACACAATGATGAAAATAATCATGGTCTCTAAACCTTCAAGCTGCATACTGGACCCTATTCCAACTAAACTACTGAAAGAGCTGCTTCCTGTGCTTGGCCCTCCTATGTTGAACATAATAAATAGCTCTCTATCCACCGGATGTGTACCAAACTCACTAAAAGTGGCAGTAAAAAAGCCTCTTGAAAAAGCCAAACCTTGACCCAGAAAATATAAAAAACTATCGGCCTATATCGAATCTTCCATTCCTCTCAAAAATTTTAGAAAAAGCGGCAACTCACTGCCTTCCTGAAGACAAACAATGTATACGAAATGCTTCAGTCTGGTTTTAGACCCCATCATAGCACTGAGACTGCACTTGTGAAGGTGGTAAATGACCTTTTAATGGCGTCAGATCGAGGCTCTGCATCTGTCCTCGTGTTCCTAGACCTTAGTGCTGCCTTTGATACCATCGATCACCACATTCATTTGGAGAGATTGGAAACCCAAAATGGTCTACACGGACAAGTTCTGGCCTGGTTTAGATCTTATCTGTCGGAAAGATATCAGTTTGTCTCTGTGAATGGTTTGTCCTCTGACAAATCAAYTGTACATTTCGGTGTTCCTCAAGGTTCCGTTTTAGGACCACTAYTGTTTTCACTATATATTTTACCTCTTGGGGATGTCATTCGAAAACATAATGTTAACTTTCACTGCTATGCGGATGACACACAGCTGTACATTTCAATGAAACATGGTGAAGCCCCAAAATTGCCCTCGCTAGAAGCCTGTGTTTCAGACATAAGGAAGTGGATGGCTGCAAACGTTCTACTTTTAAACTCGGACAAAACAGAGATGCTTGTTCTAGGTCCCAAGAAACAAAGAGATTTTCTGTTGAATCTGACAATTAATCTTGATGGTTGTAAAGTCGTCTCAAATAAAACTGAAGGACCTCGGCGTTACTCTGGACCCTGATCTCTCTTTTGACGAACATATCAAGACTGTTTCAAGGACAGCTTTTTTGCCATTTACATAACATTGCAAAAATCAGAAACTTTCTATCCAAAAATGATGCAGAAAAATTAATCCATGCTTTTGTTACTTCTAGGTTAGACTACTGCAATGCTCTACTTTCCGGCTACCCGGATAAAGCACTAAATAAACTTCAGTTAGTGCTAAATACAGCTGCTAGAATCCTGACTAGAACCAAAAACTTTGATCATATTATTCCAGTGCTAGCCTCCCTACACTGGCTTCCTGTTAAGGCAAGGGCTGATTTCAAGGTTTTACTGCTAACCTACACAGCATCATCCTATATGGGCGTCATTCTGGCTACACCCTACTAAAAATATTATCTACGTCTATGGTATGCAAGCTGGATACATTGTGTTGTGGACCACGCTCATTCCCAGCCCTAATTTGTAAGTCTGTATATCTAGTACACTAAGTGACGACTAGGCCACTCGACGTAATTGGTCCTCCCTTTCTGAAGATAGTGTTGTTGTCTTATAATGCGAGACACAGAGTTCTGGGTGAGGCAGGATATTTCTTCTCTCTCCATTTAGGATGTACAGGAGGATTCTCATGGGGCAGCCAATTGTTTTGTTATGGGTAATTAGGGTCTGGCGCATAGGACGCCGTCACTCAAGTTCTTTCTGTTGAGATAGGTACAGCTGCAAGCACTCGGGGCTCCAAGGCTATTGTTTTTTATCATAGGTCTTTACTTGTAGGGAACCTCGACTTGACTCTTCTAGTTCGATCGGTTCTTCATTCTATTGGCACTTGAACTTGGCTTAGTAGGCCCACATATGGTGAGTGGGGGTGAAAGGGGTAGAGAGGTTGGACTTAGAGAGGCTTGTTCTGTGATGCTCTCGACAAGTGGACCAGGAGAGCTTGCCTGCCCCCTCTTTCCTATTGCAACAGATCTGTGAGGTGGTTCGTGTCTGTCATTGCAGTGCGTGTTCTATCCTGAACACTCTCAGCTTGCAGTGCTGTCAGGCTTTCAGGTGAGGCAGACATAGATGCTGGTCTGCATACTAAACCATCAGCCTAGTGGATCGGGAGCGCGGAGGACATTCGAGCCGAGTGACAGTGCTCGGTCTCTTTATCTTCGTGTGACTTCAACAATGGTGGTGGAGGACTTGGACGACACTTTGTATATGAGCTTCCACAATCGGCAGCTCGGTTAATTTGTTCGGTTTACCTTAGATGGTTGTGGACGCACGAGTCTTGCGTGCGTGCTAGCTGTTGGTAGTTCGTGTAGAGGGGCATGAATGTTCATAGAAACGTCTTGATGGATCAGATGAATCTATAGTTCTCTGATATATGGTGTCTCATGGCGCTTCATATCGCCCTTCTTCACCATCAGTTTTGATATCTGGGTTTGGTCGGCAACAGTGCTGTGGGGAGTTACAGGTATTGTGGGCTATATGGCCTTTAGATCAGATACAAGAGCATGCGTAACGTTGGTCGGTATGACAAGCAGAGCTAAATTGCAGATCTGTTCATGAAGCGTGGGTTGGTGCGGTGAGTGGCTTTGGGAAAAGTAAAGCTGGGGCCTAGAGAGATATGATAGTGCATTATACGCTCACGGAATGTAACTCGTAGAGAGGCCACCCTGTTTCGGGGGTATAGATTACTGAGGGGAGTTGGGGCCAGTCCTCTTCTAGCGCTGTGCCGTGGGGTGGTCAGATTATATGAACAGACACCATACCTGTGCGCTCCACGAAGCAGTTCCCAGTATTTATGCTGGGCAGTAGTTTGTGTCGGGGGGCTAGGGTCAGTTTGTTATATCTGGAGTACTTCTCCTGTCTTATCCGGTGTCCTGTGTGAATTTAAGTATGCTCTCTCTAATTCTCTCTTTCTTTCTCTCTCTCGGAGGACCTGAGCCCTAGGACCATGCCTCAGGACTACCTGGCATGATGACTCCTTGCTGTCCACAGTCCACCTGGCCGTGCTGCTGCTCCAGTTTCAACTGTTCTGCCTGCGGCTATGGAACCCTGACCTGTTCACCAGACGTGCTACCTGTCCCAGACCTGCTGTTTTCAACTCTCTAGAGACAGCAGTAGCGGTAGAGATACTCTTAATGATCGGCTATGAAAAGCCAGCTGACATTTACTCCCGAGGTGCTGACTTGCTGCACCCTCGACAACTACTGTGATTATTATAATTTGACCATGCTGGTCATTTATGAACATTTGAACATCTTGGCCATGTTCTGTTATAATCTCCACCCGGCACAGCCAGAAGAGGACTGGCCACCCCTCATAGCCTGGTTCCTCTCTAGGTTTCTTCCTAGGTTTTGGCCTTTCTAGGCAGTTTTTCCTAGCCACCGTGCTTCTACATCTGCATTGCTTGCTGTTTGGGGTTTTAGGCTGGGTTCCTGTACAGCACTTTGAGATATCAGCTGATGTAAGAAGGGCTATATAAATGAATTTGATTTGATTTTGATTTGATCAAGACTTTAGTAATTGCCTCTAAGAACACACAAGGATTGCAAGCCACATACAGGGACAAATAACACTGGTTGTGGCTCATGTCAGTGTCGTCCAAGTCTCCACCAACCATGTTGATCAAGAAAAGATACAAGCACTCAGCGGCTGATTTAGCTCCCGTCCCTCTGATGTTTAGTCCTCAGTATGAAAGCCTACAGCACTGCAGCTGGTGTGTCAGGATACAGACTGACAGATGACAGACACCACCTCACAGATCTGTTGCAATAGGAAGGGGAGGCAGACTCTGCCACTTGCAACATTGACATACAAGTTCCAGCCCAACCCATCCCCTAGCCAGATGGGCTATTTCAGTGAGGTCACGAAGAGAGAGAAGCAGCAGGACAAACAGAAAACATCCTTGGTCCAGTTGAAATAAGAAAGAACTGATACTCCTTCTATACCCTTCTGCCCATAGAATCCTCCTGTCATCCCAATGCAGGGAAGATATCTGCAAACTTCCAAACACACACTATCAGAGAGCCTCTGCATCAATTAGATAACAATTAATGGCTGGAATGAGCCGAGCCACAACACATTCATTTGTAAATAGTTATTTTAGTGGTCAGTAGCTAGGATGCTATCCATCTGGTGACAGATTTGAATGCGAATATTCTAAAATCTGCATAAAAACAATATGCACATTTTCCCACCAGACGTAATGCACATTAAAGTACATTTTGGTGTTAAATTCTCATGTACCGAATAAAACATACAAATTAAATGGGTTTCCATCTCATTTTCATTCTACTGATATTTTCTCACCAAAATAATTTGCGTTATATATGAATGTGCCCACGCAGGTATTGGCCGTGTGCTCTAGCCAACAGCTCGCATATATAGTGCTGGTATAGCCAACATGAAGAAATTATTATTGACAAAAGAGAGAAAAAATGTGAATAAATAAATGACAGCCAAGTATCGATCATCATGTCACCAGAATAAGACCCTATTTTTATTGGAAAGGAGCATCAAGCTCATCACCATGGACTTTAACCACCCTGTGAAGTTCATCATAATTTATTAAATCTGTAGCCTAATAAACGGTATACTTTCCTGAGCTATAGTGGGTGGACCACACAACATATCATAGGGTGACTGCAAATTTACTTCAATATGAGGGTTTTATATCAATATTTGCGCATTAAAGAGTTTCCACCGCCATTTCTTGCATAATACATTTTATCGACACTAAAAGATCCCCCCTTGTCTAGCGTGTTTCGTTTTTGTTGACATTCGGAAAGATTACAGAGAAATTATCCTTTTCCATCAGGCCTGTTATGAAACGTTTTATCCGACATGTACTTTACCCACATAAAATGTTTGATGGAAACCTGGTTAGTGGTGTAAACATGCTGGTAACGTGGATAGGATTGTATCTAGCCAAGTAGCCATGTCGTCAGTGAGTCAATATTGGTAGATGAGATGGAGTATGAATAATCATTTCATACTGCTGTTGAGAAGAGTCACAGTAACGGAACAATGACTCCCCGGCCTCAGGTTGTGCTCTGATAACAATTATTCAGATTCTAAAGTATTCTGCACCACTTCACACAGCCAAGGGAAACATTTCTCCCAGAGGAAATCCATGGCTAAGAGTTGTCTGGACATTTTACCGTAAGGGGATTTTAATCCCTATACATTTTTGACTAATGTTTCTGTCAAATGGGCTAGCCAACAAAACCTCTAACAAAACGTCCTCTTTTWAAAAAAACACAACTTTAGTATTCCTACTAATCATGACTGACACTGGAGTTTAAATACAAATGTTATGCTTGAATTGGGGCTAATATAGTATCATTCAGGCTCTAAAAACCATTAGAATTGGTGCCAAGTGAGATACAGATTACAGTTCTGCTTGGCGGGCTGCAGTACCACTCAACATGCAGCTCACAAGCTGTTTTCATCTTAAACAGAGGAGAATCAATTTGGTCACACATTACAGCGTACAGCAGTATAATAGGTATTGTCTGGTCACCAAAGACTCTGCATAAAAATCAACTACTGCAAATCCAGATTACAGTAAACCATTACTGAATTAATTCACTGACAAAAATATGGCTGTTATAATGGGGCTAGATAACAAATCAACTCAACAAAAATCCTTAACCATATATTTTCAGGTAAGATTAATGAGTGCTTCTTCAACTCAGGTCTCCACAGTCAAATCAGTCCATGTGCATTGCACTCAGTCTATTCAAACTAAGTAAGGTAGAAAACAGACAAATACAGAGTGCCGTTTCACCACTCACCCACTGCAGAGTATAGCAGCCAGGGTAGGCTGTATATAGCAGCCAGGGTAGGCTGTATATAGCAGCCAGGGTAGGCTGTATATAGCAGCCAGCGTAGGCTGTGTATATAGCAGCCAGCGTAGGCTGTGTATATAGCAGCCAGGGTAGGCTGTATATAGCAGCCAGGGTAGGCTGTGTATATATCAGCCAGGGTAGGCTGTATATAGCACCAGCGGTAGCTGTATATACAGCAGAGGGTAGGCTGTACTATAGTCAGCCAGCGTAGAGCGTGCTATATAGAGCCAGGGTAGGCTGTGTAAGTATAGCAGCCAGGTAGGCTGTGTATAAGCAAGCCAGGGAGCTGTGTATATAGCAGCCAGGGTAGGCGATACGGTAGCGTATATAGCAGCCAGGGTAGGCTGTATATGAGCCAGTGGTTAGGCACGTGTGGCTGTATATAGCAGCCAGGTAGGCTGGTATATAGCAGCCAGGGAGCTGTGTATATAGCAGCCAGGTGTAGGCCTGTAAGGTATATAGCAGCCAAGGGTAGCTAGTGATACTATAGCAAGCCAGGTAGGCTGTAATATGCATACAGCCAGGGTAGCTGTATATATACAGCCAGGCTAGGCTCGTTATATAGCAGCCAGTAGGCTGTATAGTATATAGGCAGCAGGGTAGCTGTATATAAGCGTATAAGTTACCAGGTAGGCTGTATATAGTAGCCAAGGTAGGCTGTATATAGTAGCCCAGGCGTGATGTTAAAGGGACCTGTGTATATACAGCCAGGGAGCTGTTATATAGCACCAGGTAGGTGTGAATAGCAGCCAGGTAAGGCTGCTTATATAGCCAGCAGGTAGGCATGGTGTAATATAGCAGCCAGGGTAGGCTGTGTATATAGCAGCCAGGGCAGGCTGTATATAGCAGCCAGGGTAGGCTGTGTATATAGCAGCCATGGTAGGCTGTGTATATAGCAGCCAGGGTAGGCTGTGTATATAGCAGCCAGGGTAGGCTGTATATCAGCCAGGGTAGGCTGTATATCAGCCAGGGTAGGCTGTATATCAGCCAGGGTAGGCTGTATATCAGCCAGGGTAGGCTGTATAGCAGCCAGGGTAGGCAGCATCCCAAATGGCACCCTATTCCCTATGTGCTGCACTACCTTTGACCAGGGCGCATATGGCTTTTGGGATGCTCAACATAGTCCATTAAAACAATCATCAACAGCATTAATATCTCTATTCTGTGAGCATGTGTGGAGTGGACAGACAACATCTCAATCTAAGTGCAGGTAACATTAGGCAGATCATTTCTCATGCATTTTAATACAGAATTTACACTGTATATTTGTTGTCTTTCCATTTGTGAACTATCCAAAGGTCTGTCTGACTAAAGTTATGTGACAGTAGCTATAAGAGCTCCTCAGAACTACTACAAAGGCTGAGGCCAAAGCCAAACAGAGATCCTAGAGTGGCGAGGCTAGCCCTTCATGACCACTCGCATCTATGTCGCTCTGCTGGTTACAGATGACTGAGTACCGCAGCTCGTTCTGATGTGCCCATCTCTGKGGTCTTCTAAAGATGGACTTCAACCGAAATGGCCAAAGATATAAAAACCCCACACTCGATCGGCCTATCCATCTCTTTCTCCCCTGTGTCTGTTTCTATGGCTCTCTGGAGTACTTGAGACGTAGGCTACACTCCTCTACCTACACACGTCTCCTTTTATAACTTAGACAGACACCGCTGTACTCCAGGCCTTCTTTCGATCTCTGTATAAATGGCTCTTTTAGCACGAGGTGTCAGAGGCAGAGCTCGATTTCAACTTATTCCTGGTCGGTAACGAACCTGCCAAAACAGTGAATAGAGGGGGAAACAGGGAGGAGACGCCCAGGGAGGGAGCGCTTGGAGGTCTAAATCAATCCCACATGTTCTCAGGAAGAGTATTTTCCACCACTAGGTGGAGAACAGAAACCCTGTACTTCCAGTCCCAAGCGCCTCACTCCCCTTCCCCGCACTTTTTCAGCCACACTGCTGCTTTGAGCTGCTCTGACTACATACATATGGCTTCATTTAGCCAAGCCATGGCATCACAGGGCACAAGTTATTTTTGACTGAGCTCAGAAAAAGCTTGAGGGCAAATAGAGAGACATAAAAAGAAAAGTTCTGAAGTAGCAATGCGTTTCAAACTTTGAAGGCAGAGAAGTGCTCTCCCTAGCTTTGTCACAGATAAAAGATTATGGCAAAATAAAGGAATTTCCCCCCTACTGTTTGAGGCATTGTGTTTGTCACATTCAAGGCAGAATGCAAAACGGCACACAAAAACCCAAGCACAACATAAGGTTGTGTCTTCTCTCTGAGTTGGGGAGAAATAGGACAGCAGCAAAACAGTTTGAGCCATCAAATCATTTTAAAGTCCAATAAGGCTCAGATCAAAACATATAAACATGATTCATATTAAACCTCTGCTGCTTTCAAATCAATGCCAAAAACAACAACACATAGATCAGTCTTTGTTAAAAGCACTTGTCAGGCGCAGATGGAATTACTGTATACATAACTTATACACAGTCATGCACACACCCAGTTCATTTCAAATGCCTAGCTGCCACATCTTATTAGAATGATACATAGCACTCATTTCAATAACAACCTGTGCACGGCCGTGGTTCATGTAATGGAGGGCAGGCAGGAGGAACCTACTCTGTTCAGGATGCCAGACACGACCAGGGAAGCTGATCCGTCAGCATTATCTTAACCTAGTTGTCAGTCAGTGACAGGAGGCTAGGATGGAATCAGATTAGATGACCCAGCCTTTTATTCACTGGCCTCATTCACTCATCAATACCAATGTAGGGTGAAGATGTAAGGCATGCTTGTCTGTCTTATGTCAACCCTCTCTGACTCACTGCAGTCGGGCTGTGGTTGGTTGGGTCTAGTGATGGGGTATGAAGAAGTGGCTGGTCCAAGACATCTATCTGTGGAGAAGCAAAAGCTGTACATGCCATGGTTATGGAGGAGAGGGATCTGATTTATGGTAGTACCATGCCATAGCCCATGGCAGATAACGACTGGGATATTGCCCTCCCTGTGAGAGGGTGGGAGAGAGGGGAAGGCTGGGAGGATGGGGAGGTTAAAGTAGATAACTACATACAGTGGGGCAAAAAAGTATTTAGTCAGCCACCAATTGTGCAAGTTCTCCCACTTAAAAAGATGAGAGAGGCCTGTAATTTTCATCATAGGTACACTTCAACTATGACAGACAAAATGAGAGAAAAAAAATCCAGAAAATCACATTGTAGGATTTTTTATTAATTTATTTGCAAATTATGGTGGAAAATAAGTATTTGGTCACCTAACAAACAAGCAAGATTTCTGGCTCTCACAGACCTGTAACTTCTTCTTTAAGAGGGCTCCTCTGTCCTCCACACTTACCTGTTATTAATGGCACCTGTTTAAACTTGTTATCAGTATAAAAGACACCTGTCCACAACCTCAAACAGTCACACTCCAAACTCCACTATGGCCAAGACCAAAGAGCTGTCAAAGGACACCAGAAACAAAATTGTAGACCTGCACCAGGCTGGGAAGACTGAATCTGCAATAGGTAAGCAGCTTGGTTTGAAGAAATCAACTGTGGGAGCAATTATTAGGAAATGGAAGACATACAAGACCACTGATAATCTCCCTCGATCTGGGGCTCCACGCAAGATCTCACCCCGTGGGGTCAAAATGATCACAAGAACGGTGAGCAAAAATCCCAGAACCACACGGGGGGACCTAGTGAATGACCTGCAGAGAGCTGGGGACCAAAGTAACAAAGCCTACCATCAGTAACACACTACGCCGCCAGGGACTCAAATCCTGCAGTTCCAGACGTGTCCCCCTGATTAAGCCAGTACATGACCAGGCCCATCTGAAGTTTGCTAGAGAGCATTTGGATGATCCAGAAGAAGATTGGAGAAATTCATATGGTCAGATGAAACCAAAATAGAACTTTGTTAAAAACTCAACCGTGTGTTTGGAGGACAAAGAATGCTGAGTTGCATCCAAAGAACACCATATCCTACTGTGAAGCATGGGGTGGAAACATCATGCTTTTGGGGCTGTTTTTCTGCAAAGGGACCAGGACGACTGATCCGTGTAAAGAAAAGATGAATGGGGCCATGTATCGTGAGATTTTGGGTGAAAACCTCCTTCCATCAGCAAGGGCATTGAAGATGAAAACGTGGCTGGGTCTTTCAGCATGACAATGATCCCAAACACACCGCCGGGCAACGAAGGAGTGGCTTCGTAAGAAGCATTTCAAGGTCCTGGAGTGGCCTAGCCAGTCTCCAGATCTCAACCCCATAGAAAATTCTGGAGGGAGTTGAAAGTCCGTGTTGCCCAGAACAGCCCCAAAACATCACTGCTCTAGAGGAGATCTGCATGGAGGAATGGGCCAAAATACAGCAACAGTGTGTGAAAACCTTGTGAAGACTTCAGAAAACTTTGACCTCTGTCATTGCCAACAAAGGGTATATAACAAAGTATTGAGATAAACTTTTGTTATTGACCAAATACTTATTTTCCACCATAATTAATTACAATGTGATTTTCTGGTTTTTTTTCTCTCATTTGTGTCTGTCATAGTTGAAGTGTACCTATGATGAAAATTACAGGCCTCTCTCATCTTTTAAGTGGGAGAACTTGCACAATTGGTGGTGGACTAAATACTTTTTGCCCCACTGTATTATGGGTTGATATCCATGTTAACAGAGTAATTTGGGAGCTTGGCCTTTATATTATATCAAAACTCCTGGTCTGAAATATATCATTTGATCTAATTACTGTCACATAGCCTGCAGCAAAAAATATAGGAGACGTATCCATCTTGGAGTGTGGTAAACCCCCACCGGAGAGAGAGTGAGAGGAGAGTCATCACACTGTCTATTGTTTGAAATAAGTCTTTATGGTTTTGTTGTATTTGATGCCATTTCTCTACCTTCATCTTCAGTGGAAAAACTCATCTTCAAACAACTGTTTTGTGTTTGTCAGTTTCACTACTCAGACGCAAACAACAAAACGCAATTCATTGAACTCTAAGATAGTATTAAAATAAATACAATTTAAGAAAATTACATTGATTTACAGGCCTACCTCATGTAAATCAGAGACTCACAGCTAGCATAATCATCATTATGTTTCTATTGAATCCCTCAATTACAAAGTATGGATGAGATGAGACCAATACCACCACCATGTATACATGGAGACCATACACCACCCATGATATAGCATGAGACCATACACCACCCATGTATAGCATGAGAGACCATACACCACCCATGATATAGCATGAGACCATACACCACCCATGTTTAGGCATGAGACCATACGAACCACCATCTAGACATGAGACCATACACCGCCCAGGTTATAGCATGGAGGACCATACACCACCCATCTATAGCTGAGACCATACACCGCCCACTTAAGCATGAGACCATACACAATCCCATCTATTAGCATGAGACCATACACCGCCCATCTATAGCATTGAGACCCATACACAACCCCATCTATAGCACTGAGACCATACACACCCATCTATAGCATAGACCACTACACCGCCCATCTATAGCATGAGACCATACACCGCCCATCTATAGCATGAGACCATACACCGCCCATCTATAGCATGAGACCATACACCGCCCATCTATAGCATGAGACCAACACCGCCCATCTATAGCATGAGACCATACACCGCCATCTATAGCATGAGACCATACACCGGCCATCTATAGCATGAGACCATACACCGCCCATCTATAGCATGAGACCATACACCGCCCATTCTATAGCATGAGACCATACACAACCCATCTATAGCATGAGACCATACACAAACCCATCTATAGCATGAGACCAACAACAACCCATCGGATAGCATGAGACCATACACAACCCATCTATAGCATGAGACCATACACAACCCATCTATAGCATGAGACCATACACAACCCATCTATAGCATGAGACCCATACACAACCCATCTATAGCATGAGACCATACACAACCCATCTATAGCATGAGACCATACACACCCATCTATAGCATGAGACCATACACAACCCCATCTATAGCATGAAGACCATACACCACCATCTATAGCATGAGACCATACACAACCCATCTATAGGCATGAGACCATACACAACCCATCTTATAGCATGGAGACCATACACAACCCATCTATAGCATGAGACCATACACAACCCATCTATATAGCATGAGACCATACACCGCCCATCTATAGCATGAGACCATACACCGCCCATCTATAGCATGAGACCATACACCACCCATCTATAGCATGAGAAAGTGAAACAAAAGTGATAAATTGGGGAGGGGAACAGTCAGTGTTAAAGGGGTTATGTAAACCTTTACCTTAAAAACTTCTTGCAAACGTATAGGGGGTGCTGTTTCCGCATTAGCATATTTGTGGTCTCCAAATTAAACTGCCTCGTGCTTAAATTCTTTGATCGTACAATATGCATATTATTGTTATTATTGGATAGAAAACACCTTCTAGTTTCTATAGAAGTTGGAATTTTGTCTCTGAGTGGTACAGAACATTCTACAGCACTTTTCATGACAGGGTTCAGATTTCAGAAATTTTTACCCCTGATCTGGGGTCTGTTTTAAGGCGACAGTGAATGCTATGAAGAAACCGACACTGCCTACGTCTTCCTCTGGGTGTCTGTACGTCATCACGTTTTGAATGAAATCGATGGGACATTCACAGCCATTATAAAACCACAAAATGTTTAGGGACCGCCCTTTCTCGTCGTGTCGCCTGAAGCGTGAAGGCCATCGGACTTGCCTCGTTCCAAATCGTTTTCTAACCAGCAATATTCTCCGGTCATGTTTTCAGTCGTTATAGTTGTAAAAACATCATAATGTAGTTAATTTGAACCGTTTTATAGCAATTTATATCCGTTTAGTGCGATTTTGAGGAATTTCTTTTTTGTGCACTCTGAAAGTTTGGACACGTTTGGGGTTGTCGGTCGTTGTGGTGGACATTTCGAAGGACAGAGGACATCTATCGACCAAAAGCGTTTATAACATAGAAAGGATACATTGCCAAGAATCTGATGGAAGAACAGCTCAAAGTAAGCAATATTTAATATGATAAATCGTGTTTCTTGTCAAAATATTTTAAACGCATATTTCGCCATTTTGTTGGTATAGCTTCACTTGGCCAACCCTGTATTGAAAAGTAAGGATAATTTTAAAAATGTAAATCAGCGGTGCATTAAGAACTAATTTGTCTTTCGATTGCTGTCAACCCTGTATTTTTAGTCAAGTATATGATTAGCTTTCAATTAAACTAGATCACTCTGATAGATGACGTCAGACATATTGAGGCTTGATTTCCTAGTATTTTTATTGTGTAACCACGGTTTTGTATGGCTAAATATGCCACCTTTTCGAACAACGTATATGTATATTGTAAAATGATGTTACAGGAGTGTCATCGGAAGAATTCTGAGAAGGTTAGTGAAAAAATTAATATATTTGGCGGGGATTACGTTTATAGCGCTCTTTGGCTGGAATCGATGCTCTGGTAACGTTTGCACATGTGGTATGCTAACTTATCGATTTATTGTGTTTTCCTGAAAAACGCTTAGAAAATCTGAAATATGGTCTGAAATCACAAGAACTGGGTCTTTCCATTGCTATGCTTTGTCTATTTTTATGAAATGTTTTTATGATGAGTAAATTGGTCATACACGTTGCTCTATCTAGTAATTCTAGTCGATTTGTGATGGTGGGTGCAATTGTAAACTGTGATTTCTACCTGAAATATGCACTTTTTTCTAACAAAAACTATCCTATACCATGAATATGTTATCAGACTGTCATCTGAAGAGGTTTTTTCTTGGTTAGTGGATATCAATATCTTAGTTGAGCCGAATTGGTGATAGCACCTGAAGGAGTAAAAACTGATGGAGTTAGAATAGTGGTGTATTTTGCTAACGTGTTTAGCTAATAGATTTACATATGTTTTGTCTTCCCTGTAAAACATTTTAAAAATCTGAAATGGTGGCTTTATTCACAAGATCTGTATCTTTCATCTGGTGTCTTGGACTTGTGATTTAATGATATTTAGATGCTACTATCTACTTGTGAAGCTATGCTAGCTATGCTAATCAGTGTGTGGGGGGGTGGGGGGTGCTCCCGGACCCGGGGTAGAGGCTCGTTAGAGGTTAAAATTGAACTCTATGGTTTCTGTGTATGCTGCCAAATCTGATGACTGTATTCAGCCCCAAGACATTTGATAAAGAGGAATTACAGTTCATCGTATCTTACTGTATGAGCGACAGTACATAGTTATCGTTTCATGATTGATACATTTTTTTTTGTCAGTTTCAAGATTTGGGATTGGTCCATCAGCCATCAAACAACTAGAGACTGTTCCTTTTAAAGTACAGACATGATGTCGATTACAAACACAATCAGACATCAATTTACCTGGTCAAATAAATAAAGACACATTCCCGATAAAAATAAACTGTGATAGAAAGAATATAGTGTAGTGATAAAGAGTGGGGTTAAAGTCTCAATGACTGTGCAGAGATTAGTAATCTCCACGAGGGAGCCAAGATTAATGAGAACTAATAAGGTATATACACAATTAAAACAATTATTTTCCATTTTATTGAAGGGGGGTAGAATTACATGCACAATAAAACCAACATTGCTTTTATATCGACCTGTGAGTCATCCTCATTCCTCCCATGTTCTTGCTGTAATATAGTACATGACTGTGAGGAAAGAGAGCGAGAACTGCACAACCCAGCACCAAAATCCTCTACCAGACCACTCCATAGCCTGAGGTGCTGCTCGTAAAAGAGGAAGGATGGATGAAATTGTATTGCTATTTAATCTGACACGACTAGCCACAGCATATATACAGACCCAGTCCTGGTAAAAGCATTTTCAATAGTGAAACATAAAGATGCATGTATCTACCCAAACCTGAGGACAGGCAGTTGTGTAGTGATTTTATGAATCACTTTGGCCTTGCGGCTCTCAGTGAGATTATCAGCATCTATATGACACAGAAGACTGAAGGGTCCCCTATATCCTATCGCTCTCATGTTATCGGCAGTATATCAATCCTGTTATCTTCATCTCTGATGTTAACTCACTGTGACACTGCATGAGGAAGGAGAGCTCTGCTCTTTCCAGGGTGGTGACAGGATAGAAAAGCTGCATGGATGGAGACAGAGACAGAGAGACGGAGAGAACGAGAGCAAAATCTGAAGTCTAGTGATAATCTTAAAGAGGATGAGATATTCTAAATCTAAACAACACAAAGAACAAGGTGGGTGATTTAGCAAACCAGACAGACAGCATAAATGCCATCATGTTATTTTAATACAGCAGGCTTATATCCTTTAAAATGATATCAAACAAACGGTGCTGATATCACTTTGCCCATATCAAAACAAACAATGTAGATTAAATTACTAAATTAACATCAAATCCACAGCGAGCCTCACAATCAAACACATTAATATACTATAGGACAGTGGAGATCTGGGCTGGGCTCTCATGGTCTCTAATATGCGGTACTTATTGACAATAAAGAGAGAGGACAGCAGCAGTGCTTACTGAACCTCCCAATAAAGAGAGAGGACAGCAGCAGTGCTTACTGAACCTCCCAATAAAGAGAGANACAGCAGCAGTGCTTACTGAACCTCCCAATAAAGAGAGAGGACAGCAGCAGTGCTTACTGAACCTCCCAATAAAGAGAGAGGACAGCAGCAGTGCCTACTGAACCTCCCAATAAAGAGAGAGGACAGCAGCAGTGCTGCGTAAACACACACAATCTGTGTCCCAAATGGCAACCTATTCCCTATAAAGTGCACTACTGTTGACCAGAGCCAACTATTTAGGGAATCGGTGTCATTTGGATTAAGATCATTGGGGATGTACATTTAATTACTCTCCTAAAAGTTCAATTAATGTGGTAGAGAAGAGATTACCACAATGTTTTAAAACACCACAGACACCAGAGAACATCAAGCACTTAGCCCTGGATATTGGCATTAATCCATCTATCCAGCCCTCACCACCACCCCATCATGTTGGGGTGAGTAAGTACTGTATGAGATTAAAGATACCCCTGGTTCACTCTATGACATCCTAATGCATCATCATACACATGAACAGAACTTTCACAATGACCAATTTTTGTTGCTATGTCCACACTAGTATACTATATAGTTAGAATGAAGCAATGTATTGGGCATTCTAAGTGATATTCTAGTACGGACATTGGATCGAACATTGCCCATACCAGCAGAGTAATAGTGGTCATGGAGGAAAAGAGAGTAATTAATCAGGAAACAATGGAGTCTCTGGGACAACTTGAGTATCGTCACATTTAAATAAATCTATATTGTAAAGGAGGAAACAGATGTGGAAGTCAAAGATTAGATTTCTCTGTCTGTCCACGTTGCTCTGGCTCCCTTGCCAATGTGTACTTACATGACTCCCTGGGAGATATTTTGCCTCTAAACACAACCAGCCACCTCTTCTATAACTTATTTCCATAAAAACTGCTGAAAGCAGTACCCATCCGCATGATCAATTGATAGTGTCCAGAAATCCTTTAAAAAGGGGATATCGGTCTTCGACAGCAAATGATAAGAGTTAGCTTCTGCATTTTTATCCTTGGCAGGTAGAAAATGTATTGGACAATGGGCATTTGGTCAAGGGCATGGTGAAAGACTTTAAACAAAGTGTTTGTGTCAGCACCCAGTCCAAAGTTATACCACATATTGTTTCTGGAGAAATACCAGAAGCTGGACCTACGCGGAGGAATCAGGGAACCTTGTCACATGGCATTATGAGCCTTATGTGAATGAGTGAATCATATTGTGGTCGTGGAGGACAGACATACTGTAAAGCCACTGACAGGCAAGCCAGGCACAGCAGTAACAGTAACACTGGGCCAGAGCTCAGCTGGCACTTATACTATTCACACAGTGTCTCTTCCTCCATGCCTGATATGACATTTGTGTGAAGAGCTGGCAATCACATGGCCCACAATGACTCACTCTATGGCTCGGAGAAGGGAGATGGCTCACAGGTCTTTCAACATAGTATACGTGGGGCTTCATCTATGGGGTCTCCTGCTGTGTGTTGTGTTGTGGTGCACTGTGCAATGTTGTTTTGCATTGCGGTGTATTGAGGAACATTGTGGTGTATTGAGGAGTATTGTGGTTAGAGCGTTGGGCCAGTAACCGAAGGTTGCTGGATTGAATCCCTGAGCTGACAAGGTAGAAATCTGTCGTTCTGCCCCTGAGCAAGGCAGTTAACCCACTGTTCCCTGGGTGCCGTGGATGTTGATTATGGCAGCCCCCCGCACCTCTCTGAAGGGTTGGGTTAAATGCGGAAGACACATTTCAGTTGAATACATTTAGTTGGACAACTGACTAGGTATCCCCCTTTCCCTTTCCCTATTGTGTAAAGCATGTGTGCCCCACATATTTTAGTGTGGATGTGTACAGTTATTCCACCCCAGGGGGTTCCATTATACATGGCCCAATCCTCTGAATACGTAACTGCATGAAAAATCAAAGAGCAAAGCAACACCAGGGTAAAATCCTAATCCTTACCCTTATCCTTATCCTTACTGTTGGTTGTCAATGATTGGCCCATCTATCTAGCCCTGAACACAGCTTGACTGGAACCCCTGCTGCAATAGAGAAGCTGGGCAGAAAAACCGAGGTCTGGAAGATTGGAGAGGGACCTACGAAGTTTTCCACAGCACTGTATCAGCTACTGTGGTGACAATGCATACGACTAGCACATCAGGGCTACAGCATTAGCCTACTTCTTCATCTGACCATTTGTCTATGCAAAGCCTCTTACAGCCAGGGAGGAACCAGGGAGTTGTTGTTGACGCTCCAATCTAGATTGCTGGGCAACAGGGCAAGCCAAGTCCATAGGTTTCCTTTAATCTAAACCATTAACCCCCAGTACAAAAGCCATGCTACACTCTCAGCCACCCTCAAATGTATATATATATATATATATATCCTGAATAGTTTAGTCTGGGCAGCATTTGAAACCATTTGCTTTACGTTGCTTCTGTTGTTGTTTTTTGATGATTTTCTATTTGTTGTCTGCTAATAATTACATGCACCAGTTTCCCTTTTAAACAGCTGCTTTTAACAGCATGAAGGAGAACAGTGTCATGGAATAAAGGCTGATATCATAATCACCACATGAAATAATGTTACATCTGATGATTTATTTATCACATCATGACTGCATGAGAACATCTGATGGTCCTTTAGCAAAACATATGAGTCATACAACAGGTGTAGGACAAATAACATGTAACGTGGTGTGGTGTCTCTCTAAACCAGCCGGAGTAGAAAGTGCCACCTATTTGACCACAAAATAGACAATAAATCTCATTAGTTCAGTCAAACCACTAGTCTCCATAAGCAAATAGACTCAGCTGTAAATCTAAGTGCAGATTCAAATTTACAGCAGGCCTAGGCTGTACTTCAAATGTTACAATCAGATTATTAGCCTGTCTATAAATTATGCATTTGAAGTAGATCACAGGGTCAATCAGGAATGCAATCCATGACGTGGGACCGTGTGTGTGTGTGTGTGTCTAGAACAAAACAAATAGAACAAAACAAATCAGGGTGGAAAAAAGAACCTTTAGGAAAACGTCACTCATTGTAAACCACATACATTTCCATAATGAAGGTGAAGCGGTACGGCTCGAAACACTACAACCTTCAGAGCGCATGCACTTGAGTGACAGGAGTAAATGTCCCGTTAAACACTTAGATGTAGATTTCGAAGGCGAGGCAGTATTCCTATTCAATATTGAACTCATCCATAACCCAAGCTACCAGTTGCAACAATATAACAATTCGTTGCTCCGTTGCTTGTTTTGCCCGTAGAACTAAAGGAGAAACTAGCTGGCAAGTATGGCGGACTACGGCTTCATAGCAACCTATACCCGCTATGTGCCTACCTCCTAGGCTACTTCAAGCTTGAGTGGGGTGTCCAATGACGTTTATTCTAGAAAAAAAAATGCATTTGGAAAACAAATATAGCCTAAAGTTGGCCTACATGTCACAAAGGAGTTTCTACCATAATGCCTCGACACACCTAAACATTGTCACCAAAACCAGTACAAGACAATAATAACCTGTTCCGTGCACAGTCAAAAAAAATTATAAAACCATTCATAACAGCATAAAGATCCGACCCGAAAAAGCAGTCTAAACCTCTCCAACAAAAACTTCTAACAGTAATAGCCATTGGTTACCACCAGATCATTGGACCTAGGCTGGGACTGATACTAATGAGGACGCTTTATTATGTGTAGACTATTAGCAGAAGCATGTATGACTTAAACAAGGATAAAACTTACGTAAAAACGAAGAATAAGGTGGTGGATCCCACAAGAAAAGTGGCAGCAGTAGATACCGGGATGTATTTGGTGGGTTTAAATCTCTTTCCAACGCTGTTGGGCATTCTGTAATTTCCACATTCCTCAATTATTTATTCCAATTGGAGACGGTATACAGATGTAAAGATCCAGTCTGAAATATCTACATTTACCGATTCAGAAAATATGTCTTTATTACTGTTAAACGCACACAGATCCAAAGATAGACAAGCAAAAATATACTGCGCTCCGAAAGACTAGAAATCCCACTCTAGCAATCCAGCCCACGAGTGAGGTCACAAAACCGCTTGAAAGGTGGAGCCTAGGTTGAAGATAACAATATAATATATTTTAAAGCTAGTTCAATGCAAAACGAAGAGGACTGTGATGGGATGCTTAGGTTACAGCCAGGGGCCACACGTTTTATTCACCCTCAAATCCGATTTAATATATTTCATTTTGCTTATTTTTTTTTTTGCATATCTAAACCAGTCACTCATCACTATCGTTTTATGCACCTTTTGTTACATATACATTCCTTTTGATTTTGGCCCTACTGTGATGGTAGAGAGTGAAAATCCAAAAGAGATACACATTATTTATTATAATAAGGACTTCCACAATCTCTCTGCTCCCCTGCTGAATTTTCAGGTCTTTGGCATCTGTTTCATGGGCTGTGCGCGCCCTCTAATGGTTAATAATTTGTTCGTTTTGTCCAGCGCTTTCGCGTATCGTAATATCTGCGCTAGCTGGTTCTTTGGCTCTAGCGAGACACCATAGTTCCAAGCGCTCTATGTTTTCCTTTTTAGTTAGCTGCTAGCTTGTTAAGTGATTCCAAGAAGCTTCATAATCTTTGACTGGACTTATTTTTAGCCAGCGATTAAAGAGTCGTTGGAGGGTATTCACTCTATTCCTGCACACAGAAAGGGTGTAAATCCACAGACCAAACCAGAGGCTGATCTAGCTAGGTCAGGATTAGCCGCTCCTCAGTTCTTGAAAGGAATCTCTTCTACTACAGACGTTGGGCGGCATTAGCAAGTTAGCTCGCTACCTAGCAAACGCACTGCAAAGAACCGATAGTTTTTCACAACATGTCATATCGGAGGACAATTAAAATAGTGTGTGGGTTCGCTGGTGGATCAGCGGTGCTGGTTGTTGCGGCTGCCGCAGCTGAATACCAGGGCTGTTTCGGCCACACGCGAGCCGCTCGGTGGAGCCTGTTCAATGTTTTGCGAGCTGCACAGCCAGCGGGGAACCGCACTGTTGAATCTACTGGAAATGCCTGGGACTTCAACTGGGATAAGTATGCCTCCTTTATTAGCTAAGTCTGATGCAGACTACTATAAAACATAGAGGGCGGTCAGATCTGTTCATGTGGGTCAAGTAGTTTAGTCTGACTGAGTCAGTGTGATTGATTGATATTAGCAGCCAGCGACAACATGTTGACAGCCTGACAGGTCTGGGCTCTTGGCATGTCATCAACAGAAGTAAACCACAACACACATACACCACTAATTTGTTCCCTCTGTACTGTACTAGGCGGGACCTGTCCGCACTGTTGACAAATGGGAAGAAGGAGGTCGTCAGTGAAGACCCAAGCTCAGAGCAGGACAATGGGAAACCCAAAGCCACACGCAACATCCTCCTCATCAGACACTCCCAGTACAACCTGAGTGGGAGTGGAGACCATGAGAGAATCCTTACCCCTTTAGGTTGTGTACCCTGTGCTGCTGTGTACTCATGTTGCTAAAGGCATGAAACATAGACCTAGTTCTCAACTCTACTCTCCAGCTCAACAGTTGAGTTTTAGTGAATAAGAAGAGCATATTCAGCAGCACTCAACAGAGGTGGTGAAAGTGGTTCACAATTGCAGTCTGCTAATTTTGTGGACTATGTGTTGGTATTCTGCAGGTCGGGAGCAGGCTGAGTTTACTGGCCAGCGGTTGGCTGCCCTTGGGTTAAAGTATGACATCATGGTCCACTCCACTATGGCCAGGGCCACCGAGACTGCCAACATCATCAGCAAATACCTCCCAGGTCAGAACCATAGACCGGCAAACTTTACAGCTGAGGCGTATGCCGGAGTATGTACAATATTCACTTTACAGCTGAGGCGTATGCCGGAGTATGTACAATATTCACTTTACAGCTGAGGCGTATTCCGGAGTATATACAATATTCAGCTCCAGGTCCCATGAGACTAACCAGTAACGTACATCAGGAGTGACCAAATCTCCTTCTGGAGAGCTACCATCCTGAAGGATTTCTCCGGCTGAATTTAACACTCCTGATTCAACTGAATCCATAGACCATATGGTTGAATCAGGTGTGTTTGTGTAGAGCAGGAGCAAAAGCCAGCAGCCCCAGTAGTTCAGGAGAAGGGCTGGTTACCTGCTCCTATACATCTTGCAGATATTTACATCACCTGATACCAAGGCTCTATCTGATAACAGCCTCAGAAGCTTTGATCTCAGATATTTCAGAGTAAAAATGTCATGAATCATGATGAGTATTTCACTACTCACCGCTAACTAACTTTAATCTTCCGGTATGTTATTGGTTTAGGGGTGGAGCTGGTGAGCTGTGATTTGCTAAGAGAAGGAGCACCCATCGAACCTGTGCCTCCTGTCACCCACTGGAAGCCTGACGCTGTGGTGAGATGGCCATTCTGGATTCTCAATGGCCTGTGTGTCTGTCATATTACCTCCTGTTCAGTGTCCCTTTCACTTGTTATCTATACTGAACAAAAATATAAACTCAACATGCAACAATTTCTAAGATTTTACTGTGTTACAGTTTATAGAAGGAAATCAGTCAATTGAAATAAATTCCTTAGGCCCTAATTTATGGATTTCACATGACTGGGCAAGCATGCAGCCATGGGTGGCCCTAGGAGGGCATAGGCCCACCCACTGTGTAATGATCATGCTGTTTAATCAGCTTCTTGATATGCCAAACCTGTCAGGTGGATGGATTATCTTGGCAAAGGAGAAATTCTCACTTACAGGGATGTAAACAAATTTGTGCACAAAGTTTGAGAGAGACCTTTTCTGTGCGTATGGAACATTTCTGGGATCTTTTATTTCAGCTCATGAAAAATGGGACCAACACTTTACATGTTGTGTTTATATTTTTGTTCATTATAGTTACAGGTGTCTGCTTGTATGTATCATTCAATGCAATGCAATGCAACTAGAGGTCATAGGTCAGCTCAAACACTCGTCTTACACAACCACTGTGGACCTCTCTACCGCTCTACAGCAGTACCACGAGGACGGGGCCCGAATCGAGGCTGCTTTCCGCCGCTACATCCACCGCGCTGATCCCAAGCAGAAGGAGGACAGCTATGAGATCATCGTCTGTCATGCCAATGTCATCCGCTATTTTGTGTGCAGGTGTGTTGGTCTCCCGAGGCAGGCTGAAGCTGGAGCAAAGCCCCATTCAACAGACGATGCTAATCATCATGACCTTGTGTAGCAATTCCAATATATTATATATTTTGCATTTCGTGACAATAATGATGTGCTTGCCAACATCCCATGACAGATGTGTATATTTGTTAGATCAGGGTGTATCGGTTGCTCTAACGGTCTCAATCTCTTTCTGTCTGTATGTGTCAGGGCCCTGCAGTTCCCTCCAGAGGGCTGGCTGAGGATTGGGCTGAACA
This sequence comes from Salvelinus sp. IW2-2015, assembly GCF_002910315.2. Lineage (NCBI taxonomy): Eukaryota > Metazoa > Chordata > Actinopteri > Salmoniformes > Salmonidae > Salvelinus > Salvelinus sp. IW2-2015. The sequence continues at coordinate 26,340,039 of NC_036872.1, read as the reverse complement.
ACGGCAGCATCACCTGGCTCACCGTGCGCCCCAGCGGCAGGGTGGCACTGAGGACACTGGGAGACTCAGGGTTCATGCCCCCGGACAAACTCACACGGACCTGACCATGTTCCACCTACAGTATTCACTCGTTCTCTTTCTGAGAGGTTCAGATGTCAGTCGCAGGGTGAACTGAATGGCTCTTGATTTCTGCTTAAGTGTCTTGAAAGTTATTTTTGGTGTTAATTTTGTAACTTCAATGTGCAATGAGATATTCTGTGGTGTTTTGTTGTGATCAACTCCCCTGCCATCGTTTGCCAACTAGGGGAAAGTGGGGTTAGTTGAGCCAACGCTTGTTTCTAGGAAACCATGCACAAAACTAATCATGTGACCAAATTTTTAGGAAGAGGCCATCATTTCATGGAGTCTGGGAAGGAAGAAACCATATGGTAAGCAAGTTAGGGTCCAAAAACAGATTTTCACAAAGTTAAATGAATTTGTGTTATAAGTTCCATGATAATTTAGCAGGTGCTTATGTTTGTCCTATTTCACACATCTACAAATGTGTATTAATACACGTGATTTGGAAATGTTTTTGTTGTTGTACATCACACCTCCCCCTGAGACACACTCAGAGTTGGGTCACAGCCAGGGTCTGCCATGATCAACAATGACTGTGGAGCAATTAGGGTTAAGTTCCTTGCTCAAGGGAACATCAAGAGATTCTTTTTTTACGTTGCGACTCTGGTATTTGATTTCAGTCACTGGCCCAACGCTCTAACTACTAGGCCATCTGATGCTTGTATCTAGACCTATGTAGATAGTTTTAAGATTGTTTTGTACAGCAGTTGGGGTCTTTACAAGCTACAATATGAGGTCCTAAACCTAGCATGAAAGTGCATCCTTGTAGCTGTGTGGGCTAATATAGTCAAAATGTTTGCCTTGGGGTAACTTGAGCCAATACCACCATGACAAATTATGATTGCATTTTGTCAGTTTTATACATAATATGCATAGTATTTTTGCAATGTGTCATGCATATGAACTCAAGATAGGGAATTTGTATTGATACAGAGCAGACATTATCATGCCTGTGTATAGAATTGTAAAACAAGAAGGGATCTAGCCCCCCCTTGAGGTTCTTGACAGAGCAGCCAAGGAAGTGAGAGAAGGAGCAGCAGCAAGGAATGAAAACATACACTGAAGAGGTACAGTAACAAACATGTACCTGTGTGAAAATGAGTCTGTGGCAGAGGAACACAAGGTCTCATCTGATGACTTGGAGTCTGAGCTTGATAAACAAATCAAGAATCTCGCGGACCAGTTTCATGGGCTTAGTAGCCTCAAATGCAGAGAACTTGAACTTGGCAGATTGAAACATCCCTGTCCCAGATAACTGGTTAAGAGATGGAAGGGTAAGTGATATTGAACAGCGAGATCTTTATCTGAAAGTAGGCATACGTTTAAGACATTCAATATACCACAACCCTCCTTCCATTAATTCAACTTTGACCTACCAGCACCACCACCCACTTACCCCAAGGCGGCTCAATTTACCCCATACCTGGGTAGGTTGTGCCAAGAGTCCACTTTTTCTGGACAAGCTGTGTTTTCAAAAATGTTATGTTTATTTCCAGGAATACACGAAAATAAAGGAGAGCCGCACACTCTAGGAGCTCAGATGCAAAAATGTAATTACCAACGTTTCAACAGCAAAGCTGTCTTCATCAGAGTATATTTCCAGGAATACACAACATCGTGAAATATATGTAGATATCATTGTTCGAAAGAATACTATATTTCCCTTGACATAGTGATGCTGAATGTAAAAGTTGCTCAACATACACCACTCTCCCCTACAGAGTGAAAGGGGAGTATACAGAGTATGTTGTGCCCTTCCTGTCTTGATTTTGTATTAAACTGAAGGGGATTTTGTACTGATTCAGGTTTCTCAATGAACTGTTGCTGTAACCAGATCCCTTAACTCAGAAAGCTGATGTGCTGATGACTGTCCGGGCCCACTCAACACTTATTATGGATGGAAACGGTATGCGAGTTTCATACACGAAGTGATAGGAATTTTAAACCAAAATCATTTGTCCAAAGTATGGCATATTTACTGTAGTTCTGTAAATGCTTCTCATGCTGTCCTTTTGTATTTGGATCAAAGCTTCCTCTTAGGTTTAGATACAGTTGTGTTCAGTAGAAACATGCAATAAAGGACAGACACATGGTCATGTAAATGTTTTGTGTTCCTCAGTAGTACACCAAATAAGTACTCTTAGTTTTAAAATAGGGTTAGCGTTAACTCAAGCTGGGACAAAAGCAATGATATTGTCTAACAGCAAATCTGATGCATCTTAGTGTTGGCACTAAAAAGCTTGAAGGGATCAAATTAATATTTGTTACTAATTTGTTACTAATTTGAATGGTTTATGAAGTGTCACATTGTTAGTGTGCCACTGTCACACTAAAGGCACTAATATACAGTAGTAGAGAATAAGGGTGACACCGCCATTTCAGGCAGTATTAGAAAGTGCTCAAAGGACAACAATTCAAAGGTGAGGAAACTGTTTTATTGATTAGTCAAAAACAAATGAGGATCTGGACACACAGAAAAGGAGAAAATTCACAATGAAATTGTTTTTTATCCTTTTTTAAAGAAGCACAGAATGCCAAAGCACAATAAGTATGTTTAAGTATTTAGGTGCAATTTGCAGAACTCCACATTCATAAAAAATTTGGAGACCAGAACGAAATCTGTGTCACCTGTGAACACGAGAACGACAATACAATCCTCTCCATGAAAAAGTTGGTGCCTTTAATCAAGATTTTTTATTCACATTCAATATTACTCACATCTCTCATACTAAGAGTGACAATCTATATAGTAAGGGTGATTCCTATTCAATTTGGATTTACAGCTGTTGATTTCTATATTCATCTTTGCTGGCTGGCAGACCATTCTTTTTACAGCAGTTTGTAAATGGACCTTATTTTAACGGTGATAACTATCTTCATAGAGTTTAGCTACGTCAGGTTCTTGCACATTCACATTTAGTAAGCCATTGATTACAAATGAGTAAACATGTCTTTGTTGCACTCTGCAGTAACCTCTTATGTACAGCTTGGCATTACTCTCAGACACCTTTAGAAAAACCAAGAACAGTTCAAGAAGATTACCTTTCAGCTATTGTGTGAGGCCGACAGTCGTTAAAAGAGAAGTGTGAAAACAACACAGAAATTACATGATGCACAAAAACATTGGTACCTGGAAAATGAACACATCTCTATTTATTAATTAAATAACAAAATAAAAACATGGAAAACTTCAGTGTATTACCATTTTCCCCGTGTTTGCTTTGGAGCCATTTGTTGGGTGAGCTGCAGTCCGATGGTGGTTGCTATGCTGTTGTCAGGATGCATCAACTTTAACCAAACTGGACAGGATGTGGCTAATTCTGCATGGAGACTGACTGGTCCATCGTTTCAGAAAATTAAGGCAATTCCTGAACTTAGAAGAAACAAAATAACTGGCAGTTGGTTTAGTACACACATTAAAAGTTGGTTTTGTGCTACTGACTGACATTTAAAAAAAATTACTTTACAATATTGACATTTCTTTTTACTTCTTAAAAACAGCTTTTTTCAGTTAAGTGAATCTTACCGACGATTCTATTCTGAAGTTTAACGAACATCTACTCAATGTTTTGGGGAGTGCAGCTGTATTACTGGTTATTAAAAAAGTTGACTGAGCTATGATACAGGTGTTTCACACTTACTATGAATAATATTAATTGTCAATTCAACACTCATACAGTACAAAGTACAGACTGAAGGAAACCTGTTTCTTTCTTTTTTTTTTAAGTGAGTGTACATCACGACCCGACATACTGAGAATCTTGTATGTATGCAATATATAGAAGTAGTACCATACATCATTAATACAAATCTTCAAGACACTTGTGCATATTTTGTTAGGTACATGGTTTTGAGCTCTGGCATATTTAACCACCGTGGTGGCAGGGCTGTAGCCTATTGTTTCTGGCCAGGGGGGGTTAGTCTCGGTCAGGGCTTGGAGTTGGCTAGGGGTCGTTGAAGTGCCTGAGGCCGATGCGCTGGATGTAGCTGGCATGTGCAGGGCTGTAGCGGTTGGGGTTGGTGAAGTCTGGAAAGCCTGTGTGTCGGGCGGGACTGAAGCGGCCACCAGACACCAGGCCGCTGACAGGAGAGCCGTGTGTGAGGGGAGAGGCCTGATGTACCCTGGATCTGTTTTTTACCACTGCAGAGCTGGGCCAGCTGAAAGACAAACAGAAACAATATCACCACCAGTCTGCATTTATTTGGTTATTTCCATACGATAGCAACTGACATTTTAAGCACTTGTCAATGCGTTTCCATATTTACAAGGCATATTTACAACTGTTCATATGCATGGAGACATGCATACCTTTGCATGTCTGATGAGGTGTATGTCTGCATTGTGCTTTTCCATTTCTGAATGCTGGGGAACTTCGAGGGGTCGATGTCTGTGGCTTCTACTGCCGACAGGACCTCTCTGTCCAACTTGGTTGGTGAATCCCTGAAACAACAGACAAAACAAGAGAGGTAGGTTGAAGGGTTTGGCAGATTTGAATTCTGCTGTTGCTTGCTGATGTCTGTAAGCAGGAAGTTATCCCACTGTGCAGCTTTATTTTCCCCACCGAATACATAACAGCTCGCCTCTGCAGTCAGCTCTAGTACATTATCCTTAATTATAAACTGGGTGGTTCGACAAAACATTTATGTTTACTGCTCTAATTACTTTGGTAACCATTTTATAATAGCAATAAGGCACCTCGGGGGTTTGTGATATATGGCCAATATACCATGGCTAAGGGCTGTGTCCGCGTTGCGTCGTGCTTAAGAACAGCCTTTAGCCGTGGTATATTGGCCATATATCACACCCCCTCGGGCCTTGTTGCGTAATTAAAAACCTCAGAACAATCACCCTAAATCTCATCACTCACCCTTCAATGAAAAGTCTTCTTCTGATGTGAGGTGGGGTCCGTGCTAGTAACTCATGGGAGTTGTCCAGGGACTTATAGGAGCTGGATGATCCTGAGCTGCTCAGATCCCTCCCCCCGTGATCCCACGACTTAGATCTGGCGCAGAGTGTGCGCCCTGACACGGTCCCTGGCCCCAGCACCCTAGTCCTTGGGCCCAGAGCCTCCAAGCTCTCCTTAGCCACAAAGTACTCCTCCGAGCTGCCGCTTCCACCACTGGCCCTGTCCTCCATCCCTACACCCACCTCTCCCTGCACCTCCCCGCTCACACAGGTCCCCCTCCACACCCCCCCCTCCCTGTCCCCGGCCTCTGAGCTACAGCCTCTCTCAAACAATGAGTCTTCATTGGTGTCACCCCCTAGCGTGAGACGGCCCACCCCGGATGCCAGGTCGTCCCGAGAGAGTCCTTCCCTGTGCCCACCGTGCCTGTGTCCCCCGCTCCTCCTCCTCTCCCTGTCTCTGGTGGGGTTGTCCACCCCATCCTGCAGGGACATCCTTTCAAACTCCACCATCAAGTTGGAGATGGGCGACAGCACGCAGGAGGGAGATGAGGAGGCGCGGGGGGACATCATATCCCCGTTGTGAGTCCTCTCTGCCCCCGTGGAGGGGCACAGGCCCAGGCCGTTGTCGCAGATGGGTGAGAGGAGGCTCTCTGACACGGAGGAGCACAGGAGGTCTCGCTCGGCAGCTGTCTCGATGAGGTCATCGGGCAGGATGTGGAACTCACGGAGGCCCAGGCCGCCCACAGCACCCACCAGACTGTCCTTAGAACACGCCAAGGAGGTAATGCTGGTGAGTGCCGTGTTCTGACGGTTCTTCATCTCCTCCAGGCTGATGTCATCACCCTCGTCCAGGAAGGCCCCCACTGAGATGGAGTTGCAGAACTTCTTGGGCTTGCCTGTAAATGGCAGAGAGGAGGGGAAACTGTTCATTTGAAGCACACAAAAAATGCATTTACTGGTCAATCTAAAGTTGTATGGGAGCATCAATTCAAGACCTTGATGGCTGTATCATCGCTCTCATTTCTCAAACTTGATCATCTGAATTCAATACCAGTACTATACAGTTTATCAATAGGAAATGGTGGGGATAACATTACCTGGGGAAGGGGTTCTGAAGCGGTTGCTGGTTTCGTTCTCCCCTGCCTCTTCGTGTGCACGCTGACTGAAGTCCTTCTTGTTGAGGTACTCCTCCAGCTTCCGGAGGCCGTCTGCAGAAGACAGGTCTGTAAAACTGTCCAGGAAATCCCAGTACTCAGCCCAGGGGTGGCCCAGCTCTCTGGCAAGGTCTCTGTGAGGGAGGAGAACATAACACTGTGGTTGGAGAAGCTGGTAAAAAATTGAACGAAGTTGTTAAACTTCGGCCTTTCTAGACGTACCTGCCCACTTTCTCTGCTCCACGGTCAGGGTCAGACTTCAGGATGTGCTGGAAGTGCACCGCCCTATCTCTTGGGGGTGTCTTCCATATCCGGCGGAACTYATCTGCCTGCAAGGGGGACACCAATTAATCTTACATATAGTGCATTAGGAAAGTATTCAGACCCTTTCACTTTTTCTACATTTTGTTAGATTACAGGCTTAATCTAAAACATCTACACACAATACCTCATAATGACAAAGCAAAAACAGATTTTTAGTAAAAAAATATATTTAAAAAACGGAAATATTACATTTACATAAGTATTCAGCCCCTTTACTCAGTACTTTGTTGAAACACCTTTGGCAGCGATTACAGCCTCAAGTCTTCTTGGCACACCTGTATTTGGGGAGCTTTCCATTCTTCTCTGCAGATCCTCTCAAGCGCTGTCAGGTTGGATGGGGAGCGTCGCTGGAAAGCTATTTTCAGGTCTCTCCAAAGATTTCCGATCATGTTCAAGTCCGGGCTGTGGCTGAGCCAATAAAGGACCTTCAGAGACTTGTCCTGAAGCCATTCCTGCGTTGTCTTGGTTGTGTGCTTAGGGTTGTTGTACGGTTGGAACTTCCGCCCCAGTCTGAAGTTCTGAGCGCTCTGCAGCAAGTTTTCATCAAGGATCTTTCTGTACTTCGCTCTGTTCATCTTTCCCTCGATCTTGACTAGTCTCCCAGTCCCTGCCGCTAAAAAACATCCCCACAGCATGATGCTGCCACCACCATGATTCACCGCAGGGTGCCAGGTTTCCACTAGACGTGATGCTTGGCATTCAGGCCAAAGAGTTCAATCCTGGTTTCATCAGACCAGAGAATCTTGTTTCTCATGGTCTGAGTCCTTTAGGTGCCATTTGGCAAACTCCAAGCAGGCTGTCATGTGCCTTTTACTAAGGAGTGGCTTCCGTCTGGCCACTCTACCATAAAGGCCTGATTGATGGAGTGCTGCAGAGATGGTTGTCCTTCTGGAAGGTTCTCCCATCTCCACAGAGGAATTCTGGAGCTCTGTCAGAGTAACCATCAGGTTCTTGGTCATCTCCCTGACCACGGCCCTTCTCCCCTGATTGCTCAGTTCGGCCAGGTGTCCAGCTCTAGGAAGAGTCTTGGTGGTTCCAAACTTCTTCCATTTAACAATGATGATGGCCACGGTGTTCTTGGGGACCTTCAATGCTGCAGAAATGTTTTGGTACCCTTCTCCAGATCTGTGCCTTGACACAATCCTGTCTCTGAGCTCTATGAACAATTGATTCTACCTCATGGCTTGGTTTTTGCTCTGGCATGCACTTTGGACTCCAACCAAGTTGTAGAAACATCTCAAGGATGATCAATGGAAACAGGATGCATCTGAGCTCAATTTCAAGTCTCATAGCAAAGGGTCTGAATACCTATGTAATTAAGGTATTTCTGTTTTTTTATTTTTAATACATTTGCAAAAATGTAAAAAAAAATCGGTTTTCGCTTTGTCTTTTTGGGGTATTGTGTGTAGATTGATGAGGACTTTTTTTGATTTCATCCATTTTAGAATAAGGCTGTAACGTAACGAAATGTGGAAGAAATTAAGGGGTCTGAATACTTACTTCTTTTTTAATACATTTGCAAAAGTTTATAAAAACCTGTTTTAGCTTTGTCATTATGGGGTATTGTGTGTAGATTGACAAGGGGAAATAATTATTTAATCAATTTTAGAGTAAGGCTGCAACGTAACAAAATGTGGAAAAAGTGAAGTGGTCTGAATACTTTCCAAATGCACTGTACATCCTGTGTTTCAACAACAGCTTCCCATATGAAAATATAATGAGCTAAAAAATATAGAACTAAAGTGTGAAAATGGGTGATAAGAAGACAAAAAGAGCGCGAGTTGAAAGAGGACATGATATGACAATGACCTTAGATGGGCTGAGTGGGCCAACGAATGCCCTAACTGACATCACTGGATCCATGGGACTTCGTATGAGCCTGGGAGCCAGCGAATGAGGAAGAGTTTCTGATGGCTCAGGTGACCAGGGAGCACCAATGACAGGCTGGGAAGAGTTGTCTGTGGCCCTCAGTAAGGGTATATAACAGCGATCTGTGGTTGACAGAAGAGAAGGTGCCTTGGGGTAAACAGGGAAGATAAGAAAAACACAAGTGCTGTGATTGGGAGGAAGTGTACTTACCTTCCAAATAGTCACATATCTTCTGTTTCACCTCTTGGGTTTTGTTTTTTCTTTCACAAATAACCTGTCAGGAAACAGAAGAATTTCAAGAAATCCAAAAGTCATGTGGATCAATGAGCAGTCATTAGCTAGCTTTAAAAAAAGTATATATCTGGAGAAACTCACATCAGATGGCTTCTGGTCGTACTTGTTCTTGCAGTTTTTATCAGTATCAGGATGTGAACACAGGACATTCACCACTTCTGGACAACCAAACTTACATGCAAAGTGGAGTGGTGTCTCAAAGCCCTGCGACAGACAGAACCAGAGTTACACACATACACTATGAACAGAGACAAGCCAATCCAAAACACACCAGTCGGTTACAGTTCAACTTTAAAAAACACAGTAGGTCTGCACTCAAAAAGAAGCTTAATTTTTCAATTTCTTAAAATTATTTTGTCTGCACAGGGGAATCGGCTAAAAGCCTTGTCTGCACAAATGTTTCGGCTAGAAACCTTCTTCGGTGTTAAACCTACAGTTAAATCTATCAGCAGGTACATATGGAGAAAGGGTGAGATAAGGAGACTCACAGCTTTGTCTGGAGTATTGAGGTAAAGGTCTATGATGTAACGGATGCGTTTCTGCAGCATGGCCTCCAGGTCATCTGGGTACATGAGCCTCATGAAGTCAGGATTCTCTAGAGTTTCCAGCAGGAGCTGGGCAACACCCGGCTGATTCTCCTTTGCTGCCACGTGCATCACGTTGTACCGGCACCCCTCCTAGGAACACACAGTGGACATTGATGAAGGAAAGTAGTGCAGGTCAGTGTTGGATCACAACTTGTTTGTCACAGCCATTTACTACAGAGGCCTGGCTTGAGACTGGGCTGTGGTTAGAAACATTCATTTGGTTGGAAAAAGGAAAACTAATAGGATTGATACTTAAATTGTCAGAGTAATAGATCAGTTCTGTTAGAACATTATAACTCATTTGGTCAACAGAATTACTGAGTCATTTCTGAAGGAGTCATATTTTTCTATGTGGTTGACTACCTATTTTTGTGATACTTCACTGTAATCATCTGCTGGCTGACTTCCTCCCTGACTCACCTGCACAACAGTGGGGTTGTCTCCAGAGCCAATGAGATAGCGTGGGTTGCTCCAGACCAGCTCACTGAAGGCTACCTCATCCCCCTTCTCCACAGCCTTCCTCAGCTTGGCTGTCAGATCCTGGCAGCGAGGGCTCTTGAAGCTGTTGGCCCTCTCCCTGTTGATGGTGTCTGCCTCCATGACAGGGACGTTGTCTAGTGCCACAGACAAGAGAGATGGAGACGACAGATTAAAACAGAGGTCAGCAGAATATGTGATAAACAATTTACTCGTTTAACAAGTCCAAGAAATTAAATGCCATCCAAACACCCTTGAAAAGCACTGACTTTGCATATTTTTCAAACCAATGTATTTTTTGTAAGGAGAGATAATTGTCCTTCTCAGCCCAGCACTCACCCTTGCAGAAGACCAGGCCTGGTTTGACAGGGGAGACACATGGGGTGGATTTACTAGGAGAGGGGTAATAGTCACAGATTCCCTTGGCAAATTTCTCAGCATCGTCTCGATTGGCAAAGGCTTTAAAGCGAGCTCCTTTCATCATCTTCACAGCCTGAAGAGCCTCCTTCTTATCACCATACACGTGGGCCCTATCTGGAAGTGAGAGAAAAAATGTACATTAAAAAAGGTATGTTTCTATAGGCTATAGATAGCTCTTTATATCTACCTACAACTAGAAACATTCCAGAATGTAAACTGGATTCAAAATGGAATAGATAACGGTCAGTTATTTTGCCGACATTAAAAGCAAAGCAGCTCAAATTCTTACTACTAAAATGTTTTGTTGCCATGCTAATGCAGAAAGCCATAAGGTGACAGGTGCTATGGATCTCATCCACTGCCGGTTCAAAACCAAAATAACCCCTGAACAGCATGATGTCATGTTTGAATTGGACCTTGAGCGTAGTGTGACAGCATGGTCAACATACAGAAGATGCGCACTGCACTTTGTGCAACCCAATAGCTAGCCAGCCAACAGTTCTCTGTCTTCGCATTTCTGTGTGGGAAAATAAATAATGACAAATACACGTTTGACCGATTAACAGCCCAAAGTGTAAATTGCAGGGATAGTTTACATCAGCCCAGGTGAAATAACAGTTTCTTACCATTTCTAGCCAAGACATCCTCCCATAACGGACACACTCCATAGAACATTGGTGACACTTGGGCCATCTTTGAAGGAGTCTCTGCTGTAGACTGAGAGCCAGTGTCTTCCCTATTGATATTAAAAGGGGCCCTTGACTTCACTGTCAGGCCAAGTTCCTCTTCCTCTGGGGGATTGAGCCCCATTCCGTAACCAAAGTCCATCTCATCACTGACAGCCTTAGGAGAGTCAGTGCCAGTCGCTACTGATGTAGCACATGACGGCACTGGTTTGGCCTGCTCTGCATCACTGGCCGCCGCTGCACTACTGCTTGTGGCTGGGCCTGTAGTGGTGGCATTACTGCTGCTGTCCGTCTCTGTGGCGCTGCTGCTGCCCTTGGCTCCCGCCAGGACGCGGGCCAACTTCCTCTCGAAGATGGCACGGGTGGTGGCCGTGATTGGGCCGCACTTGAGGTCGGCCCTTGTGAACTCCTCTCGCAGCTCGTCTGCACTCAGCCCTCTCAGCCTGCTCAGAACCGCCTCCATGCTTCAGCTAGGCTACCTGTGTAGTCAGAGGGTAACACATCATATGATATCACATTCAGATACAAACTGCTGTGTAATGATAGTGATAGTAAATGTTTCTATTTTGATTGAGGTACCTGGTCACCTCAATCAAAACGTCCTATTTTTTGGGGCGGATAAAAACTTTATTTGTTCCAACAGTAAAGTGCATTATTCTCATGATTCCTGTAATAGAAGTGCCTGTCCTGCAGCTGTGCCTGCCTGTTTCGCTGGGACCGGCTGCTGTAATGCATGAGCCTCTCACACTCTCTCCCCTTTCTCGTGATTGTATAACATTTCAAAATGCAATTGTTGGAAAAAACTACTTTGGAGGCAACTCGTTGTTCATATTAAAGAGAGGAGGGTCTCAGTTTTCTGACGGTATAATATATCTGATATGGCTTTGAAATACGGAGCGAGAGAAATTGCGCATTGGCCATGACGAGTAAACTACACCTTAATGCAAAAATGTTTTAGGAGATTACATTTACTGTTAAATGAATACATGGCTACTAGCAGTAGGTGTTATATTTAGAGTTAGCTATCTAGCTAATGTGTTTTGAGTTTCAACTTCCTCAGGTGATGAATTAGAACCAATTGAATGAGGCCTATATATACCATATTAGTGCACAGAGAGATTAAGGCAAATTCATCACTATTGAAAAAAATGATAATACAAATTCTGGAGCCCTACTTTCATTAACCCAACAATCATAATCACTGGATTAAGTTCAATGTCAACATATTTTGAATCATGCATTCCTGCTTGGACATGATATGTGTAACAACTTATTAATTGAATATCATCTCAGTAGTCTATTACACTTCCTAATAAAGCATTGTGAATTACTTTATAAAATGACTCAAATGTATTCTATTGTGTGACGCTGCCAACTGAAAAAGTTCAATGTTTGTCTGGAACCCAGCCTTTTGAGCTAATTGACAAGTGCACCTTACTCCCCATGATCCTCGAGACCGACCATAAGTAGGTCTCTGCCATTAATGGACTGTTTCAAAGCATAGACAACATAAATTCACAGCCTGACTCTGAATATGATAAACCCACGAAATAAACTCTGTCAGCCTTTCTTGATTGATCAAACAGAGAAGTAACGCAAGTCTACGTGCCGCTTGGTTTTTTGCAGGTTCACAAAACATGCAAGCCATGAAAGGAAGGGGCGATTCGAAAGCTTTGCACACAAAAAACGCTCCGATCAAAATCTAGATGTGTACGGAATAAAGCACGTTAAAAGCCTTTTGCGTTCGATGCTTTTAAACTTCCTAGATTTCAGAGAAATCAGGGAATATTTCCAATCACCGTCGATGCAATCTCACTCATGCTCACGCCCAAGTGCCAGTCCTAATATCTATTTTTGTGCATGAATAATCTGATATCTCATGTCTTCATAGTGATGTTATTGATACACGCTATCTCAACACATATTTGATGACAAAAGTCGTCTCTACATACTTACCAGACATCATCTTAACTGCTTATCGTTCATGATCTGAAATGTATTTTAATATTCAGCTAGGATAAACTGTTACAATGCTCAAATCAAGACCGTCTGGAATCGTCTCATTGTTTACAAGACATTATGCGCATGCTCACTTCCGAGGGAGGGCTCATCGTGCTCTCAGCTGAGATGCTATGTTAGTTCGTTAGCGAACAGTTCAAACCAAGCAGGTAATGGTGGTGTTGCTAGAAACAGTTCACTATGCAAGCAATGCATTTGAAAGGCAATAATAAAGTGACATTGGACACCTACCTATATGTAAATGCAGTGCGTTAACTGGGTTTAGGGAAGCACGATTGAGTAATCTCATGTCATTAGCTAGCTGGCTAAATTAGTATGCTGGCTCGCTAGCTAGTTACGCCGGAAGTTTAGCCTAGAAGACGCTAGCAAGCAACCCACTTTCCATAATATAACGTAGGTAGCTAGTTATTTTGGGACTTGCTGAGAAAAGTATACCCTCACCAACAGCATAAAATAATTGTAATACTTAAAAAAAACACCAACTAGCGACCTAAATTAGCTAACCGTGTAGTTATGGCAAGTGCGTGACGAAGGAACAAGCTAACTAGCCCTACAACCAACAGTTAGCTGTGCTACATTTAGTAAACAACTTGGATAACGCATTAATATATTTTATTAATGCAACGACTGGAACGTTTGGACTTGGAAATGTATATTATTCTGCAGTATTTGAAATGACAACAAAATGAACGTTAGCATGCACACCTCCTTGCTCTCCACCTGCCCTCACCGCGACGCTTTCAAACTATGTTGAGAAAGGACCCAGGTTTTGATTAACAATGCCTGATCGAAATTGAGACTACTGTGAACAGTCTATGACTGCGTACTATGCTAGCCAGACGGTCTGGAAAAAACATAGCAAAACATAAATCCTAGAAACAATTCGATAAGTACCTCCAAATATACAAGACATCTTTGGAAACGACAGTTTCGAAAAAAGGATGAAGCATGGGATCAATTCATTTGACTAATTGATTAATCAATTATAAATACTATAGCCTACTCATCAAATGTTAGGGAATTAAATAACGGACAATTGATGAATAGTGCAACTTTATGAGAAATACAATATCTCCCAATATACATTTTATATATTGGAATTAATCAGTTTAGCAGGTCTATGGCCCTCTTTGCAAAGATTGAACAGCAAATACAGCAAGGTTTATATACAGAACTCTTTTATCCCTGCTCCATGTAGCAAGCAAGGTTATGTATTAAAATATATAGATAACAGTGAAAGGTAGCTTGGAAGATAGTCAATGTTGGATTCACCAAGTCAATTAAGTTAGAACAGATTGTTACAAACCCTTCTTCAAAAACACAGTATGGAGCGCCATTAGTTATTACCAGTCAACTGAACAGAGCTTTCCCTTCTACTAAAGGTTTTCCCTTCACAGATATGTAATAAGCATGTGTATTACAGTGTAGTTAAAAATAGTCAATTTACTTTGACTGGCAAGATACAGGTTGTCTGGACATGAGTCTAACGGCATATAAAACATCAGTTACATTACAACTGCATGTGCTGTAGTTTGTGTCCATTGCGGTCTACATTTTGACTTTTAACAGTTGTCAGTTTGAATAAATATGCTTTGCAAGTCGCATATATCATTTTCAAATGTTTTTGCTCATCACACTATTAGATAATGATCAAAGTAATTCAATTATAGGAACAAGTAGAGAAAAGGAAGTCTATTATATATTAACCTCTGCAAAGAATAAAACAGTTTTCCTGGAGAGCAAATCAACCTCAAAAGGAATTAAACAAGCAATTAAGGGGTGGGCATTCTGTAAATATGAAACCACAGTAACAACAAAAAGTAATACATTTGAGTGCATCTCACTCATAGAAGTAGTAACATTGTGTAATAGTTCTTACACCTTCCCCTCCCTCAAAGTCAGTTACAGTAAGTTCTCTCTCAATTGTGCAACATCGGTTGAGACTACCCAAATATTTAACATTAAACCATTCAGTTTGGAACTGCAAGCAGCATAATCATACACCATAACCTATATTACATCTTGCACACCCACTTTCAATAGAAATAATAATATGTTCATTCATAACATTTAGTCCTTTAACAGCATACAAAATACTCCTCATTAAGGCTTTGCCATACACATTACTACAGTCCAATCCAGCCAGTTAAACTCCCAATTTCATACATAGTTGAGAAGAATTAAGTTTCCACAAAGTTGCAGAGCCCACAATGATATGTTGATAGTAAGCTTTAAAAAAGAACAAGCAATTAAAAACCAAATGGATTGATGTTAATGAAATTAACAAATGTGAGGCGTACTGAAAAGGAGAATGGTATTGATTCACCTCAGTTTGAAAGCCATAGGGGCATTTGACCAGATGATTCCCTAAATCCCAAACCAACCCGTAGCCTACAACCTGATAAACTTGTGTAGATCAGAGGGGGAATAGGTGGAATATGGTTATTGCTTCACCGTGCCTTCCTATAGGCCTAGTAAACATTTTGCCATATTGTTAACACTTATCCAATCAGATTTACAGGATTGTCTAAGTTGAGAGACTACGGGTCGATTTGGATTTCAACGTAAGTTTATGGAATGAGTGGCTCCTCATTCGCAGGCACAGAGGAATGGAAGAACAGTAAGAGGGTATGCTTCTAACAGTATGCTTATCCATTTCTGCAGGCTTTAAAACAGTCTCACTCTTCTTACCGGAGCATGAGAAAGTATATCAAAAGTACCGGTATGCGTAAACAAACTTCTAGCTACCATAATTAAACCGGGGTAATAGTGAATTTGTATTGTTTGAAAGATACTTGAGAATAGGCCTTACTTGGTGTCTATAACTTCAAAACAAAAGACCGTGGAATCCCCTAATAATGTAGTTGTCACTCATTTAAGATTCAATATTGTCATTCCTGAATTGTAAATAAATAAATATGACAAAATGACAGCCATAACAAAAATAGTCCAAATAAAAATTAAAGCTATGGTATAAGTATACATTACTTTATCCAACCACTGTCTGTGCTGATAATAATGCCAAATGTTGGCAGCAATTGATAAGAAATGGAAAAGAAAAGAAAAGTGCCCTTGTGGATAAAACTCCACTCTGTGCGTCTGCCTGAGAAAGTGCTGCATTACGATGGCTGTGCCTCCTCCTCCGCTCCTCCGTTACGGTCCACCTGGTTTAGAGGGGGAGATGTTATGGAGTCATTCTCCAGCGGCACCCCCAGTCGAGTCAATTCCTCCTCTGCGTTAGTCCATGACGTCATGGACTCGTGCACGGTGACTGTGTGCTCCTCCATTTGTTTCTGAAGGTTGTCCATCTCATGCCTGCAGGAAACACACAACATTCACTTTAGTGTCCTGGCATTTGATTCCTAATAGAGAATTATAATACACCATCCACATGTGAGAAAAATACCTTTTGAGTAAAGGATTTCATGCATACATTCCTATTATTTGTCTTTCATTATGGTTCTCACAAAACACACAAGCTATTTTGAGTAACATTAGCTACAAAAGCATATTATCCATACTCAGTTTACAACCGCTATAAATGGTGCAGTGAAATGCTTCCGCGTTAGCTCCCTCAACATTGCAGTACAATAACCAATAATAATCAAAAGTCCAATAAAACAGGTTTTCCACTCCCAGAAGTTAAAGGAAGACACGATGGTCAGTTCTTACTTGAGCTGGCGCAGACAGTTGTGCAGGTTATTGAGGGGCTCCTTGTTGACGGAGGCAGAGGGCTTGAGCAACTCATCCAGCAGGGAGGCAGGCACAGGGCAGTCTGGGATCTTCACCGGGGTCACTGGATTTGATGGGTTCGATGGCTCCATCCTCTGCTGCTCAATGAGGAATACAGCACAATAAGAAAACTCAGCATACTGTTGATAAGAGTGTCTTCAGAAACTATTCAAACCCCTTGGCTTTCTCAAAATGTTGCTGTGCTATAGCCTGAATTTCAAATGCAACCGAGTCCCTGGCCTACACACAATACCCCCATAATGTCAAAGGGGAATTATGTTTTTAGAAATGTTAACAAATGAATAAAAAACGAAAAGCTGAAATGTCTTGAGTCAATAAGTATTCAACCCTTTGTTATGGCAAGCCTAAATAAGTTTAAAAGTAAACACTTGCTTAACAAGTCAAATAAGTTGCATGGACTCACTGTGTGCAGCAATAGTATTTAACATGATTTTTGAATGCCTACCTCATCTCTGTACCTCACACATACAATTAATTATCTGTAAGGTCTAGAGATCGACCGATTAATCGGAATGGCCGATTAATTAGGGCCGATTTCAAGTTATCATAACAATCGGAAATCGGTATTTTTGGGCACCAATTTGGCCGATTAAAACGGTTTTTTTTTTTTACACCTTTATTTAACTAGGCAAGTCAGTTAAGAACACATTCTCATTTTCAATGACGGCCTAGGAACGGTGGGTTAACTGCCTTGTTCAGGGGCAGAAGGACAGATTTTTACCTTGTCAGCTCGGGGATTCAATCTTGCAACCTTACGGTTAACTAGTCCAACGCTCTAACCACCTGTTTTACATTGCACTCCACGAGGAGCCTGCCTGTTATGCGAATGCAGTAAGAAGCCAAGGTAAGTTGCTAGCTAGCATTAAACTTATCTTATAAAAAAAATCAATCAATCATAATCACTAGTTAACTACACATGGTTGATGATATTACTAGTTTATCTAGCGTGTCCTGCGTTGCATATAATCGATGCGGTGCGCATTCGCGAAACAGGACTGTCGTTGCTCCAACGTGTACCTAACCATAAACATCAACGACTTTCTTAACATCAATACACAAGTATATATTTAGTTAATATTGCCTACTAACATGAATTTCTTTTAACTAGGAAAATTGTGTCACTTCTCTTGCAACAGTCAGGGTATATGCAGCAGTTTGGGCCGCCTGGCTCGTTGAACTAATTTGCCAGAATTTTACGTAATTATGACATAACATTGAAGGTTGTGCAATGTAACAGGAATATTTAGACTTATGGATGCCACCCGTAGATAAAATACGGAGCGGTTCAGTATTTCACTGAAAGAATAAATGTTCTGTTTGAGATGATAGTTTCCGGGTTCGACCATATTAATGACCTAAGGCTCGTATTTCTGTGTTATTATGTTATAATTAAGTATGATTTGATAGAGCAGTTTGACTGAGCGATGGTAGGCACCAGCAGGCTCGTAAGCATTCATTCAAATAAAATTTTATTTGTCACATACACATGGTTAGCAGATGTTAATGCGAGTGTAGTGAAATGCTTGTGCTTCTAGTTCCGACAATGCAGTAATAACCAACGAGTAATCTAACCTAACAATTTCACAACAGCTACCTTATACACACACAAGTGTAAAGGGATGAAGAATATGTACATAAAGATATGAATGAGTGATGGTACAGAACGGCATAGGCAAGATGCAGTAGATGGTATCGAAGTACAGTATATACATATGAGATGAGTAATGTAGGGTATGTAAACATTATATTAAGTGGCATTGTTTAAAGTGGCTAGTGATACATTTTTTACATGTATGGCAGCAGCCACTCAATGTTAGTGGTGGCTGTTTAACAAACAAACATGTTCAAACAGCACTTTCGTGCATTTTGCCAACAGCTCTGCTGTTTATGACTTCAAGCCTATCAACTCCCGAGATTAGGCTGGTGTAACCGATGTGAAATGGCTAGCTAGTTAGCGGGGTGCGCAGTAATAGCATTTCAAACGTCACTCGCTCTGAGACTTGGAGTAGTTGTTCCCCTTGCTCTGCGTGGGTAACGCTGCTTCGAGGGTGGCTGGTTCGAGCCCAGGTAGGAGCGAGGAGAGGGACGGAAGCTATACTGTTACACTGGCAATACTAAAGTGCCTATAAGAACATCCAACAGTCAAAGGTATATGAAATACAAATCGTATAAAGAGAAATAGTTCTATAATAACTACAACCTAAAACTTCTTACCTGGGAATATTGAAGACCATGTTAAAAGGAACCACCAGCTTTCATACACTGCTCAAAAAATAAAGGAACACTAAAATAACACATCCTAGATCTGAATGAATTAAATATTCTTATTAAAACTTTTTTCTTTACATAGTTGAATGTGTGACAACAAAATCACACAAAAATTATCAATGGAAATCAATTTATCAACCCATGGAGTCTGGATTTAAAGTGGATTAAAGTGGAAAACCACACTACAGACTTGTCCTTAAAACAAGTCAAAATGAGGCTCAGTAGTGTGTGTGGCCTCCACTGCCCGTATGACCTCCCTACAACGCCTGGGCATGCTCCTGATGAGGTGGCGGTGGTCTCCTGAGGACCTCCTCCCAGACCTGGACTAAAGCATCCGCCAACTCCTGGACAGTCTGTGGTGCAACGTGGCGTTGGTGGATGGACGAGACATGATGTCCCAGATGTGCTCAATTGGATTCAGTCTGGGAACGGGCGGGCCAGTCCATAGCATCAATGCCCCTCTGCAGGAACTGCTGACACTCCAGCCACATGAGGTCAGCATTGTCTTGCATTAGGAGGACCCAGGCCAACCGCACCAGCATATGGTCTCACAAGGGGTCTGAGGATCTCATCTCGGTACTAATGACAGTCAGGTACCTTGGCGACAATGGAGGGCTGTGCGGCCCCCCCCAAAATGCCACCCCACACCATGACTGACCACCGCCAAACCGGTCATGCTGGAGGATGTTGCAGGCAGCAGAACGTTCTCCACAGCGTCTCCAGACTGTCACGTCTGTCACATGTGCTCAGTGTGAACCTGCTTTCATCTGTGAAGAGCACAGGCGCCAGTGGCGAATTTGCACTCTTGGTGTTCTCTGGCAAATGCCAAACGTCCTGCCGGTGTTGGGCTGTAGCACAACCCCTACCTGTGGACGTCGGCCCTATACCACCCTCATGGAGTCTGTTTCTGACCGTGAGCAGACACATGCACATTTGTGGCCTGCTGGAGGTCATTTTGCAGGCTCTGGCAGGTGCTCCCCCTGCTCCTCCTTGCACAAAGGCAGGTAGCGGTCCTGCTGCTGGGTTGTTGCCCCTACGGCCTCCTCCACGTCTCCTGATGTACTGGCCTGCTCTCTGACACTACGCTGACAGACACAGCAACCTTCTTGCCACAGCTCGCATTGATGTGCCATCCTGGATGAGCTGCCACCTGAGCCACTTGTGTGGTTGTAGACTCCGTCTCATGCTACCACTAGAGTGAAAGCACCGCCAGCATTCAAAAGTGACCAAAACATCAGCCAGGAAGCATAGGAACTGAGAAGTGGTCTGTGGTCACCACCTGCAGAACCACTCCTTTATTGGGGTGTCTTGCTAATTGCCTATAATTTCCACCTGTTGTCTATTCCATTTGCACAACAGCATGTGAAATTTAATGTCAATCAGTGTTGCTTCCTAAGTGGACAGTTTGATTTCACAGAAGTTGATTGACTTGAGTTACAGTTTGTTTAAGTGTTCCCTTTATTTTTTTGAGCAGTGTATGTTCTCATGTTCTGAGCAAGGAACATAAACGTTAGCTTTCTTACATGGCACATATTGCACTTTTACTTCTCTCCAACACTTTGTTTTTGCATTATTTAAACCAAATTGAACAAGTTTCATTATTTATTGAGGCTACATTTTTTTATTGATGTATAATTTTAGTTAAAATAAGTGTTAATTCAGTACTGTTGTAATTGTCATTAATACAAATACATTTAATAAAAAAACCAAAATTTAAAAATGGCTGATTAATCGGTATCGGCTTTTTTGGCTCCAATAATCGTTACCGGCTTTTTTTGGTCCTCCAATAATTGGTATCGGCGTTGAAAATCATAATCGGTCGACCTCTAGTAAGGGCCTCATTCGAGCAGTGAATTTCAACACAGATTCACACCAAAGACCAGGGACGTTTTCAATGCCTTGCGAAGGGCACCTATTGGTAGATGGTAAAAATGTGATAAAAGCAGACATTGAATATCCCTTGGAGCATGGTGAAGTTATTAATTACACTTTGGATGGTGTATCAATACACCCAGTCACTAAAGATACAGGAGTCCATCCTAACTCAATTACCGGAGGAAGGAAACCGCTCAGGGATTTCACCATGAGGCCAATGTTGACTTTATAAACAGTTAGTTTAATAGCTGTGATAGGAGAAAACTGAGGATGGATCAACAACATTGTAGTTACTCCACAATACTAACCTAAATGACAGAGTGAAAAGAAGGAAGCCTGAACATAATATAATTTTTCCAAAACATTCATCCTGTTTGCAATAAGGCACTAAAGTAAAACTGCAAACAATGTGTCAAAGAAATTAACTTCATGTCCTGAATACAATGCGTTATGTTTGGGGTAAATCCAACACATCACTGAGTACTATTCATATTTTAAGCATGGTGGTGGCTGAATCATTTAATCTATTTTGATTTCAGGCTGTAACACCAAAATGTTGAACTAAGTCAAGTGGTCTGAATACTTTGAAGGCACTGTAAATCTACACCCAAGTGTGTTTATTGTAACAACTTTTCATATACCTTTATCAACCCACATACCCATGTTACACTTTGATATTCTGCGTCTTCTCAAAGCCATGAAGGCGCTGGATGAGATGTTCTACCTACCCTTTCTCCATTTAAAGCTGCAATATGTAACTTTTTGGTAGACCCTTTGAAAGCAAGTCTAAGAAGCGGTTGATCTGTTCTATGTGCACTATTTCTATGCTTCCCGGTCTCAGTTTAGTTTTGAGTCTTACTTTCGATTTTGTACACCAGCTTCAAACACAATAATTTGGGTAATTGAAAATATATTTCACAGCAGTTTGTATGGTACAATGATTCTCTACACTATGCATTGCTTATTTTGTCACAAACTGAAATTAGGCAAACTATTACAATTTTTGCAACCAGTAAATGGCACAGAGATTTCTGCATATTGCACCTTTGACACACCAACAATATTGAAATAACATTACCACCACAGGAGGTTGGTGGCACCTTAATTGGGGAGGACGGGCTTGTGGTAATGACTGGAGCGGAAAAGGTGGAATGGTATCAAAAACATGGTTTGATGCCATTACAGTTGCTCTATTCCATCCATTATTAAGAGCGATCCTCCCCTCAGCAGCATTCACTGATTACTACTGACAAAAATAAAACAGCGCCAAACCTAACCCTGTTCTTCCTACTCAGTCTCAGCCAAATAGCAACATTTCAGTCCCAGGTAGCTTACCTTTCGGAGGCGGTTCTGTTTGAGGTCCAGTTTGAGCTGCTGGTTCTGCAGCAGAACAGTCTTCATGCTGTTCCTCAGCTCCCCCACCTTGGCCTGCAGCATGAACTTATCCTTTCTGGTGCTGCTCAGTTCCTCCTGCACAGACTCCAGCTCCACCTTAATGCCCTAGAATGCAGAACAAGGCAAAGTCAGTTACAAAATGGTAACACAATGAACAATGACAGCGTTAAGGTGACCGTAAAGTTTGCTTCTGTGGCACTAGCCATTTCTGTCCTTCCCAGCACCCTGGTTGTGTGTGTGTACCTGTAGAGCTGTCTGCAGGCTGTCCAGCTCCCTCTGGCTGCACTGCTCCACCAGTTCCAGCTGCTGTCTCTGGGCCTCGATCTCCCTCTGCCTCTGCTCCACCTCCCACTTCAAATCCTCAACCTGGAGGAGAATATAGTCAAGTCAGTGACCGATGTCTCTTTCAACAAACAACTTCCTTATTCAAGGTCCTGTGTTGTGTTTAGTAGGGCACACAACCTCCTGGTTGGTGAGGGGCTGCTTGCTAAGCTGTTCATCCAGCTGTTTCTGGAGGATCTGGAGCTGGGAGTGGGCCTCTGATAGCTCCTCCTGGAACCTGGACACCTCCTGAGAGTGTTTCTCATCCTGAGCCCTATGGAGGGGAAGGAAAGGATGTTAAGGTGAAACAGTTAAGATGAAACAAGGAGAGACATAAGATCAAAACTAAAAGATAACTTTGAGTTAGACAGGGTTATTACCTAAAATACAAGGACCGAGCATGCCCCAATGATTCCATCAACTAATAAGGCTAATCAAAATATTCTCTTAATCTGTTAAACACAGCAGCGTCATTCCAGGCCTTATTCATTAAATATAAACTGCAAATTGAGACTCACTGTAGTTTGTGTGCCTCGCTGTGCAGGGCTTTGACCAGCTCTTCTTTGGCCTGCAGGTCCTTCTTGATCTCACACAGCTCCAGCATGGCTGCCCTGTAATGTCGCCTGTTGTGGGCAGCCTCTGCCTTAGCTGCTGCCACCTAGTGGACATAACACGCATTTACAGTCTGTCTCCAAAGGCTTCATTGAGTGCATTACAGTATGCTACAATGTGGTAATGTAATGACTTTTTAAGACTATGTTGTGGCTGGGCCAGTCTGTCTCCTTCACTTCAGGGGCTTGTACGTGTGTAATGTGTTACAATGTGTTAATGACGACAGATAATGACTATGTTGTGGCTGGGTCGGATTAGGTGTCTTTACCTGCTCTTTCAGGTCCTTGACTTTGGCTTTTTCCTTCTCCAAGGCGACCTGTAGTGTCTGGACCAGCTGTTTCATCTGCTGGTCTTCCTCCTCTTTGCGTTTTAGTACAGCTTGCACCTGTGGAGAAGGGCAAGGAAGAGAATAGAAAAAAAACAATCAGTTCGTTAGCTTTTTGAATCAAAAAGAGCAACCACTGACTCAAAATGATGTTACTTTACCCACATGGGTAAAGTTATTTAATTGATCAGTGATAGAAGTAACTGAGAATGTAAGATTGAAGTCTTTCACCTGGAGGTTGAGCTGGACCAGGTCGGCCTCTCTCTTGGCCAGGGCAGTCTCTAGAATATTGGTATGCTCCCGCAGTGCATTATGGGACTGCCCCAGTCCCGTCAACTTCCCTTTCTCATGCTCCAGCTCCAGGGATAACTTCTTGTTGGCGTCTTCCAGTCGTCTAATCCTCCTCTTGAAGCATCGCGCCTCCTGCAGCTGTGGATAAAAAAGATAGACGATTTTACAATCAAGGTATCTAAGAAGCACAAGAACCATTGGATGCGAGTAATTTTCAGAGGGGTTGGGATAGTAACACACATTTCTGTTGGACATTTGTGGACAATAAAGTAATCTTCTCTTCTCTTAATTGTCATTTGCCAGAGTCTCTCACGTCATCGGGCTGGTGGTGTACTTATAGCCTGATTAAAACAGACAATGTAAAGCAATGGTGAAACGTAGCGAAATCGGTTTCGATGCCAGGATAGTGTATTTAGTTGTTATCGCCCAGACTGTCTCACCTCATCTTCTAGCTCCATTACTTTCTCCTGTAACTCTTCCAGCTCAGTGCTGGTGAGGGAGATGACCTCCTGAAGCTCCTTCTCCAGCATGGCTTTGCTGTGGCTCACAGCCTGGTGTTCACTCTGCAGAGCCTCAATCTTATCCTAGAACAAGTAAGAGGTTTAGATCAGCATTCAAACATCAATCAATCAATCATATTTATTTATATAGCCCTTCGTACATCAGCTGATATCTCAAAGTATCTCAAAAACATCACAGTTGGCTACGGTTGTGCTGTAATCTGTTATTAGTATGGCCACAAGTTTTTCCTGACCACATGATCTGACCAGAAACAAACTCTGGACCCTAGTTCCTGGTTGTCATGTGATCAGGAAAAACTCTGGGCCCTGATTATTAGTACTGAATGTACCTGCAGGACCTGGTTGTTGCCGCCATCTGAGACCTGGGCCTTGAGTTTGACCAGCTCTGCCTCGGTAGTCTCCTTGTCGGCCAGGGCTTCTTGGAGCCTGCGACTCAGGATGCCCACTGCGTTCTCATAGGCCTTGTGCTTGGCCTTCATATCCTTCTGCGCGCTGGTCAAATCTGTCCCCAGCCGCTTCATTCTCACCTTCTGCTCTGAGATGGCCCTGAGAGAGGAAAATAAAACAATTAGACACATTAGTGCACATCTAAGCAATCTGAATAAAATAGGTTATCCTGTCTGAGTAAGAGAGTTTCTGATGCCATTTACACAGATTCATAGTAAATCTGTTTGGGTCAGTACTATGGGAACCAAGCTAGTTACAGAAGTCTGTCTGGCTGTAGAAATGTTGTGTGACTCACTTCCTGGCTTCAGACTGCATCAGGTCCACCTGTTTCTTCAGGCCCTCATTCTCCTCTGTCACTGCTGCTTGCTGGCTCTGGTCAAACTGCAGGGACTGTGGAGGGACATCAAACACACACAATGATTATAATCAAATGCCTATCAAAAATAGAGTACTGCATTTTTAAAAGAAAGCCAGATAAGGCAATGGGATGTCATGCAAGTACTGTCATGAGAGTAATGCAAAGAAAAACCTAGAGCTACTAGGATGTCAGGCTTGTGTAGGATGGGGTCATGTACCTGTATCTGAGACTCCAGCTGATCCCTCTCGGTCTGCACAAACTGCAGGTGGTTCTCCAGGCTGTTCATCTGCTGCTGGACCCGGACCACTTCCGTCTGCAGCCGGCTCTGCTCCAGCTCAGCTTTCTGTTTCTCCCCATGGGCCTCCAGCAGCTCCTGCTTCAGTCCCTTCACCTCCGACACCAGACGCTTCTTAGTTGACTTCAGCTCGCTGATGAGCTGCTCCTTGGAGCTGGCATCCCGCCGATATGCCTCCACCATCACCTGATGGGTGGGAAATGGGAAGAGGTGTAAAGAGACGAGTCCTGTGTGTGAATGTGCACACACAATCCTTCAAAAACAAAGGGTTACAGGATAGGGAGTGACAAGCACCTTTTGCTGCATGAACTGCTCTTTCAATTTCTGAGCGTGTTTCTTCAGGGTGCTGTTATCCTGCTGCAGAGATCCAATCTAAAAAGAAAATGGCGTTCACTTTCTACTTAAGCTCAAACATGTTGCTCAACAGCCAGAGAGGAGTGTGATTAGACCATCTGGCTCCATGGTGGTTTGTTTCTCACCTGTGAGGATTTGACTTGGACCTCCTGCCTGAGCTGATCAAGGACATCTGAGGCCACCAGCACCTCCTCCCCCAGCCTCTCCGCCCCCTCGTCCAGCTGACTTTTATCAGCTCTGGCTGCCTGGAGGGCCACCTCCAGCACGATCTTCTCATTCTGCAGATACTGGATGTTCTCATCCTTGGCGTTGGTCTCTGTCTGCAGCTCTGCCAGCGTAGCCTCCAGCTCCAGGTAGCGGGCCTCCAGCTGGTTGATGGACTGCTCTTTGGTGTGAAGGCTCTCCTGAGTGGCTGTCAGCTGTCTCATCAGCTCCAGATGCTCCTTCTGGAGGGCCTCCAGCTGCAGGTCCTTCTGGGATAGGGTCACCTTCATCTGTGGGGGACACAGAGAGGGGTTACATGAGGCAACTGTTGCTCCCAAATAGCAAAACAGTGAGCGGACATTGACTTTTTCTCTACGTATTGGACTTTGTTTTTGTCTCGCTCCTGATATTTTTGTAGATGTGTGTAAAACCCCTTCCTTTCATTGATTTTAAACAACTTCTCCTGAGTGGCAAATTACCTTAATTTGAACAATTAATTATTTACCTGCTCTAGTTCTCTCTCCAGAGAGCTGGCGGCGTTGGCCAGTTTCTGTAAGTGCTCTCGCTCCTCCTCAAACTCGTCCAGTTTGTGCCGAAGATCATCCTCCACCATGCTCTTGGCATCCTGTATCTGCTGATAGGCAGCTTCCTGGGTCATCATGTCAGCCTACAGCCAGAGGGAGGGGAGAGGTCAGAGAACACACTGCTTAATAACCTCAATTCTAACGCTGCATCTTTTCTTTTGTCAGTAAATCTTTTATTATTTTTGAGTAAAATTATTCAACAAACCATAACAATATAAACACCAATCACAGAACCTGTCGTATTTTCATAATTTTAAAAGGGGACAGACCTCAATACTCTGCAGCTGTACAGCAATGCGCTCCTTCTCTTTGATTGAGCGATGCTGGGTTTGTGTCAGCTGGTGGGACAGAGTCACGTTCTCCAGCTTCAGGTGCTCCAAGGCACCAATCTGGGTCATCTGCCCAGCCTGGAAAAAACACGTCAACTCCATGACACGTCAACTCCATGACACGTCAACTCAGTAGAAGCAAGATACAGACAGACAACCATACCTGCATGTTGACCATTTCGCCCTGGAGTCGGACCCGAGCCTCCTGGGCCAGCGCTAGCTGCTGCTGGTACCACTGGCGGACCTGCTGCAGCGAGATGATCTCTGCCTGGGAGGTCTTCAACCTGCTCTGCAGGGTGGTGCGCTCTAGCTGGACCTGCTGGAGCTGAGTCTGGAGACCACCCATCTGCTGACGCAACTCCTGAACTGAAGGAGAACACCACCATAAGAAATAATTCACGAAATTTGACAGAAATGTACTGCAATCATAAATACCCCAATATTGTAATTGGTATTATTGTGAGGAGATGCTGATGTGAAAGTATGATGCCCATACTAGGCTATCCATCCATCCAACTCACCAGCGTTATCCCTGGAGGTCACATTCTGTTGCATCTCCTCTACCTTCCCCATGAGTCTCTGGTATTGCTCCTCAGCCACCTGCAGGTCGTTGCCCAGCGAGGTCAGGCCAGCGTTCTTGCTCTCCAGGTTGCCCTGCAGCTCCACCATGGCCCTCTCCAGCTGGAAGCAGCTCTGGCGCAGGGTGGACACCTCCTTGTTGAGGGAGCTCTGCTTCTCTTGGCTGGCATGGGACTGCTCCACCTGGGCCTGCAGCTGGGCGTTGACTGTAGCCAGCTTGGCCTGGAGCTCAGTCTTCTCTTTCAGAGCCTGGAGAGGATACGGGGAAAGAGGGTGAGGGAGTGATCTCCAGTATTCCCAATGGCTTGTGCAGGGAGGGATTGTAGGGTGTTAGCCTAACTATTCCAATGAAAGTAAGTAAGTCTCAACATGTGGTAAGTTGAGTGGTAATTACTGTAGCTGATCCTATGTTAAGATTATAAGCCATCATAGACACACCCCGTATGTTAGTTAGTTACCTGGTTGGCCTCAGAAGACAGAGACTCTAGCTGGCCCTCCAGTCTCATCTTCTCCTTCAGAACCTGGAGCATTTCGTCATGTCCCATCACGGAGCTCTCCAATGACACACTACAGGAAATTAACCCATTGAGCATGAAACAAGAAAT
This sequence comes from Salvelinus sp. IW2-2015, assembly GCF_002910315.2. Taxonomy (NCBI): domain Eukaryota; kingdom Metazoa; phylum Chordata; class Actinopteri; order Salmoniformes; family Salmonidae; genus Salvelinus; species Salvelinus sp. IW2-2015. Next base: position 26,312,067 of record NC_036872.1, on the reverse strand, counting down.
GTAACAATTGTGTGCTACTGGAACATTCAAGCAAATTCCACCAATTCAATTGTAAATTATTCCTGGAATAGTAATGCGGATTCATCGTATAATAGCAATGTCCAAAAGCTGACTATCATCCTTGTTCATTTAGCTTGAGTATGCAACAGCAATGTGCTTATGTTATTTAGTAGTACTACACCAGTCAGTCTATGTGTTGCTATGTGCTATTACAGAAGAGCTGTGTGCTGGTCAGGTGTACCTGCTGGAGAAGCTGTCCCTGCGGCTGCGTGGTCCCCCGGTCCCCTCCCTGTCCTGCTCCAGCAGGTGCTGTTCATCGCTGGCAGCCTGCAGGACCTCCTGCAGTGATGGGAAGTTGCCCATGGCCTCCGGAACAATCTCCCTGCCCTCCACCATGTAGTTCCCTCTCTGCCTGCCCACTGCTTCAGCCAGCATGCCATAGGTCCCAGTGCCCCCGGTGGAGGTGGACACGCTGCTGTAAGTAGAGCTGTCATCCCCATCTCCACCAGGCCGCGACCCCATACCTGACTCGCTGCCGGCATCCACCTCCAAGGTGTTGTCCTGGAGAGATATTGATGACCCCAGCAGGGCCTCCAAAGAGGTCATCTCCACAGAGCCAACCTCTGACATCATGCTGACCTCGGACAGGGTGGATACAGAGCTCAGGTTGGACCCCAGGGAGCCCATGGAGGGGTCTTCAGACGTTCTGACCCCACCACCGCCTCCACCATCACTAGTGCCCCCTGCTGGCTCGAGGGTCTTGTAATCGGCCAGTGAGTGGATCTTGCTGGGGCGGGGTGATCGTGACATTCTTTCCTTGGCTGGTGGAATGCCCAGACTGCCCAGCTTAGGGCCCCGGGGGACGCTGGTTCGCAGGAAGGAGTACTCGGTGGTCATGGAGGTGGTGCTGGCCCGGGGAAGAGCCTCTGGGTGCATCATTAGGTCTGGGTCCAGAGTGCTGAACCCACTGCGGCTCTTTGGGGTGGAGCGGTGGGACTGGAAGAGAGAGAGGTGGCATGAGAATGAGCAGAAGACATAGTCTACTTCATCCCAACATTCAGGACTTCAAAAACCAGGCCATTCAACTGAGACTAATAGAGGATCATTTTTATAGGTGGTGGATAGCAACAAAATGAGGCATTATGGCCTGCCATGCAAAAAATAATAGGGAGAACACTTCTGCTTGAAATTCAACTCTGTGCAGCTTGTAACTGACAGCTTTATCCTGATGAATATATGCCTGGTGACTGATGCTGTTCACACACTCACCGTCTCCTTGTGCCTTTGCACTCTGTACTGTTTGAGCTGCTCCTCCAGCCGTCGGCGAGCATCACGGCGGATCTTCTCCTCATTCTCCAACTCCAGTGATGGCTCTTTGTCAGCTATAGGAAGAGCAGGTTTAACATAAGAAATAGAAGACCCTCACTACACCCCTATACAACACAGAATAATGCTAACAATACCTAGGACATTGTCATACGAGCATACAATTCATTTTAGAAGGAAACCACAACTACGTGTACTAAGACTACTTCGTCCATACAGTTCAGAGCCATTTTAAAATTTGAAATGAGAGTGCTTGTATAACATTGTTATCCATCCACCATGGTTAGGAGTGAAGCTGCATGCAACCCAGTCCTAACAAAGCCAGATGAGTCAGACTCAATCCAATTATTAGTCAGTCCACTCCAAGATCTTATTTTCAGGTTAGTCAAGTGTGACACAAAATAGTATCCAAACAGATTGTTTTTGGCTTGCGTGGTTAGTGAGTTTACAGACAGCAGGTGATATTCCTGATTGATGATTCTCTGACTGCAATTGGCCAGGTGTGCTGATGATCAACCATGAGGTGTCAGTCAGTGCAACGTAGAAGTTAGCATGAGGACTTCCTGATTGCAGCATCATTTAAAGCAGAATGCACTATGAATGGAACAGAAAATGACACTATAAAATAGTTTTTTTACCCCTTTTTTCTCCCCAATTTTGTGGTATCCAATTGGTAGTAGTTACAGTCTTGTCTCATCGCTGCAACTCCCGTACGGACTTGGGAGAGGCGAGGGTCGAGAGCCATGCGTCCTCCAAAACACAACCCAACCAAGCCGCACTGCTTCTTGACACAATGCACATCCAACCCGGAATCCAGCAGCACCAATGTGTCAGAGGAAACACCGTACACCTGGCGACCTGGTCAGCGTGCACTGCGCCCAGCACGCCACAGGAGTCGCTAGTGCGCGATGAGACAAGGATATCCCTGCCGGCCAAACCCTCCCTAACCCGGACTACGCTGGGCCAATTGTGCACCGCCCCATGGGCCTCCCGGTCGCGGCCGGCTGCGACAGAGCCTGGGCTCGAACCCAGAGTCTCTGGTGGCACAGCCACTGCCCCACCTGGGAGGCCGACACCATAAAAAGAGTTAATGTGACACTGTAAACATTCTATGTGGGAGTGGTTAGCCTTTCACATTCAACAAAAAGCTTGAGATAAAACAAGCCGTATTCTGTTATGTAACGAATAAACTTAAAGAATAAAAAATACTTTGCATATCATGGTACCTGTAAGCCTAGGCCGTCATCCAAAACAACATTCACAACAAACCACACAAGTAAAGGATTAGTTCAAATACAGCCACTAAGTTCCCAACAAAAGCTCCAAGACCCAAATCAAGCAATTAAATGACCACGGGTTTGCACAAAGTAAGCGGGCTCAAACCACTAAAGCACATACCCACTGGATCCCTCTCTTAATTGGAGCGTAGTAAAGCACAGGCAAGGAAATTAAAATATTGGATGGGGAACTCAATAAGTCAGCCTCTGAAGCAACATCCTAGAACAATAGGTGGTTAAAATACACGGGGGGGCACTCACTGCAAGTACAGGTTACAGTATGCTTACACAATTCCGTCTCCTGCATAGGCATACTCAGTTTGAGTGACTGCAATGCATCACCCTTGTGAGCAGGGCCCTCAGCACTAGCTCCCTCAGACTTCTCTAGCATGGGTGGTGGGGGGATAGCGGCCACACCTTGGGATGGCTCTTTGGACTGGGGGCTGACAGGTGGGCTGGTGCCCTGGGCAGCAGGGGGCGCGGGAGGCGGCAGGGGGCCATTTGGACGGCCGTCCCCTCCTGCGGCTGGCCGCGGGCCCTCTGCTACTCGTTCTCCATTTGGCACCACGTCTGCCTTAACAAAACCTGCAACGAGGGAGTGGGGTGAGGTGGGGGGGTTGACAGTGGAGCGTGGCAGTAAAGTCTTTAGTTTCCGGCATACATCCATCCAGTTTTTGTATTTCACAACACAATGAGGGTGGATTGTGATATACTTGAGGTTTTAAAAAAAGGACTAGGAGGCAAGGCTCTTTTGAATTACTTAAAGTCTATTGTGGCTTTCACGGGTAACCGGTCAATCAAGCTTTGTCAAGCCAGAATAACAGTTTGATACTATGCATTATGTCATTTTTATTGAAGGCGAGATGTAGGAATAGTGTAGGAAGGTGAAGGAATAACAACGGCATGCTAATATGCCTTAGTGCAGTTGAGGTGACTATGAAGTGACTGGCATGTGGGTCAGTTATGAGGCAAAGCTCAGAGCTGTGTCCAGACAATTCTGCAATTGCACACATAAGTACAAAGAGAGATACCCTGAGGTGGCCGAGTAATGACCTTTTCTCTGGCCGGTCGCACACAAGCATGTCATGCACAGCTTGGAAAGATACTGGCGGAAGACAGAGGAATTCCCTCCATATAAGGAGTTCCTATTACTGCAGATTCCCCACAACAACAATATTTTCACAATTATGTCATGTGAAAAAAATACAAACATTCAGTTATGCTTTGCTATCCTTTAAGTTAGTTGAGGGCTCATTTGAAATTATTTTTTCTCTTACAATTAACTGGTTGAAGAAGAACACACTCCATTTTTTGATGAGAGCATGGAATTATTAAATCAGTCAGCAATAGCTCAGAGTCTGACAGCTTGCCTAGAATTACTACATTCAAATACAAATACAATACAATACAGTGGTCCCGTGTGGCTCAGTTGGTAGAGCATGGCGCTTGCAACGCCAGGGTTGTGGGTTCATTCCCCACGGGGGGACCAGGATGAATATGTATGAACTTTCCAATTTGTAAGTCGCTCTGGATAAGAGCGTCTGCTAAATGACTTAAATGTAAATGTAAATGTACAAAGCAAATCAAATCACATCACTTGAGGGGCAGGCTAGGGCATTAAGTAGGGCAACAACTCACCATTAAGAACATCCCCCGACGCTGTCGGCTCTCCTTTCTTCAGTAGCTGAGCGTCACTCACCACAGAATCAGCACCACCCTCTTTGGACTGTGGTATCAGGTCTAGTTGATGGATTTCTACATTGGTTGTCTCCATCTCAGCAATGACTGAGTTGTGGTTTTCCATTCACATACAGAATAAAATGATGTTGCACTGGAGCCCATGGAAGGGATATGGTAGTCACAGGGTGTAGCTATAATCCTTTCAAAACCTTTTCATCCCGTTCGTTCAGAGTAAAAGCTTGAATGCAATGCAATCCAAGGACACCCCAAAAAAATGGTCTCACCTGAAAATGTATAACATTAAGGTTCAGTTAGAGTGACAATTATAAAGTATTCAGTCTGATCAAAGACAGTAATCTAAATGCAAACTTGGCGTAATCTGACAGGATTTGCCACCATGGTGGTGTAGTGCGGCTGTAGACAAATAAAAAGAAGCGTGGCCTGCATTATTTATTAATACCATTGCAAATGTATTAGGGATGGGCATTCCGAGTCTTTTCTGTGAGCTGGAATCTTTGGCTCAGTTCACCTAAAAGAGCTGTTAATTTGGCTCCCCAAACACCTCTTCAGTAATGCTTAGAAATTGACATAAAACCATGAACAAATTGTGAATCTCCAATTTAAAGCCTAAACTGTTGACTACCATTATGTAAGTGAAATGTGAGTTAAAATACATTTTTATATGACTAAATGATTAGATGAAAAGTTGGTGGTCATATGCACATACTTAAAAACGTAGGTGCTGGGCTAATAAAGAAAACGTGTAAAGAACAGCCCGCACACTGTTTATACTCCCAATTCACTGCTTTACTGACTATGCTTCTTTCTTTGTAAAAGTATTAGATGGCCTGCAAAAAATGTTTTTTACTAAATGTAACGCACGGGGAAATAATTGCTTGGACCAGAATGAGGCTCTCTCCTCACTATATAGTTTCTGCACTGAGGAATGGCCATAAATTATCTGCATATAATCTCAAAAAGCAATAGTAACAGTATGCAAATAAAGGAGACAAATGAACGGCTCTTTCACATTCGGTTCACCAAAAAAGAGCCGTTCATTCGCGAACAACAAATCACTAAAATGTAATAACGGTCTTTATTTTCAATAGATTTGGTCAAATGTTCTGACCAACTGGGAGAATGTGTTCTGGAAGAACAGCTCCACTAAGCAATGGCTAAAGCTGTCTAGCTAACTTATGTTAGCTAAGTGGATTTAGTTAACGTTACAAAAAAATATAGCTAGCTAAATTCATTGACCAAAATTGCCTTTGCATATTGCAATCAAATAGCTACAAGGCTAATCAGTCTTGTATAAAAACAGATAGCTATTCGGCAGCTTTACCACACATTCATTGCCTTACTTATTTCCCAACTTGTAGGTAGCCAGCTAACAACACTATTGCTAACTAGTCAACTGCAAATGACAGCAGCAGCCTCGACACAAGCTAACTTTAGCTGGGTGGATAGCTAACGTTAGTTAGCCAGCTAAACATACATCATATGGCAAGTTGGTTAGACATGTAAAACACAATGTGTCTGTTATGAAGATGACTGGCCTTTAAAAATTGTTAGTAACAAGCTATTTAGTTCGCGGTCTCAACCTGTCAAGCAAAGACAGCCTAACGTTACGTTTGCTCGTTAACGTTAGCTATCTAACATTCATTAGCCACATACATAGCTAACACGGGACTATAATTTTTCTACACCCCGATATCACACCAGTTCACGAAGTTGTGTAATGTATAAATCAATGCAGATTGTGAAATTATTAAAAGGTTAAATAAATAACCAAAATATTTATTTCTGACATGACAATAGTTGAAATGCACAGAAAATGTTTATAAAGCCAACCTTTTTCAGACGCCTCTTCGTTCTGCTTCTACGTGGCTAAATGGTTCCATTATTTTACGTGTCCGACGAGAAACAGGATACTTGACATCGTTTTGTGGATTGATGTCTACTAAACACGTATTAAATAATTGTATTTTGCATTTATATATTACTTATTTATTTGTTTAACTAATTATGTATAAATAAGCCTATGCTTGGAAATGACATACATTCAAAGGGCAAAAATGGCAGACAGGTTGCTGCCCGAACTGTTATAATGAACGGACACTCGCCCCTTTGTATTTATCGGAAAAACATTTAATCCCTCTGGCGGTCGTGAACTAAAACTGCGACCTCTTATCAGAAATTCTAGCTACAATATTTGCAGTATTGTCAGAACTGTAACAAAATGTTTCTGGGAAAAAACTTTATTTCTGTATCCCCATAAAATAAAAAAGATTGCAGTATGTATAACTATGCGGATGCTTTAGTGTCATTATGATGTCTTATGCAAAAGAAGGTCTTTGAACATGTAAGATCGTTTCTAATTAATTAATGGTTAGGAACAATCATCATTATCACTAAACTATAATTACACTGATCAAAGATCTAATCAATTGACTATTGCAAGTGGTTAAAGAAGGTGTCTAAAATAATCACTAACACCCATTATCGACTAGCTAATTATAGCTTATTAGGCACCCAGTTGGAACATGATGTACAGCTTATTGACAAATTGGCATATTTTATCAACCAACCTTTGCTCAATAGTATTGTAATACAAAATCCATTAAAAAAAAATCAATTTCATCATTAAGATCACTTTATTGGTCAATTGCACCCAAGGTCCAATCAAAATCTGATTTCTGCATTTAACCCAACCCATCCGATAGACAGGTGCGGGGTGCTGTTGTGTGTGTTTAAAAAGCAAAATAAAAGGCAAACATATATTTAAGACATATTAAAATAAAGAGCTTGTCTGGTCTTTTCTTTGGCGAGTCACACAGCATCTGTGCAGGTAGGTCTACATACAATAAGTGGAAGGCAGCACTGCCCTGTCTTAACAGGCTACTGTGCGGTAGACTATGCTGTCATCAGGTGGAGCTCCTGCCTGTTAGAGCGGGGAAACAGACAGACAAATACTGGTGATAAATGACTACGAATTTTATTATGATGGAATGTATTGTTTGGAAGTTGATAGTGTAAAGAAGTTATAATGGTGATACAGACATGACATTATGTTTAAACAATCAAACCTTACTTGTATTGCTTCTACTCTATGTAGCTTAATTATTAACACAATGTGTAGCTATGGATAGAATACACAGCTGGATAAGTAACAGTACACAACAAGGTTCATCTAAACAGTAGCAGCCTTACCCTGGTCTGTACTTTCTGTCAGGTCATGTTTTTTAGGATGACAGTGCTGTATTTCATGTCATCATTGTCAATAAATGGGTCCTGCTGGTAAAAAGACACAACTGGAGGTTAACAACACAACTCCTCTGTGATACCCAAGCCTAGATCCAAACGATGAAAAACATTTATTTGGCTACACTTCATAAATACTTTTAATAGGCCTCTGATTACGAAAATAATCAGTTTTTTTCTGCCATGTTTTTCTGCCATTCTGTATGTTTACAATGGCATGTATGTTTAGAAAACTGTGAAGAGATACAAAGTATATTGAAAGTAGGTGATTACAAACAGGTGTGGTTCCTGAGTAAATTAAGCAATTGAAACATCTCATCATGCTTAGGGTCATGTATACTCCACAGTACACTGAGTACACAAAACATTAAGAACACCTGCTCTTTCCAGTCATCTTTTCTTTTTATTGGCCAGTCTTAGATATGGCTTTTTCTTTGCAACTCTGCCTAGAAGGTCAGCATCCCGGAGTCGCCTCTTCACTGTAGACGTTGAGACTGGTGTTTTGCGGGTACTATTTAATGAAGCTGCCAGTTGAGGACTTGTGAGGCGCCTGTTTCTCAAACTAGACACTCTAATGTACTTGTCCTCTTGCTCAGTTGTGCACCGGGGCCTCCCACTCCTCTTTCTATTCTGGTTTGAGCCAGTTTGCGCTGTTCTGTGAAGGGAGTAGTACACAGCGTTGTACGAGATCTTCAGTTTCTTGGCAATTTCTCGCATGGAATAGCCTTCATTATTCAGAACAAGAATAGACTGACGAGTTTCATAAGAAAGTTCTTTGTTTCTGGCCATTTTGAGCCTGTAATCGAACCCACAAACGCTGATGCTCCAGATACTCAACTAGTCTAAAGAAGGCCAGTTTTATTGCTGCTCTAATCAGAACAACAGTTTTCAGCTGTGCTAACATAATTGCAAAATGATCAATCAGCCGTTTCCAGCTACAATAGTAATTTACAACATTAATAATGTCTACACTGTATTTCTGATCAATTTGATATTATTTTAATGGACAAAAAATGTGCTTCTTTCAAAAACAAGGAAATTTCTACGTGACCCCAAACTTTTTGAACGGTATGTTCAGTGTGGTGGATGTGGTGGTGTGTGGTTTGTTGTGTGTGTGCGTGACTGTGTGTGTGTGTGTGTGTGTGTGTGTGTGTGTGTGTTGTGTGTGTGTGTGTTTGTGTGTTTGTGTGTTGTGTGGCGCGTGTGGTGCGCGTGCGCGTGTGCGTGTGACATTTATACAATATATATAATATTTGCAAAATACATGGGGATTGAAGGTCATGTGGACAATTACATTGATGGAAGTCCAATCTATCTGCAAATTAACTGATGCCCCCCCCCCCCAACAAAAAAGAGAAAAAAGAATGGACTACAACCCAAAGGAAATCCAGCAAATTGACAACTGTGGAAGCATTGGAGTCAACATGACCAGCATCCCTGTGAACGCCTTTCACACCTTGTAGAGCCATGCCCGATGAATTGAGGCTGTTCTAATGGCAAATGGGAGAGGTTTAGTTTAGTATATGTAACAAGGTTGGTTATGTTCACTTGCTCTAAAGGAAGGTGTATTTAATGTAAAAGCAATCTACTTGGATGGTTGAAGTCGATGACAATAAGGCGTGTTGTGATGCCCGTTGCAGATAGGGGAGATCGCAACGTCAGTCTCCCCAGTATGAAATGTATGGCAGAAGGGTAGGTCACGTTCTGAGTATGTTTTCTATTTTCTATTTTACAATGTGTAAAGTTTGCTGTACATTGCTGATATACATGTGTGGGTATATGGTACCTTTAGGGATTGAGTGGCTTTCTGGGATTGCTTTGGTATATGATTGCTGTATATAATGGGTTAGCTGGTCACATAAGCCACTGCTCACACAGTTGTTTTCATGCTACAGATTTTACCATCGACAACCATCACATCATCAGCCCTGCACAACTAACGTGCTGTTTCCTATTTAACAAAAGGTATTTACACATGTATATTTTGTATTGTTTTTTTGTATTTTGTTTAGTCCCAGTATGAAAATGTGATGCAAGGGATTTTACCATCGACAACCATCAACATCATCAAGCCCTGCACAATTAACGTGCTGTCCTATTTAACAACAGCAGATAATAATAATGCTCAACTGGGACCACTGGCTGGAGTGACTGTAACAAGAAATTGGGGAGAAAAAGGGGTAAAAAAAACACAACAAAAAACAATGTCAGATCTTCAACGTTATATCCACATTGAAATGGTGTCGTGTTGCCAGTGGGATGTTTCACTATGTTTTAAAAACATGTTATAAATCTTGTTTGCCAAAGGATCGAAACATAATAGACTCCAAAAAGATATGGAAAGATTCTTGCTTTTACATAAAGGAATATCACCATGAGCAGCTTGAAACCATCCACTATTGTCAGTGCTCTATTTTTAGTTGAATTCTAGGTGGAATTGAAACAATAGCTTTTGGTGACATTGCAAATAGCATCATTGATGATATATACTGTGAGTGATAAAGTATGGTCGCATTTCATTTTCTCTGTTAAACTTACCCGTTGGAATTACTTTGATAACAACAGTAAATCTATTTACTTTTGAGGTGGAGCTCTCTCAAAAGTCAATCTCATGATACTGTAGCACATAGGCACTAGTTAGTGACAAATATTATAGCCAAGCAGGGCTTGGTTAAAAGCCTGGATGGGAGACCAAAGAGTAGCTGTAGATAGATAAATTCTCCAGTAGGAGGTGCTGTCCAGCCTATTGATTTTATTCTGATGTGGTACTTCATGGCCATGATATTCCTTTATGTAAAAGCAAGAATCTTTCCCATATCTTTTTGGAGTCTTTATTATGTTTCTCGATCCTTTTGGCAAACAAGATTTCATAACATGTTTTTAACAACATAGTGAAACATCCCACTGGGCACACGACACCATTTCAATGTGGATATAACGTTGAAGATCTGACATTGTTTTTTGTTGTTGTTTTTTTTTACCCCTTTTTCTCCCCAATTTCTTGTTACAGTCACTCCAGCCAGTGGTCCCAGTTGAGCATTATTTATTATCTGCTGTTGTTAAATAGGAAACAGCACGTTAATTGTGCAGGGCTTGATGATGTTGATGGTTGTCGATGGTAAAATCCCTTGCATCACATTTTCATACTGGGACTAAACAAAATACAAAAATACAATACAAAATATAACATGTGTAAATACCTTTTGTTAAATAGGAAACAGCACGTTAGTTGTGCAGGGCTTGATGATGTTGATGGTTGTCGATGGTAAAATCTGTAGCATGAAAACAACTGTGTGAGCAGTGGGCTTATGTGACCAGCTAACCCACTTATATACAGCAATCATATACCAAACTTTATCACTCACAGTATATATCATCAATGATGCTATTTGCAATGTCACCAAAAGCTATTGTTTCAATTCCACCTAGAATTCAACTAAAAATAGACACTACACTAGTGCTATGGTTTCAAGCTCTGGTTGATTTAAAATGTTACGATATTTAGTGAATTGTGTTTGGTTGGCAACGCAACTAAATATCAACATTTGAAGGAGATCTCTGCTTGGATAGTTCCATCTGTGCCACTGACTTAGTCTGGCTTTATTTCCTGTTTGTCTCCAAATTAATAATTAATATGTTGGATACACGTCTCACCCAATTACTAAAGTTAAAAAATATGACTAAATCAAATCAAACATGATTTAAAGTGCTTTTAAAGTTTAATTTGATTCGATTTAGATTTTGGGTGAATCCAACATATCAATTATTTAGTGTATCCAACATATAAACTATTACTTTGTAGACGAACTGGAATTAATGCCAGTGGCACAGATGGAACTATCTAAGCAGAAGATAAATCTCCTTCAAATGTTGATATTTGGTTGTGTTGACAGTCGAAGCTAATTCAATATCACTTTTGTAATACAGTAAATAGGCTAAATTTAAGGCTATCTTACAAACTAACATTCAACCTTAAAATGAGTAACACATCCATGGATGCATTTTGAGGTTACTGTAACTATAAATGTATTATTGTTAAATCATGTAAAGCGTGCATGTTCAAGATAGCATGCATAGGTCGTTGCACGTCTGTGGAGATCTTCACAATTGCTATAATAATCTATGCAGAATCTCTATTGGCATTGATCACTTGCACCATGTGCTTTTAATGTAATGTTAACTGCAATCAAGGTAATTTGGTTCTACTAGTAGTTGAAGCACAATGATAACACATTCATCTGTTGTATAAATAAACAAAATATCTGACATTGTATTCCCATTTGAACTTTGCTGTGCTTTAAAATGGTTGAAAGTGCAGTGATAGACATTTGGTGACAACTAAACCAAAAATCTGACATTGTTTTTTCATTGGAATTTGGTTGTGCTTTTAGATGGTTAAAAGCATAGCGATAACACATTTAACTAACTTTTGTCTGTCTTTTTTAATGGGTGAAAAAATAGTCACTAATAAAAGTCTACACACCCCTTGCACAGTCTTCAGATTTTGCTGCCTTTAAATTAAATCTAAAAAGAGATTAAATAGATGTATTTTTCCTACCGATCTACAAAAACCCACTCCACATTTTCAAAGTAGATTAATCAAAAATCAAAAATAAAGATGTTTGGAATGCCTAAGTCTTCACACCCCTGAGTTAATACTTGGTGGAAGAACCTTTGGAAGCCATTACAGCTGTGAATCATTTTGAATAAAATTATACCAACCTTGCACAATTCTTACGGCAATACACAGTAGAAGGAATTTCCAAGAGGTGTTCAGTGTTTTTGAGTGGTTCAGTCTCAGTCCTGGCTTTAATTTGCTTGAAAATCTGAGACAAGGTTTGAATATTGCTGTCCATTAATGATTCCCAACCAAATGTACTGAGCATGAGCAAATTTGGCCAAACAATGGATATACAGTATGTTGCCCTAAGAGTTGTGCAAAGTTGGTAGAATATTATTCAAAATTATTCACAGCTGTAATGGCTGCCAAAGGTGCTTCCACCAAGTATTAACTCTGGGGTGTAAAGACATATGCAATCAAGAAGACATCTTAATTTTTCTATTTTTAATTCATTTGGAATATTTTCTATCGTTTTCTTTCAACTTACAATTGTGGAGTAGGTTGTGTTGATCTGTAGGAAAATAATTTGAAGACTGTGCCAGGGGTGTGTAGACTTTCAGTAATTACTGTATTTTGTTATCTCATTGATCAACATCTCAACCAAATATTACCCTATTATCCACGTTGAAATGGCGTGGTATGCCCAGTGGGATGTTTCACTATCATTTAATTACGTTGATAAAAATGACATCTTATGAAATCATGTTTGACAAAAGGCTCAAGAAAAATAATATAGACTCCAAAAAGATATGGGAACGATTCTGGTTTTTACATAAAGGAATATCATGGCCACGAAGTACCACTTATCAGAAGAAATTAAATTATCTCCCTATGTATTTTGTTTGTATTTTTCTGTTTGTTTGGGATGTTGGTTTGTCTTATTGGTTATTATTTTTGTATTTTATTTGTTGTGGCCCAATGGGCTCCTGTATAGTTTGGTGTATTGTGTGATTCTTTTGTGTTGAATATGAAAAAATTAAATAAATTGTTTAATAAAAACAACTATTGTTTCACTTCACTGAATGTTTGGATTTGCAGACTAACTTTGTAGGGGGAATATGTGGGATAAAGAACATTGGTTCTTAGTAAAAGAACCAGGGTTGGTGTCAATTTTATAAATGTACTCATGAATTGACCCCAACCTTGGCAAGAATAATGTGTTTAAAGTTACAATGTTTAGTAGGAAACGGCAACCAAACTTGTAATAATCTTCAGATTAAAAGCAATGCTGATCATTTGATCATATATACACATACCCTTACTTGCGAGTCTGGAGAAGATGAGGAGGAGGAGGGAGAAGGAGAGATGAGGAGCCATGTGTGTGGGATTTTGGTCTCTGTCCCTTACCAGGTATGAATGCACAAATGTGTGTTTCAAAGACCAAGGTACCAAAGACAATGACTCTACCTCCTAATCTTCATAGGCATCACTGTTTATTACTCTCTTCCTGCTACATTTACGTTAAAATGCCCCCCTCAGTGGCAGATAGCAACTATTACGTCCCTTGAGCTAGTTGTAATCCAAGGCTCTCAGTCCTATTTTTAATCTGTTTTTTTAATATTTATGTTTTCTGTTTTTTTTCTTCTCACAATTCACATAAAAGCCAAGACCTCTTGGTAGCAATACTATCAATAGGAAGGCTACATAAGGATAAGGATGTATTTACCAAGAAATGTGCAGTATCTTGTTCCACCACAAGACTGTCCCATGTACTCACTGACGTGCATATGAGTGAGTATGCTCAGGAATGATTACTTAACATTGACAGGGCAGACAATAGATGCTACTCCCTCCTGATTTGCCCTTAAAGCTGTTAAAGCCAGCCAAACAATATGATAAACAGTTTAGTGAGCATTTTGTTCTATAGGTCTACATCACCATTAATCAGCATGCTTATGAATATCAGCTAATCTCATTAACTCCATGTGATACAGATCATCTTCAGGGCATTTGTAAACATACTTGTGTCAACTTTACACAAATGTATTCTCAACTCTGCATAAGTCAAGTAATGTATTTGATGTAAAAAGATCTGATGTGATTTGTCAAAATACTAATTAGTGGAAAAAAGATCAGAATTGGGCTACCTGTGCAAATGCAGCCATAGGCTTAGAAGTGTAGCCTTCCTATATGATTGTATATTGCCTTTGCCAAAAGGGTTGGGCTTTTATGGCACAGGTGGTAGTGGACTTTCTCTCTAAATAGAGGTCCCATGGTTCAGCCCTGTTCCGCTCCAGCTTTCCCTTCTCAATTTTCTACACATTCATAAAGTCATTATATCTACACCTACACTGGGACAAGCTCACTTTGTGCACCCTCCGCCTAATTGGTGGTACCAATGCAAGAGTAAGCTACCCATGTTCACATTGGGTTTGTGCACGGGACCCCCTAAATGAGAGTACTATTACCCTGCTACCATGTTGCCTGGCCTGTTATGGAACAGGTGGTGGTGCCCTGTTCCTTAATCACAACACAATCATATAAAGTTACTCCAAATCAATGGTCTGCAGATTACCTACTACAGGGAAATGTAGGTTACTATTCCTAATCCCACGCATGGTGCATTGAAAGTGTAAATTTTGTCAAAATGATTGTGGACAAATTGTACTGACTGTCAAGTTGTGAGCCCTTCAGTACAACCCCCTGTGATTTCTGCATGCGGGTCCACGAACGGTGAAAGCGCGCCCCCGAGACTTCAGGTGAATGGGAAGCGAGAGCGGGTTATGGTTCAGTGTGCGTCGGGGAAAAGGAAAAAATAAGGAAAATGACCTGCAACAGCTCGTTCTGGGCACATGTGTTCATGGCAGCGTATTTACTGTGGGTCACGGGACGTGTTGCTCAGAAAGTAAGTAACACATGGCTGCTCTTTGTTTACAGTCTATATTTGCCTCATAAAAAAGCGCAGTGAATTGTTTCACCCGTCATCCGTCTTCTAGTTTAGTGACTGGCTGAAAACTTGTTAAGCAAGAATTAAACTGTATTAAGTTTCCTTGTTGTTGTTGTGTAGCTAGTTATTTTCCACCCAGGGAAAGACAGAATATAGACTTTCCTGGGTAATTTGTAATTATTGTAAGAATTTGATGCACTAAATGCACTGTAAAATATTGTAGTAGAGTAGTCCGGTATGCATGTGGACACCACCCGTGCATACACAGGGGTCATCTCTCCAGAAGTTTGAGTATAGTTTTACATTAACAATCACTTTTTAGTAGTCTAATAGCATTAACTTATAAAATGGTCTACTATACTATCGAGTGCTACAAAAAGCTTATTGACATTTCAATAGGAAGCTTCCAATAGTAATCACCCCAAGTTCAAAGTCATGCTGGGTTGGTAATTGAGGAAAATAAGTCATTATTTTATGTGATTTTTCCAGTTTATCATTTTGTCAATTTAATGCACAATTGGATATCAGCTTTTCGCAACTGTAAGATATCACACAAAAATATACATCAATATTAGGCTATAGCCAGATGTCTGCATATATTGATAACCAGCTGGCAGTACTCTCTGTAAGGCTCCATTTTCCAACTATGGGGAGGAAAACATCCCATGACACTGAGCATGCACTCAACTTTTTGTCCTCAACTATATCTAGTAGAGTTAAAGGCAATGGCATGCAGAGTCAGACAGAGAGAGCAGTGAAATGAGAACCACATGGATGAAGCCAGAGCAGGGCATGTTCACCTCCTGTTGGTCTGAGTCTGACTCACTCTCACTTTGTGGTGAAAACAACCCCCACTGCCTGACTGCCTGACACTGACATGGATTTCATGACTTTATTCCTGAACAAGAACTCTCATAAATCACCCTGTACACACTGTAGAGTAGAGAAACCTTACTCTTGCTCTCTGTTATACAACACACAGCTGTTTCTGTCTGACAGGGTTCCTAGTAGTATTTAAGTGTAAACCAACCGTTCCCTTACAATTCATTATCAGTGTTACATGGCACTGGATTGCATGGTATAATCAGTGGCTTTTTCCTGGTTATTGGGTTTCCACATTCATACTAAGGTGGGGTTTGGGGGTGTAACACACCTGAAACATGTTCAGCTGTATGGTGTAACACACCTGAAACATGTTTAGTACAGCGGAGGCTGCTGAGGGGAGGACGGCTCATAATAATGTATGGGATGGAGTCAATGGAATGGTATGAAACACATCAAAGATGTGGTTTGCATGTGGTTGATACCACTCCATTGACACCATTCCAGCCATTATTATTAGCCGTCCTCCCTTCAGCAGCCTGCACTGGTTTAGCAGTATGGTTGTGCAAAAGATGGTGCAGCAGAAGCAGTCCAGGTGACACTCTGGTTTGGGTTTCTTCTCAATTTGGTCCAATTCCCAAACTAGAAAGAAACCTGTATGTAGGCTACATTCTTATTCATATCTGCTCTCCTTTTCTGAGTGTTCTGTATGTGAACATCTGACACTGTAGCATTGACTTAAATAGCATAAATATATGTGCAGTATCTGGGGAGAATTAAGCTATTGATCGCAACTGTACTGTATATGAAATATAAGACAGAGGTGTCACATGACCAAATTAATCCATAACATTACCGTGTCATAGTGTCTATGGGCCATGGAAGTGTGCTATTTAATTATGTTCAGTTATTAGCATTTGGGAAAGACTTCCCTAATCTGTTCAGTGCTTACAAGTGATTAACAGAGTCCGGCAGAAGGCGTTCTTTTTAATCACCAAATTCTTCCTGACAACTTTGGCAGCAGTTAGAATGCAGTGGTACCATAAAATAATTTCCCCCACTTCCTATATGGTTTCTGGTGCTGTAGCCTCTCCGCAATGATTTGAGTGTGACACGGCCATTGTATTTGCATTCGGAAAGTATTCAGACCGCTTGACTTTTTCCACATTTTGTTACGTTACAGCCTTATTCTAAAATGTTTTCTCATTAATCTACTCACAATACCCCATAATAACAAAGCGAAAACAGGTTTTTAGACATTTTAGCAAATTTATAAAATGTATAAAAAACTGAAATACCTTATTTACATAATTATTAAGACCCTTTGCTATGAGACTCGAAATTGAGCTCAGGTGCATCCTGTTTCTACTGATCATCCTTTAGCTGTTTCTACAACTTTATTGGAGTCCACCTCTGGTAAATTCAATTGGTTGGACATGATTTGGAATGGCACACACCTGTCTATATAAGGTCCCACAGTTGACAGTACTTGTCAGAGCAAAAACCAAGCCATGAGGTCGAAGGAATTGTCCGTAGAGCTCCGAGACAGGATTGTGTCGAGGCACAGATCTGGTGAAGGGTACCAAAACATTTCTGCAGCATTGAAGGTCCCCAAAAACACAGTGGCCTCCATCATTCTTAAATGGAAGAAGTTTGGAACCACCAAGACTCTTCCAGGAGCTGGCTGCCCGGACAAACTGAGCAATTGGGGGAGAATGGCCTTGGTCAGGGAGGTAACCAAGAACCGGATGGTCACTCTGACAGAGCTCCAGAATTCCTCTGTGGAGATGGAAGAACCTTCCAGAAGGACAACCCTCTCTGCAGCACTCCACCAATCAGGCCTTTATGGTAGAGTGGCCAGACGGAAGCCACTCCTCAGTAAAAGGCACATGACAGCCCGCTTGGAGTTAGCCAAAGGCACCTAAAGGACTCTCAGATCATGAGAAACAATATTCTCTGGTCTGATGAAACCAAGATTGAACTCTTTGGCCTGAATGCCAAGCGTCACGTCTGGAGGATACCTGGCACCATACCTATGGTGAAGCATGGTGGTGGCAGTATCATGCTGTGGGGATGTTTTTCAGTGTCAGGGACTGGGTGACTAGTCAGGATCGAGGGGAAAGATAAATAGAGCAAGGTACAGAGAGATCCTTGATGAAAACCTTCTCCAGAGCGCTCAGGACCTCAGACTGGGGCGAAGGTTCACCTTCCAACAGGACAAAGACCCTAAGCACACAGCCAAGACAATGCAGGAGTGGCTTCGGGACAAGTCTCTGATTGTCCTTGAGTGGCCCAGCCAGAGCCCGGACTTGAACCCGATCGAACATCTCTGGAGAGACCTGAAAAAAGCTGTGCGGCAACTCTCCTCGTGAATACCTGACAGAGCTTGAGAGGATCTTCAAAGAAGAATGGGAGGAACTCCCCAAATACAGGTGTGCCAAGCTTGTAGCGTCACACCCAAGGAGACTATAGGCTGTAATCGCTGCCAAAGGTGCTTCAACAAAGTACTGCGTGAAGGGTCTGAATACTTATGTAAATGTGATATTTCAGGGGTGTTTTGTAATAAATTTGCAAGCATTTCTAAAATCCTGTTTTTTGCTTTGTCATTATGTGGTATTGTGTGTAGATTGATGGGGGGGGGACAATTTAATAAAATTGTATTGGTCACATACACGTGTTTAGCAGATGTTATTGCAGGTGTAGCGAAATGCTTGTTTCTAGCTCCAACAGTACAGTAATATCTAATAATTTCACAAAAATACACACATCTAAAGTAAAGGAACGGAATTAAGAAAAATGTTCTGGGCTAATAATGTAAGAATTAACAAATAAATAAAAAAAATACTGCAAAGTTGCCTAGAAACTAGAAGCACGGCTGCCCTATCTGTCTGCGCCATGGTTGTACACCATTTAGAAGAAGGCTGTAACGCTGTAATGTAACGAAATGTGGGAAAAGTCAAGGGGTCTGAATCCTTTCCGAATTCCTGGAATGGAAATGCCAATTATCTGCTAGAAAATGTGCAATTGTGTGTGATTTCATTGGATTACAAGTGCGGCCATTTTGGTTTCACTATCGCAATTTGCTAAGACTTCATTCTAGTCTTGATTGAAGTGTTATTGGAGATAATCTGGGGTTTGTTTCTTTATTAACATTTTCCTTTTAATCTTTTTCAAGTCTTTTTTTTATTTTATTTTTTTTCATTGCAGAGTTCTCCCTTGGGTAATTTTTAAATAAATATTAGTTATGACCACACACTACTACAACACTAGGAAGGAGAATCTCTAAGCCTACGAACTGTCAAGACTCGTCCCCATCCACTGTGACTGAGTGGCGGTGAGCAGTAGAATTCTTAGAACTGAACAACAAAAGCCCTTGGTATATTGAATTGTCAGCGTCCCCAGCTTTAGTTTCTGTGTGCGTAGGGTGCTCACTATCTTTGCAATTATCTGCCTGATGGGGCACTCTAAATGATGCCTTTGTCCTCTTGTCCTCTTTTGTATAAAGTTGATTTTTGGAACAGCGTAAACAGGCTTGGAATTCATTGCATCCACCCCCAAAAGGGAATCTTTCAACTTTGATAAATCCACCACCCGAACATCTAGACAAATGAGAACCACCCGAACATCTAGACAAATGAGAACCACCCTAACATCTAGACATATGAGAGCATGTTTGACATTTGAAGTTATGAAATATTACAGTATCTTTTCATAATTTCATTGCTTATTCTAATGTTGATTTTTAAACAAGCATCAGTTTGACGCTGAAGAATTCACTGAGGAATTCATCCCCTAGCTAAATGTTTAAAGTCCATAAAGAGACTAGTTGTCACGTTCCTGACCTGTTTTCTGTTGTTTTGTATGTGTGTGATGGTCAGGGCGTGAGTTTTGGGTGGGCATTCTATGTTGTGTGTTTCTATGTTGGTTTAGGGTTGCCTGGTATGGCTCTTAATTAGAGGCAGGTGTTTTGCGTTCCTCTAATTAAGAGTCATATTTAGGTAGGTTGTTTCACTGTGTTCGTTGTGGGTGGTTGTTACCTGTCTCTGTGTTTGTGTTCTGCACCAGATAGGTCTGTATCGGTTTTGCACGTTTGTTATTTTGTAAGTTGTTTGTAGTGTTCACTTGTTCTTATAATTAAACATGTTGAGCACTGGCTACGCTGCATTTTGGTCCTCTCCCTCGACCCATCTTCACACCAGGAGAAATACCTTTCTTCCACACGAACCACCCACCAAACCAGGACCAAGCAGCGTAGCAACGGGGAGCAGCAGCGGCCCAGTACACAGGACTACTGGACACAGGAGGAATGGTCTTGGGAGATCATGGACGGAAAAGGACCCTGGGGAAGGTGGAGAGAATCGCCGCGCTCTCGGAGATGGAGGCAGCCACAGCCCAGGAGCGGTGGATTGAGGAGGCAGCACGTAGAGGGCTGGAAGCCCGAGAGCTCACCCAAAAATTTCTAAAGGGAGTGTGGCGAAGCCGGGTTGGATACCTGAGCCAACTCCCCGGCTTGCCGTGGAGTGAGAGAGCGTCGTACTGGTCAGACACCGTGTTATGCGGTAAAGCGCACGGTGTCCCAGTACGCGTGCTTAGCCCAGTGCGGCTATTCCACTTGCCGCACTGGGAGGGCTAGGTTGGGCATCGAGCCGAGTGCCATGAAGCGGCCCAACGTATCTGGTCTCCAGTACGTCTCCTCGGGCCGGCGTACATGGCACCAGCCTTACAGGTGGTGTCCCCGGTTCGCCTGCATAGCCCAGTGCAGGCTATTCCACTCCCGCACTGGCAGGGCTACGGGGACCATTCAACCTGGTAAGGTTTGGGAGGCTCGTGCTCAAGAGCACGTGTCCTCCTTCACGGTCCGGTATATCCGGCGCCACCTTCCCACCCCAGCTCAGTACCACCAGTGCCTACACACGCCACCAGGCTTCCAGTGCATCTCCAGAGCCCTGTTCCTCCTCCACGCACTCTCCCTATGGTGCGTGTCTCCAGCCCAGTGCCTCCAGTTCCGGCACCACGCACCAAGCCTCCTTGCGTCTCCAGAGCCCTGTACGCACTGTTCCTTCTCCCGCACTCGCCCTGAGGTGCGTGCCTCAGCCCGGTACCTCCAGTTCCGGTACCACGCACCAGCCTAGAGTGCGCCACGAGAGTCCAGTGTGCCCTGTTGTTGTTCCCCGCACTTGCCTGAAGGTGCGTGTCCTTAGCCGCGTACCTCCAGTTCCGGTACCACGCACCAGGCTACAGTGCGTCTCAGCCCGGACCTGCCAGAGTCCCTCAGCCCGGACCTGCCAGAGTCCCTCAGCCGGACCTGCCAGAGTCCCTCAGCCCGGACCTGCCAGAGTCCCTCAGCCCGGACTGCAGAGTCCCTCAGCCCGGACCTGCCAGAGTCCCTCAGCCCGGACCTGCCAGAGTCCCTCAGCCCGGACCTGCCAGAGTCCCTCAGCCGGACCTGCCAGAGTCCCTCAGCCAGGACCTGCCAGAGTCCCTCAGCCAGGACCTGCCAGAGTCCCTCGCCAGACCTGCCAGAGTCCCTCAGCCAGGACCTGCCAGAGTCCCTCAGCCAGGACCTGCCGCCCTTATCCCGGTGCTGCCCCTTATCCCGGTGCTGCCCTTCATTTAGGTGGTTTTGTTGGAGGGTGGTCATTGGGAGGGGGATACAGAAGCGGGGAGTGACTATGGTGGTGTGGGGACAGCGTCCGGAGCCTGAGCCACCACCGTGGTCAGATGCCCACCCAGACCCTCCCCTGGACTTTGTGCTGGTGCGCCCGGCGTTCGCACCTTGAGGGGGGGTTCTGTCACGTTCCTGACCTGTTTTCTGTTGTTTTTATGTGTGTGATGGTCAGGGCGTGAGTTTTGGGTGGGCATTCTATGTTGTGTGTTTCTATGTTGGTTTAGGGTTGCTGGTATGGCTCTTTAATTAGAGGCAGGTGTTTTGCGTTCCTCTAATTAAGAGTCATATTTAGGTAGGTTGTTTCACTGTGTTCGTTGTGGGTGGTTGTTACCTGTCTCTGTGTTTGTGTTCTGCACCAGATAGGTCTGTATCGGTTTTGCACGTTTGTTATTTTGTAAGTTGTTTGTAGTGTTCACTTGTTCTTATAATTAAACATGTTGAGCACTGGCTACGCTGCATTTTGGTCCTCTCCTTCACCCCAGGAAGAAAACCTTTACACTAGTTCATACTGTAAACACATATTGGTCAGACAGTGAGGTTGGCATGATGGTAAATAAACTGTACCGTTACTTTAAATGAGATGAATGGGCCAGGCAGAGGGAGAGAGCGAGAGAGTGAGAGCTCCAGCTGCCCAGCTAGCTGGCTTGGCTGTTCTGCCTGTGTGTGTTGTTGTCATCCTGCATGGTGGGGCTACTCGCTCAGCTGCTGAGAGATTAATTACTGAGGATGCATCCATTCACTGCCTGGATCACATTCCAAATCTGGAAATTATTTCTCCAAATTGGTCCGAACCACCATGGAGACATAACTCTGACTGACTGCATCTCATCAACATGCTTTAATTCCTAGGCTAGGCGTCCTTAGTTAATGACTGTTAGTGCAACCTCCTATCCATAGAGGAAGAAAAATACAGGGAAAACTATGTTAATTGGTGTGTGCACCACAAATGTGGAACCCTCTATCCAACATCCCGCCCACTCAGCCACAAATCTATGTGGAGTTGGAGGGTCCACCACCACTACAATGCTGAACATTCCACTGTCTCATGCAGAGCAGAGAAAATGTGTGGCCCCAACATTGACGACCAAAGATTATCGTGGCCTTGATGGTAATTTGAAAAGGTCTTGAATTTTGTGCGGTGATTTAGAGCATGAGGATTCTGCTCTCCCAGGTCAGTGGGGGCAGCTTCAGCTAGAGCCTTATCAGCAAGCTCACCAGTTGTTTGTAAACTCACCCTGAGTGAAGCTGAGGGCTTGGGATACCTGCATACACACACACGCACACACCATACTTACAGTGCCTTCAGAAAGTATTCAGACCCCTTGACCTTTTCCACATTTGGTTACGTTACAGCCTTATTCTAAAATGGATTAAATAAAAACAATTCCTCAGCAATCTACATACTATACCCCATAATGACAAATGTGATGTTCTTCCACCATCCCCACACTCGGTTTGTGTGTTTGACATTTCTATTGTGGCCTCCATCATTCTTAAACGGAAGACGTTTGGAACCACAAAGACTCTTCCTAGAGCTGTCAAACTGAGCAATCGGGGGAGAAGGGCCTTGGTCAGGGAGGTGACCAAGAACCCGATGGTCACTCTGACAGAGCTCTACAGTTCCTCTCTGGAAATGGGAGAGCCTTCTAGAAAGACAACCATCTCTGCAGCACTCCACCAATCAGGCCTTTATGGTAGCCAGACGGAAGCCACTCCTCAGTAAAAGTCACATGACAGCCCGCTTGGAGTTAGCCAAAAGGCACCTAAAGACTCTCAGACCATGAGAAACAATATTTTCTGGTCTGATGAAACCATGATTGAACTCTTTGGCCTGAATGCCAAGCATCACGTCTGGAGGTAACCTGGCACCATCCCTATGGTGAAGCATGGTGGTGGCAGCGTCATGCTGTGGGGATGTTTTTCAGCGTCAGGGACTGGGAGACTAGTCAGGATCGAGGCAAAGATGAACGGAGCAAAGTACAGAGACATCCTCGATGACAACCTTCTCTAGAGCGCTCAGGACCTCAGACTGGGGCGAAGGTTCACCTTCCAACAGGACAACAACCCTAAGCACACAGTCAAGACAACGTAGGAGTGGCTTCGGAACAAGGCTCTGAATGTCYTTGAGTGGCCCAGCCAGAGCCCGGACTTGAACCCGATCGAACATCTCTGGAGAGACCTGAAAATAGCTGTTCAGCAACGCTCCCCATCCAACCTGGCAGAGCTTGAGAGGATCTTGAGAGGACCCAAATACAGGTGTGGCAAGCTTGTAGCATCATACCCAAGAAGGCTCTAGGCTGTAATCACTGCCAAAGGTGCTTCAACAAAGTACTGAGTGAAGGGTCTGAATACTTTTAAAATTTCCAAGAAATTATTGTTATTTTATTTAACCTTTATTTAACTAGGTAAGTCAGTTAATTAAGAACAAATTCTTATTTACAATGACGGCCTACCAAAAGGCAAAAAGCCTCCTGCGGAGACGGGGGCATGAGATTAAAAAATAAAGATAAAAACAATATAAATATAGGACAAAACACTCATCACAACAAGAGAGACAACACAACACTTCATAAAGAGAGACCTAGGACAACAACACAGCAAGGCAGCAACACATGGCAACACAACATTAGCAAACATTTTTTTTAAATACTGTTTTTGCTTTGTCATTATGTGGTATTGTGTGTAGATTTGATGAGAGGAAAAAAACGATTTAATACGTTTTAGAATAATGCTGTGGAAAAAGTCAGTATCTGAATACTTTCCGAAGTCACTGTATTGTATAAGTTGTGGGCTCGTGTATCAGTGCCTGTTCACAGCTGTGGACAGACAACACCGGGTGCAAGGATGTTGTGTCTTAGTATGGTGCTTCTATGACACACAGATTCAGTATTCTCCACTGTAGGAATAACCCTAAAGTCTATGCTCTAGATTTCTGTCTGTGTCTGACCTGACCAGCAACAGTGGCTAAATGATTGGACCGAGACAGACCGACAGACATACAGAGGAGCTGCTGAGCCCTGGGTTATATAACACTTCATCTGGGAGTTGGCATAGCTGAAGCGTCAGCCTGTGGAGCAGTGTCACTTTTCTACTCCAGTAAACAGCGCCTGGGAGGATCCCTGCCCCCTTGAGGGGCCCGTCTGGCTGTTTAGGAGCCAGTCAGGGGCTGTTTGTGCATGTGAGGGAAGGGAATGAGTGAGTGTGTGACAGCGATCGCTATGGGAAGTCGAGCCTCTGTTTCAAGGGTTTTAGCTGGGGGTTTCATCATACTAGTTGTATACTCACTAACCTGTTTCAATTCCTCAGTAAGCTCTTCAGTTGTTAGGGTGAGTTTGTTATGATTTAGAGATTGGAATTGTGTTCAAAATTCATATTCCTAAAAGCAAATCAATCATAGGGATATTCTTTTAGGAGGCTTTGTATAAAGTTCAAACTATATTTCAGGTAATTTGCATTTCTGGAAATGTTGTTCTGACAAAGGATTCAAGTTGCTTAACAATATCAATATTATGGTCAACCTCGAACTAATCACAGGTTTGCATTTGACATTCCAATGCACAAGTCATTCTACACCATTATATGCTTGGTTTCTCTGCTTTTGTACAGGGATCGTCTAGTCAATCTCCTTGTGTGGCACAACTCGGTGCAATGACCGGCCAGCAGGGTCTTCTGTAAACTTTCTGCCTGCTCCTACTTATTAACATCACTTCATTAAAGTGTTATCTCCCATCCCACCATGAAGTGGTGCAACCAAACGGCACTGCTGCCCATTGTTCCCCATGAGAAAAGGCTTCCTTGAATAATGCCTGTGATGTAACAGAACTGGGATGTTTGGCATTATAAGAATGTACCATTTGCATTTTACACTGTGGCACTTTGAGGCCATTCATGTGTAGTCTACCATGTACATCACACCACAGTGAGGGTGGCGGACCTCCAGATAGCCAGTCCTAGTGCAGCCAGAGCCAGGAAAATGACACAGTCCCTGTCCCTCCTTCCCTGACAAAGTTCTCTCTCTTTCTATGTATCCCACAGACTGTCAATAGAAAGAGCCTGGCTACATGAAAGTGGATTTGGACACTTATATTGGTCACGGAGACAGACAAACACACCCCTCCCTTCCCCCCCATGTTGTCAAGCTGTTCCCTTCATTCTATAGGGCACAAAACCACTACACTGCACAACACCGTAGAGCAAAAACGGAAATTGGCTTACTTTCTGCAACCTCTCTGGGAATGGCATTTGACCAGTTCAAATGTCATCCGCGTAATTGATGTATTGTTGTGGCGCTCATGACATGAGTTCCTAGTAAGTCTAAGGCCATTTTGTCTTTTGCACCTTACTATGACGTAATGTTTTCACACCTAACAGCAGAGAAAGCATTGCGAAAGAAAAGGCTACAACACTCTTAGAACTAGTTGGGCTTCAAAGTGTGCCTTGATTCTTGTAATTTATCACTGTTATATAAGCCTCTATCACTATAAAATTGTATTTACCACTGCATAAATTAGAATTTGTTTCTGTAATTATTTGATTTGGTGCCCAAACTTGACAATGAGTGTACTGTGTCCATAGCAATAAAACATTTACAACTTTAAGTTCATCTTAAAGAGCCAATGAACACCCCAATTGGCACGTGTGTTTTTCTGTTGCTCATTAGAAAAACAAGATTTCAAACTTGGAGGTGTGTTTTCTGATTCCGCGTTTGTCCCACATGAGACTCTGTAGACCCGGAAGTCTATTTCACTCCCTCGAAATCCCCAGAATGAATCTAAGATAACTCAAGAAATCTGTAATTTATTTAGACATTTTTGCTGAGGATGTTTTAGTTGCACAGTTTTCCATCTAACTAAGGT
Organism: Salvelinus sp. IW2-2015; assembly: GCF_002910315.2. Taxonomy (NCBI): domain Eukaryota; kingdom Metazoa; phylum Chordata; class Actinopteri; order Salmoniformes; family Salmonidae; genus Salvelinus; species Salvelinus sp. IW2-2015. Next base: position 26,285,669 of record NC_036872.1, on the reverse strand, counting down.
GTTTGGTGCAGTATTTCTCAAGTAAAAAAATGTGCAATGTGTTGTTTTATTGAAACAAAGTCAGAGCTGCTGGGCAGGTCGGTCTCACTGTCTATGCTATTGGATAGAGAGAAATCACCGCAGCTGCTCACCCATGTTAGTGGGCAAATGTACAGTACCAGTCAAAAGTTTGGACACTACTACTCATTCAAGGGTTTTCATAGATTTTTACAATTTTCTACATTGTAGAATAATAGTGAAGACGATATGGAATCATGTAGTAACCAAAAAGGTGTTAATCAAATCAAAATATATTTTAGATTTGAGATTCTTCAAAGTAGCCACCCTTTGCCATGATGACAGCTTTGCACACTCTTGGCATTCTCTCAACCAGCTTCACCTGGAATGCTTTTCCAACAATCTTGAAGGAGTTCCCACATATGCTGAGCTCTTGTTGGCTGCTTTTCCTTCACTCTGCTGTCCAACTCATCCCAAACCATCTCAATTGGGTTGAGGTCGGGTGATTTGTGGAGGCCAGGTCATCTGATGCAGCACTCCATCACTCTCCTTCTTGGTAAAATAGCCCTTACACAGCCTGGAGGTGTGTTGGGTCATTGTCCTGTTGAAAAACAAATGATAGTCCCACTAAGCGCAAAGCAGATGGGATGGCGTATCGCTGCAGAATGCTGTGGTAGCCATGCTGGTTAAGTGTGCATTGAATTCTAAATAACTCACTGACAGTGTTACCAGCAAAGCAACACCACACCATCACACCTCCTCCCTGCTTCACGGTGGGAACCACACATGCAGAGATCATCTGTTCACCTACTCTGCGTCTCACAAAGATCATCAATCAAATGTATTTATAAAGCCCTTCTTACATCAGCTGATGTCACAAAGTGCTGTACAGAAACCCAGCCTAAAACCCCAAACAGCAAGCAATGCAGGTGCACAAAGACACGTGGTTGCAACCAAAAATATCAAATTTGGACTCATCAGACCAAAGGACAGTATTCCACCGGTCGAATGTCCATTGCTGGCATTTCTTGGCCCAGGCAAGTCTCTTCTTATTATTGGTGTCCTTTGGTAGTGCAATTCGACCACGAAGGCCTGATTCACACAGTCTCCTCTGAACAGTAGATGTTGAGATCAACTGAAGCATTTATTTCTGATGCTATTATTTCTGAGGCTGGCAACTCTAATGAACTTATCCTCTGCAGCAGAGGTAACTTTGGGTCTTCCTTTCCTGTGGCGGTCCTCATGACAGCCGGTTTCATCATAGCGCTTGATGGGTTTTGTGACTGCACTTGAAGAAACTTTCAAAGTTCTTAATGTTCCACATTGACTGACCTTCATGTCATAAAGTAATGATGGACTGTCGTTTCTCTTTGCTTATTTGAGCTGTTCTTTCCATAATATGGACTTGGTCTTTTACCAAATAGGGCTATCTACCTTGTCACAACACAACTGATTGGCTGAAATGCATTAAGAAGGAAAGAAATTCCACAATTTGACTTTTAACCTCTCTTGGGCACGTGAGACGGTAGCGTCCCACCTCTTCAACAGCCAGTGAAACTGCTGGGCGCCAAATTCAAATACAGAAATACTCATTATAAAAATTCAGAAAACAAAACATATTTTACATAGGTTTAAAGATTAACTTCTTGTGAATCCAACCACGGTGTCAGATTTTAAAAATGCTTTACGGCGAAAGCATACCTTACGATTATTTGAGAACATAGCCCACTAGACAAATCATTACAAACAGTAGCCAGCCAAGTAGAACAGTTACACATGTCAGAAATAGAGATAAAATTAATCCCTTACCTTCGATGATCTTCATATGGTTGCACTCAGCAGACATTCATTTACTCAATAAATGTTCCTTTTGTTCGATAAAGTCTCTTTATATCCAAAAACCTCCGTTTTGTTCCCGCGTTTTCTTCAGTAATCCACAGGCTCAAACCTAAAAACCTCATGTTGTTTTTAGTCTAAATAATCGATAATATTTCAACCGGACAATAACGTCGTCAATTAAAGGTAAACAAGAAAAAAGGTAAACAAGAAACGCACTCTCTCGGTCGCGCGCATGAAAAAGCTCTGTGACACTTTAGGGTCCACTCATTCAGACTGCTCTCACTTCTTCATTTTTCAGAATACAAGCCTGAAACAATTTCTAAAGACTGTTGACATCTAGTGGAAGGCATAGAAACTGCAATTTGAGTCCTAAGTCAATGGATACTGTAATGGTATTGAATAGAAAACTACAAAACCCCCCCCAAAAAATACTTCCTGAATGGATCTTTCTCAGGTTTTCGCCTGCCAAATCAGTTCTGTTATACTTACAGACACTATTTTAACAGTTTTGGAAACTTTAGAGTGTTTTCTATCAAAATCTACCAGTTATATGCATATCATATCTTCTGGACCCGAGAAGGAGGCAGTTTAATTTGGGCATGCATTTCATCCAAAATTCCAAATGCTGCCCCCTACCCTAGTGAAGTTAAACGAGGCACACCTGTTAATTGAAATTTATTCCAGGTGACTACATCATGAAGCTGGTTGAGAGAATGCCAAGAGTGTGCAAAGCTGTCATCAAGGCAAAGGGTGGCTACTTTGAAGAATCCCAAATATAAAATATATTTTGATTTGTTTAACACTTTTTTGGTTACTACATGATTCCATATGTGTTATTTCATAGTTTTGATGTCTTCACTATTATTTTACAATGTAGAAAATAGTATAAATAAAGAAAAACCCTTGAATGAGTAGGCGTGTCCAAACTTTTGAGTGGTACTGTACATCCTCAAATCAAAAACTCAACCTTCATTTACCCGTTGTGACGCATGGATGTTCCAAACTCCGTTTTAGACGGGACTGACTTTATGACAAATTATTCTATGTACACTTTATAGTCAATTTTGACACTAGAATAACTGTTTCTGACTCCTATCGATGCCACATAGGCCGTTTCCAAAGGGATTTGTTGCTTTTTAAAGGCACTCCTTCTTTAGTTTCTTTAACAGACGCTGTTATTATAATTTGTCAATTGTATTTAATACAAACCAAAAACACATACTGGATTACTAGCACAACACATGATAAGTGGCTTGTCTCTTTCCCATGCATATAATATACATATTTTCCCATGGTTAGAAATAATAGCAGAGATTAATACGCTGTTGCAATGTTTTGATCCAATGTTTTTAGTCCAATGTTGTTCACCAACATATTGCAAAATTGTTGAGTCATTAAGTGGCCAGGATAGGGAGGTCTGAAACAGATTGATTACATATGCTGTTACGTGATGGTCAGGCGATCAGGACTGTCTCTCTGGCGTGATATCCGTAATAAAATGCATTCAATATTTTCGGTGCATTCATGTGCTTTGAAAATACGTCTTTCATTAACTGTACAGAACACACACACACGGAGAGATATGTATGTCCTTACTGCCCTCCAGCTCTCTGTAAGGGACATTCTGACCTGGCTGTGAGGCTGCCAGCTGTATCAGCAATAGAGAGGCCTTTGAGTTGCAGAGTTGCAGTCAGAAGGACGGAGGGGGTTGCTGAGGCCAAACCTAGCAGCAGCCTCTCTCATACAGTGATGATTGAAAAGTACATCCAGATTTGGCTTCTTAAAATTGGAGAAATTTTAACCTTTGATAAATGCATGCATATGGAGAGATGAGATGAGCCATGGAGTGGCAATCAAAGCGTCTATCTGGCGTTGGTCGATGGCAGTGGTGGTGCTCCTTTTGCACACACACACCGCGTTTTAAATGTGTTCCCAGCCAGACTACTAGTGTTGCCTGGGGCATTGGCTGGTTTGTTACCTGTCTGGTGGTGGAGGCTGTGCTGGTTGAGCCCCGGCTAGGTCGTTGCTCGGTTCCCACAGTCCATAACCTGGGCTGAGAGGAAAGCTCATAAACACACCAGCCCTCCTACAAAGGTCTGGACCTGAGCTCTGGGCCCAGCAGCCCCAGCCACACATCTGCCGCTGCTTAGCCAGGCTGAGGTCCCCCTCCACCGTCCACCCCACACACCTGGGAAGCATTACAGCCAGCTCAGCGTGTTTTAAGAAACCCTCCCCAGGGTTACCCAAGCACAGGCATGCAAGGCACCGCCATGGCTTTGATATACTGACTGGCAGAAGAGGAGGGTTGAATAGTTCAGGTCTGGATGCAGTTCATTGTTTTTTAGGCAATGTGCAATTCAGCTCAACTGTATTATTTGTTTAAAAGGAAGCCTTATTTGTATTATATGTCCCTAGACGTTATCATCATCTTATTTTATTTTTATGTCTGCTGATTTTCTGTAAGTCTTTAATAAGTGCTGGTATACAGTAGAGATGTCGATCATTAGAGATGCTAGCGTTTTTAGGTACACTCTTGTCCCCCTCACCAAGCCCATGTATGTGATTATTGCAGGTCTACTTTGATTGTGGAGCGAAGGTGGATGTTGTGGATGTCCAAGGCCTCATCCTGTCTCCTGGGTTTCCCTATAACTACTCCTCAGGGAGCCACTGTGTCTGGCAGTTCTTTGTGCCCGTCGGCCACCAGCTCATACTGGAGATATTTGACTTTGACGTGTTCGAGAGCCACGATCCCTCCGCCCAGTACACTGCCATCTCTAACTTGAAAGTGAAAGATGCTGAGGCTGACGATGGGGCAACGTTCCCGTCTGGTGGTCCTGTCACAGATGAAAACATGTCAATGCTGGCTAAAGACGTCCACGTAACTCAGGCTCAGGGGGGCAGAGCGAAAGCCCCCCAGTCCTCCTTCCAACATGACAAGGTCAAGCAGGTGGTGGTGCAAGAGCAGTCCACCAAGATGGAGATCGCCAAAGTCTCCAACTCTGCTAAAAGGTCCACCTCTGACATTGCATCCCCACATCCCACCTCACACCTCCTACCCAGGGACCAGGCAGCGGTGAACTCAATCACCTCTCCTCTCCTCAGAGGCGACCCTGACCTGAACCCTACCCCTAACCCCAGAGCAGCAGCCCCAGACCTGGCTGTGGTTGTAGACAAGGCCACCACTCCGACCTCTCCGCCCTCCACGGACACGGAGTCAGTGAGCTCTGAGACCCAGGTGGTGGACGCTTGCCCCCACGACGTCCTCTACATCTCGGACCTCCTCACTTTCTCCTCGCGCTTCTGCGGCTCCAACCGGCCCTCCAGCAGCCAGCTGGTGTTTGGCTCCAGCCAGGAGATGGTAGAGGTCATCATGGAGTTGATCACCACCACCCACTGGGGCCGCGGCTTCGCCCTGCTCTTTCACTACCACAACCGGACAGAACCGGATGGAGATGACCCCCGGTACGCCTACGCCCCTACCGGGGCCAGCAAGATGGAATCTCTGCTGGCTGCCATGAGCGGAGCAGCCTTCTTTGCCATGGTGCTCACCAGCGCTCTATGCATAATTTTCAGGTATGTAAAAGCATGCAGAGAGAGTTGCTGTGATATAATATCCATTTGTCACATACGTGTTGTGTTATCAGGGAGTCAGATCAACCTATTTATATCGAACCAGTACCTCAGGGGTGACATGCAGAGAGAATTGTGCAAGTGTGACCGGTGTAGATTGCCTCTGTGTTGTGTTTTGATTGGCTTACATATACTGTACAGTGCATTTGGAAAGTACATTTTGTTACGTTACAGCTTTTTTCTGAAATTGATTAAATAAAAAAAGATCCTCATCAATCTACTACACACAATACTCCATAATTACAAAGCGAAAAATATATATATATTTTTTTGAAAATGTATTAATAATAAAAAACTGAAATACTAAGTATTAAGTATTAAGACCCTTTGTTATGAGACTCGAAATTGAGCTCAGGTGCATCCTGTTTCTATTGATCATCCTCTACATGTTTCTACTTTATTGGAGTCCACCTGTGGTAAATTCAATTGATTTGACATGATTTGGAAAGGCACACACCTGTCTATATAAGGTCCCACAGTTGACAGTGAATGTCAGAGGAAAAACCAAGCTCCAGAGTTCCTCTGTGGAGATGGGAGAACCTTCCAGAAGAACAACCATCTCTGCAGCACTCCACCAATCAGGCCTTTATGGTAGAGTGGCCAGACGGAAGCCACTCCTCAGGAAAAGGCACATGAGAGCCTGCTTGGAGTTTTGCCAAAAGGCATCTAAAGGACTCTCAGACCATGAGAAACAAGATTCTTTGGTCCGATGAAACCAAGATTGAACTCTTTGGCTTGAATGCCAAGCGTCAAGTCTGAAAGAAACCTGGCACCATCCATACGGTGAAGCATGGTGGTGAAGCATGGTGGTGGCAGCATCATGCTGTGGGGATGTTTTTCAGCGGCGGGGACAGAGAGATCCTTGATGAAAACCTGCTCCAGAGCACTCAGGACCTCAGACTGGGGCGAAGGTTCACCTTCCAGCAGGACAACGACCCTAAGCACACAGCCAAGACAACACAGGAGTGGCTTCAGGACACGTCTCTGAATGTCGTTGAGTGGCCCAGCCAAAGCCCGGACCTGAATCTGATCTAACATCTCTGGAGAGACCTCCAAGTTTGTGATATCCAATTGGTAGTTACAGTCTTGTCCCATCATTGCAACTCCTGTACGGACTCAAGAGAGGCTAAGGTCGAGAGCCGTGCGACCCCGCTAAGCCTCATTGCTTCTTGACACACTGCTCGCTTAACCCGAAAGCCAGCCGCACCAATGTGTCGGAGGAAACACATACAGCTGGCGACCGAAGTCAGTGTACATGCACCTGGCCGCCACAAGGAGTCGCTAGAGCGCAATGGGACAAACCCTCCCCTAACGGCCAAACCCTCCCCTAATCGGACGACGCTGGGCCAATTGTGCACTGCCTCATGGGTCTCCCGGTCGCGGCCGCCCTATGGGACTCCCAATCATGGCCGTTTGTGATACAGACCGGGATCGAACCCGGATCTGTAGTGACGCCTGTAGCACTGCAATGCAGTGCCTTAGACGGCTGCGCCACTCGAGAGGCTCCGACCAAAAATACAAACATTTATACATTTTAGAATAAGGCTGTAACGTAACAAAATGTGGGAAAAGTCAAGGGGTCTGAATACTTTCCGAATGCACTGTAACAATAATCTTGTTTCACATAACAGTACAATAACAAACGCAATGTACACTATAGCTTATAGGTCTAGACTAGCCAACTTTCTCAATGACAGCCAGGCGTTATGTACATGACATGCACTTGCAAACTGCTAACGGTAAAATGTTGTCAACATTTCTTAACAAACAAAAACACATGGCATACCTGACAATAACAGGAAAAACTTGCTGTGCTGCCCTTGTACGCCAACTCCTCTGCAAAGTACAAATTCACAACGACAGGGGACATGAATAACCCAATGACGATGTAGCCTACAGTAAAAAGTACAATAGATGGCTAACATGTACAGTGTGCATAACGTATCTGATAAAAAGTTAATAAATGCATGAAAATCCCAATATACTGGTAGGAGACCATAATGTTACACTCAATGACCATGTAAACTCATTATAAGTGGTTTAACATGTAGGATTGATTATGATTTTCATGACACAATTTTACTGTAACCTAGCTCTTCCACATGGGTACATTAGACAGGGAAAGGTATGGGGCGCAGGGGATGTTTTCAGGTGGATTACAAGAGGAAAAGGAATGTACAGTAATATCAGGCATGGAACTATTCAGATTTTGTGTTATTATACAATATGAGATTCAACATTTTTATTTTGTCATACACATTTTGTCATTGCTTTCCCTATTGACTCGTAGAGACATACAGTACTCAAGCATAAACATAAACAAGACAATGCACAATGGGAATGATTGTCTCTTCATGATCCCTGTAGTTCACCTGTGCAACATCTTCAGGTAAAGCAAGCCATGCAGAAAGAAATGAGTCATAAAGATACCTTTGTCAGACACGTTTTGTGTTATAAATATATTTCCCTGACAACCTGAGACATGCAGTTCTCAAGCATAAACATAAACTAGACCATGCACATTCTGCACAATGGCAAGAATTGTCCTTTTATGACCCTCCAAGGGAGATGGCACAACTGTTGGGTCTTTGATGTTGGCCAGTGTAACAAAGATTCCTCCCATGAATGAGATGGTAGCCGTGAATGGGATAGTCTGCCAGTCAGTCCTCCTCCTCCTCCACTAGTGTGCTGCTGCTGATGGCCTGCCTGTTGACTCAGCTGGAGGCCTTGGTTGGTCCCTGATGAGACCCAGTGAAAGGTTTGGGTGTAGCTGCCTTGATGTGCAGCATTCTCACCATTATACAGAGAGGGGGAGGGAGAGTGAGCGAGTCACGGAGGGAGGGAGGGAGGGAGGGTGAGGGCCGTTCAAGGTGCAGCACCTGGCATCGATTCCAACTGACGAAGAGAAATGTAGCCATACAAAAGCCAGTGGGAGAATAAGGAAGGAAGACCAGAAGAGCAGAGATCCTCGTGCTACTGTGCTGTGAGCCTCTGTCCTGCCGAGGTGCCATCGTGGTTGTTTAATAGAACAAGAACAACATACAGTATCAAAAGGTGTAATTTACAGGTGTTCTCTCGGTCGATCCCATGGGGAGACAACAGTAGCACACGCTGCTAGTACCAGTTCTAGCAGGGTGTAATATTATCCATGCCAGGTGACTAAATGAGTATCGCCGTTGTACTCTACCGGCCTGATTCACATCTCTAGTTCCCTCCAGGAAGGTTTCAATACCCATACATATAAAACATCTATCTCTATGAAAATTCCCCTCAATCTAGTCAACTAAACTCAAAGGAAAAGCACTGTTTTTTTATTACTTGTGCAATTTAACATTTTTCTCAGCTTGAAAGCATTCTGTATTGAAAAAACAAACATACACACAATACTTTATGATATAATGTAGCAACATACTGTACATCTCTGTGAAATAGGTTACACAGTAGAAATGGGTTATTCTCAAAAACCTATGTGTGGCTGTTGAGCACAATAAGCCCATTTGTGTAGTTCTCACTTCTTGCTGCTAATGAAAGGGAAATTGAAAACACACTTCTAATAAAATGAAAGTCTAATTACCAGGAACAACAACACACGGATTAAACATTATCAGGAAGCCAAGAAGGGCATTTCCATCATGCGTAATATTTTTTTTTACTTTACCTGGTAAGTTGACTCAAAACACATTCTCATTTACAGCAATGACTTCCACAGCCATGAATCGTTTAGAGAAATCCCTCATGCATTTTGGAGAGCAGTTAGTTGTATTAGTCGTGTCCTGGCGCCATGGTTTTTAATTGTACCAGAAATGGGTATACAAAAGCATTTAGATCTTGGTTAATGAACAGAATCCCCTCAGCTGCTGGAGCTGCCCTTTAGAGAAACAACCTGGGGCTGTTTGTATGTAGTGATTTAGCTAGCTAGACTTTTTATGTTTTGAGGAAGAACCTCAGTGAAGTTCCCGTTTCTAATTGTGGGGGAATGTGTTCATTTTGTAAAACATTTTGGAGAAAAGTTGCCCTAAATAACAGTCAAGCTTTCACAAATAGCATGAAAGAGAATGTCGTCAAAAGTAAATAATGGTTTTCAAAGATATGTAAAACAAGAAATGCATAACTGCAATGTTGTGGCTCTTTTTTTGTTTTCCAGACCTAAACTATGTCCGAAAAGAGCCAGCTCCCGCTCATCCAACAACTCTGAGGTAAACGGAAAATGACCCCTGTGTGTGTGTGTGTGTGTGTGTGTGTGTGTGTGTGTGTGTGTAGGAAGCTGGTAGGATTCTAAACAATAAAATAAATAAAGAGCTGGTAGGATTCTAAACAGTAATAATATAATAGAACTGGTAGGATTCTAAACAATAATATAAATAATAGAGCTGGTAGGATTCTAAAACAATAATAGAATGGTAGGATTCTAAACAATAATAGAAGCTGGTAGGATTCTAAAACAATATATAATAATAGAGCTGGTAGATTCTAAACAGTAATAGAAATAATAGAACTGGTAGGATTCTAAACAATAATATAAATAATAGAGCTGGTAGGATTCTAAACAATAGTAGAATAAAAGCTGGTAGGATTCTAAACAGTAATAGAGCGGGTAGGATTCTAACAATAATATAAATAATATAACTGGTAGGATTCTAAACAGTAATAGAAATAATAGAAATGGTAGGATTCTAAACAGTAATATAAATAATAGAATGGTAGGATTCTAAACAGTAATAGAAAATATAGAACTGGTAGGATTCTAAACATAATAGAAATAATAGAGCTGGTAGGATTCTAACAATCAGTAGAAATAATAAAGCTGGTAGGATTTAAACAATAATATAATATAACTGGTAGGATTCTAAACAGTAATAGAAATAATAGAACTGGTAGGATTCTAAACAGTAATACATAATAGAACTGGTAGGATTCTAAACAGTAATATAAATAATAGAACTGGTAGGATTCTAAACAGTAATAGAAATATAGAAATGGTAGGATTCTAAACAGTAATAGAAATAATAGAACTGGTAGGATTCTAACAGTAATATAAATAATAGAACTGGTAGGATTCTAAACAGTAATATAAATAATAGAACTGGTAGGATTCTAAACAGTAATAGAAATAATAGAACTGGTAGGATTCTAAACAGTAATAGAAATAAGAAAACTGGTAGGATTCTAAATAATATAACTGGTAGGATTCTAAACAGTAATATAAATAATAGAACTGGTAGGATTCTAAACAGTAATAGAAGTAATAGAACTGGTTGGATTCTAAACAGTAATAGATATATTAGAACTGGTAGGATTCTAAACATAAATAGAACTAGAGCTGGTAGGATTCTAAACAGTAATAGAACTGGTAGGATTCTAAAAACAATAATTAAAACTGGTAGGATTCTAAAACAGTAAATAGAGCTGGTAGGATTCTAAACAGTAATAGAACTGGTAGAATTCTAAACAATAATGAGCTGGTAGGATTCTAAACAGTAATAGATATAATAGAACTGTTAGGATTCTAAACAATAATATAAATAATAGAGCTGGTAGGATTCTAAACAATAATAGAGCTGGTAGGATTCTAAACAATAATATAAATAATAGAGCTGGTAGGATTCTAAACAGTAATAGATATATAGAACTGGTAGGATTCTAAACAATAATAAAATAATAGAGCTGGTAGGATTCTAAACAATAATAGAACTGGTAGGATTCTAAACAATAATAGAGCTGGTAGGATTCTAAACAATAATATAAATAATAGAGCTGGTAGATTCTAAACAGTAATAGAAATAATAGAACTGGTAGGATTCTAAACAATAATATAAATAATAGAGCTGGTAGGATTCTAAACAATAGTAGAAATAATAGAGCTGGTAGGATTCTAAACAGTAATAGAGCGGGTAGGATTCAACAATAATATAAATAATATAACTGGTAGGATTCTAAACAGTAATAGATATAGAACTGGTAGGATTCTAAACATAATATAAATAATAGAAATGGTAGGATTCTAAACAGTAATAGAAATAATAGAACTGGTAGGATTCTAAACAATAATAGAAATAATAGAGCTGGTAGGATTCTAAACAATAGTAGAAATAATAGAGCTGGTAGGATTCTAAACAATAATAGAACTGGTAGGATTCTAAACAGTAATATAAATAATAGAACTGGTAGGATTCTAAACAGTAATATAAATAATAGAAATGGTAGGATTCTAAACAGTAATAGAAATATAGAAATGGTAATAATAGAAATAATAGAGCTGGTAGGATTCTAAACAATAGTAGAAATAAATAGAGCTGGTAGGATTCTAAACAATAATAGAACTGGTAGGATTCTAAACAGTAATATAATAATAGAAACTGGTAGGATTCTAAAAGTAATATAAATAATAGAAATGGTAGGATTCTAAACAGTAATAGAAATAATAGAAA
>NC_036872.1:26193387-26273714 GCF_002910315.2 Salvelinus sp. IW2-2015 | reverse complement strand
GTATGTCTGTCTGTCCAGACATTCCTCTGTAGGCTAGCTTCTGACTGGAATCAGGGAACATTTAATTCATATCCTCTAGACTACAGCCACTGGAACAAATGCAAATACCCTCCGTGGCCTGGCGCTGTTGTTGTCCAACTTCTCCCACGCAGGGCAGGCAGCCTGAGGTAGACTGACTGGGGTCAGACTGACTGACTGACTGACTGACTACACACACACACACACACACACACACACACACACACACACACCACACACACACACACACACACACACACACACACACACACACAACACACCACACACACACACACACACACACCACACACACACACACACACACACACCACACACACACACACACACACACACACACACACACACACACTGGACAAGTTACACTTCCCTATTACACTTCTATTTGGGATTGAACTTTAGTGTGCTAAAAAGGAAAGAAGCAAAACAGTCCTACAAGTTCTGGTCTCTTTTAGTATCTTATTGCCACAAGATCATAATACCCCATTGGTTATCAAAACATTTTATTAATGGATCAAAACAACTTTAGTTCATGTCTGTATTTCATAGTGCTGTGCAGCCCTACTCCCTTGGTGTATGTGCTCTGGTAGGCAGCTGTAATAGTACTTGCTGACTCTAAATTGTAGGTGCAGGAGAGAGTGCAGAACTCTGGAGCTGACGTCCGTGAGCTGCAGCTGGTGGCTACTAATCAGCCCAGCCTGGAGGTCCCTGGCACGGCAGAGAACGACAACAACCACTCCCTCAGCCTCACACACACAGGTGGGTATGCGCACGCAGCATGCACATGCGCGCGTACACCACACACCACACACACACACACACACACACACACACACACACACACACACACACACACACACACACACACACACCACACACACAACACACACACACTCTATCTCCTCTCTCTCCCTCTAACACTCCCCTGTTTTTCCCTCTACTTGTGCTCCAGCCACCTAGCCTAGTGAATCCACTCGCTCTCCCTGCCCTGCTCCCCCTTCCCTGCTCCCCCTGCCCTGCTCCCCTCTCTATCTCCATGATTGAGGGGTACCGCTGGGGTGTTTGGTCTGGTTCCGACCTGGCTGACAATGACTTCATCTGCCCCTAAACCTAACTTACATGTTCAGCGTAATTGTGGCACTGTTATTTCATTCGGCTGTGAAACTATGACAGATAGTCGTAATATTTTGACATCATGCGTAATATTTTTATATATATTTTATTTTACTGGTAAGTTGACTCAACACCATTCTTCATTTACAGCAATGACTTCCACAGCCATGAATCGTTTAGGCCTCCAACACACAGTAATAGATCTGGTAGGATTCTCAACAATAATAGAACTGGTAGGATTCTAAACAATAATAGAACTGGTAGGATTCTAAACATTTATAGAAATAATAGAACTGGTAGGATTCTAAACATTAATATAACTTGTCGAATTCTAAACATAATAGAGCTGGTAGGATTCTAAAAACAATAATAGAACTGGTAGGATTCTAAACATAATATAACAGGTCGAATTCTAACATAATAGAGCTGGTAGGATTCTAAACAATAATAGAACTGGTAGGATTCTAAACAATAATATAACAGGTCGAATACAACAATAATAGACTGGTAGGATTCTAAACAATAATAGAACTGGTAGGATTCTAAAGTAAGAGCTGGTAGATTTCTAAACAATAATAGAACTGGTAGGATTCTAAACAATAATAGAGCTGGTAGAATTCTAACAGTAATAGAGCTGGTAGGATTCTAAACAATAATATAAATAATATTACTGGTATGATTCTAACAGTAATAGAGCTGGTAGGATTCTAAAAACGAATAGATCTGGTATGATTCTAAACAGTAATAGAGCTGGTAGGATTCTAACAATAATATAACTGGTAGGATTCTAAACAATAATATAAATAATATAACTGGTAGGATTCTAAACAGTAATAGAGCTGGTAGGATTCTAAAAAGTAAAAGAGCTGGTATTCTAAACAGATAAATATAGAGCTGGTAGGATTCTAAACAGTAATAGAGCTGGTAGGATTCTAAAAAGTAATAGAGCTGGTAGGATTCTAAACAGTAATAGAAATAAAGAACTGGTAGTATTCTAAACAGTAATAGAAATAATAGAAATGGTAGGATTCTAAACAATAATAGAACTGGTAGGATTCTAAACAATAATAGAGCTGGTAGGATTCTAAACAGTAATATAAATAAAAGATCTGGTAGGATTCTAACAGTAATAGAAATAATAGAACTGGTAGGATTCTAAACAATAATAGAGCTGGTAGGATTCTAAACAATATATAAATAAAAGATCTGGTAGGATTCTAAACAGTAATAGAGCTGGTAGGATTCTAAATATAATAGAACTGGTAGGATTCTAAACAATAATAGAGCTGGTAGGATTCTAAACAGTAATAGAGCTGGTAGGATTCTAACAATAATATAAATAATATAACTGGTAGGATTCTAAACAGTAATAGAGCAGGTAGGATTCTAAAAAGTAATAGAGCTGGTAGGATTCTAAACAGTAATAGAAATAATAGAACTGGTAGGATTCTAAACAGTAATAGAAATATGAGGCTGATCAGAATCTAAACAGTAATAGAACTGGTAGGATTCTAAACAATAATAGAGCTGGTAGGATCTAAACAATAATAGAGCTGGTAGGATTCTAAACAGTAATATAAATAAAAGATCTGGTAGGATTCTAAACAGTAATAGAAATAATAGAACTGGTAGGATTCTAAACAATAATAGAGCTGGTAGGATTCTAAACAATAATATAAATAAAAGATTGGTAGGATTCTAAACAGTAATAGAGCTGGTAGGATTCTAAATAATATAGAACTGGTAGGATTCTAAACAATAATAGAGCTGGTAGGATTCTAAACAGTAATAGAGCCGGTAGGATTCTAAACAATAATATAATAATATAACTGGTAGGATTCTAAACAGTAATAGAGCTGGTAGGATTCTAAACAATAATATAAATAATAGAACTGGTAGGATTCTAAACAGTAATACAAATAATAGAACTGGTAGGATTCTAAACAGTAATATAAATAATAGAACTGGTAGGATTCTAAACAGTAATAGAAATAAGAGAACTGGTAGGATTCTAAACAGTAATATAAAAATAATGAACTGGTAGGATTCTAAACAGTAATAGAAGTAATAGAACTGGTTGGATTCTAAACAGTAATAGATATATTAGAACTGGTAGGATTCTAAACAATAATAGAACTAGAGCTGGTAGGATTCTAAACAGTAATAGAACTGGTAGGATTCTAAAAACATATTAAAACTGGTAGGATTCTAAACAATAATTAAGAACTGGTAGGATTCTAAACAATAATAAAACTGGTAGGATTCTAAACAGTAATTAAAACTGGTAGGTTCTAAACAATAATTAAAAACTGGTAGGATTCTAAACAATAATGGAGCTGGTAGGATTCTAAACAGTAATAGATATAATAGAACTGGTAGGATTCTAAACAATAATATAAATAATAGAGCTGGTAGGATTCTAAACAATAATAGAACTGGTAGGATTCTAAACAATAATAGAGCTGGTAGGATTCTAAAATAATATAAATAATAGAGCTGGTAGGATTCTAAACAGTAATAGAAGTAATAGAACTGGTAGGATTCTAAACAGTAATAGAAATAATGAAATGGTAGGATTCTAACATAATATAAATAATAGAGCTGGTGGATTCTAAACAGTAATATATATATTAGAACTGGTAGGATTCTAACAATAATAGAATAATAGAGCTGGTAGGATTCTAAACAGTAATAGAACTGGTAGGATTCTAAACAATAATTAGACACTGGTAGGATTCTAAACAGTAATAGAACTGGTAGGATTCTAAAATAAAGAGCTGGTAGGATTCTAAACAATAATAGAGCTGGTGGGATCTAAACAGTAATATAAATAAAAGATCTGGTAGGATTCTAAAACAGTAATAGAAATAATAGAACTGGTAGGATTCTAAACAATAATAGAGCTGGTAGGATTCTAAACAATAATATAAATAAAAGATCTGGTAGGATTCTAAACAGTAATAGAGCTGGTAGGATTCAAATAATAATAGAACTGGTAGGATTCTAACAATAATAGAGCTGGTAGGATTCTAAACAGTAATAGAGCCGGTAGGATTCTACAATAATTAAATAATATAACTGGTAGGATTCTAAACAGTAATAGAGCTGGTAGGATTCTAAACAAAAATATAAATAATATAACTGGTAGGATTCTAACAGTAATAGAAATAATAGAACTGGTAGGATTCTAAACAGTAATACAAATAATAGAACTGGTAGGATTCTACAGTAATAAATAATAGAACTGGTAGGATTCTAAACAGTAATAGAAATAGAGAATGGTAGGATTCTAAACAGTAATAGAATAATAGAACTGGTAGGATTCTAAACAGTAATAGAAGTAATAGAATTGTTGGATTCTAAACAGTAATAGATATATTAGAACTGGTAGGATTCTAAACATTAATAGAACTAGAGCTGGTAGGATTCTAAACAGTAATAGAAACTGGTAGGATTCTAACAATATATTAAAACTGGTAGGATTCTAAACAATAATTAAAACTGGTAGGATTCTAAACAATAATTAAAACTGGTAGGATTCTAAACAGTAATTAAAACTGGTAGGATTCTAAACAATAATTAAAACTGGTAGGATTCTAAACAATAATGGAGCTGGTAGGATTCTAAACAGTAATAGATATAATAGAACTGGTAGGATTCTAAACAATAATATAAATAATAGAGCTGGTAGGATTCTAAACAGTAATAGAAATAATAGAATGGTAGGATTCTAAACAATAATAGAAATAATAGAGCTGGTGGATTCTAAACAGTAATATATATATTAGAACTGGTAGGATTCTAAACAATAATGAAATAATAGAGCTGGTAGGATTCTAAACAGTAATAGAATGGTAGGATTTAAAACAATAATTAGAACTGGTAGGATTCTAAACAGTAATAGAACTGGTAGGATTCTAAACAATAATGGAGCTGGTAGGATTTCTAAACAGTAATAGATATAATAGAACTGGTAGGATTCTAAAACAATAATATAAATAATAGAGCTGGTATGGTAGGATTCTAAACAATAATATAACTGGCAGGATTCTAAACAATAATAGAGCTGGTAGGATGGTAAACAGTAATAGAGCGGGTAGGATTCTAAACAATAATATAAATAATATAACTGGTAGGATTCTACCACAGACTGAATGAGTAGACATATTTTCTCATGATCACGGCCATAGAATGGCTCTAAATTGGGAGGTGTGATTGGAGGTGGGAAGTGCAGCATTAGAAGTCTCAATGGAAAATGGCTTTAGTTTTGGAGTAACACTGGGTTTATCCCAGAACAATCCAAAGGCTCTCTCATTGTAGCTGTGTCCAGAGAGATTTACAGGTCATGACATTTAACCTGTATAACAGCGTGAGAGCATTAGGAACACCATGTTTCTCCTCACGCTGAGTTCAACCATGTCACCATGAGTTTCTTTCTATTTTTAGCACCTTGCAATGTCACCCTTCTGTATTCTTTCAAGAATTCATTAAAAGAAGTATATTATTTTTGCATATCGGCCTCCTTGGGTTATTCCTTTTCATGGATTGAGTGCAAGCACCTTTGGAACTCACTGAGTTAACAGAAATATGAGTGGACAAGTACTGTGGCTACAGTGGGTACATGGTGTACTGGGTACACAGTGCAGTAATATACAGTAGCCTATGGAGACCAAGCTGTAACATTCCATTTCAAGTGCTCTTTTAGGGAAAAGCAGTGGAAGTTAGCGTAAACTAAGGTGTGATGGTGCAATGCATCTGACTGTTGTGCCTTCAATGTAGCAATGTTTTAATTGTATCTGTCACAAATTATTCAAAAACAACTATTCCTTCCTTTCCTTCCCAGGTTCCCCGGTCAGTGTTGGTGGTGATATGTCTGAGCATGCTGGAGTGGACCTCTCATCCAATGGTCTCACGGAACTGGACTTGGGGACAGATGAGGTGTTTATCATTTCATCTGTGCCCAGTCCGAGCAGCAGACTGCTGTTCTCGGCCCATACGGTAAGGAGTGAGGCGAGGCAGGTAACCCTGGCTAGGACCAATCGAGGTGCCCTCCTCTAGGGGTGACACCCAGGCAGCAGCAGAGAACTTCCTCTAGGGTGGCATGACACCCAGGCAGTAGCAGAGAACCTCCTCTAGGGGTGACACGCAGGCAGTAACAGAGAACCTCCTCTAGGGGTGACACGCAGGCAGTAGCAGAGAACCTCCTCTAGGGGTGGCACGAGGCTGTAGGCAGAGAACTCCTCTAGGGGTGACACGCCAGGCAGTAGCAGAGAACCTCCTCTAGGGGTGACACGCAGGCAGTAGCAGAGAACCTCGTAAGGGTGGCATGAATACCCAGGCAGTAGCAGATAACCTCTTCTAGGAATGGCATGACACCAGGCAGTATCAGAGAACCTCCTCTAGGGGTGGCATGACACCGAGACAGTAGCAGAGAACCTTCTCTAGGGGTGGCATGATACCCAGGCAGTAGCAGAGAACCCCTCTAGGGGTGGCATGACACCCAGGCAGTAGCAGAGAACCTCCTCTAGGGGTGACACGCAGGCAGTAGCAGAGAACCTCCTCTATGGGTGGCATGACACCCAGGCAGTAGCAGAGAACCTCCTCTAGGGGGACACGCAGGCAGTAGCAGAGAACCTCCTCTAGGGGTGGCATGACACCCAGGCAGTAGCAGAGAACCTCCTCTAGGGGTGGCATGACACCGAGACAGTAGCAGAGAACCTTCTCTAGGGGTGGCATGACACCCAGGCAGTAGCAGAGAACCTCCTCTAGGTGTGACATGACACCGAGGCAGTAGCAGAGAACCTCCTCTAAGGGTGACATGACACCCAGGCGGTACAGAGAAACATCCTCTAGGGGGTGACATGACACCCACAGGCAGTAGCAGAGAAACCTCCTCTAGGGGTGGCATGACATCCAGGCAGTAGCAGAGAACCTCCTCTAGGGGTGACATGACACCCAGGCAGTAGCAAGAGAACCTCCTCTAGGGGTGGCATGAACACCAGGCAGTAGAGAGAACCTCCTCTAGGGGTGGCATGACACCCAGGCCAGTAGCAGAGAACCTCCTCTAGGGGTGACATGACACCCAGGCAGTAGCAGAGAACCTCCTCTAGGGGTGACATGACACCCAGGCAGTAGCAGATAACCCAGTCGAGGTATCAAAGTATATAAACGCAACGACAGGAGATTGGGGTTAGGAGAGGGTATGACCCAGCATTTTTACTTATGCTCTATTGGAATAAGGCAGACCTGGCAGATATTAGAGATCTGGCGAGCTTTCCTGCAGCCTAGCCTAATGGATATATTATCTGGGGAGCCAGTTTCCCAGCTTCAAGTGTGTCTGTGTGTGGTGCATGGTCTGTGTTTGTAAATGTTCAGACTTTTAATGGGAAGATATAAAAACATCCTTTTCAAGTCATTACTTCAGAGTCATAAGTTATTGTTCTAATATCACTTAGTTTGTCAGGCAACAATCTTAGCCTGTGTGTGTGCAAAATGAGGGTGGGTCTCGTCTAGACTAAGCGAGCTGTTAGTGATTCTTAGTAAGGATTATTTCTCTTTCTGAAAGGAGCAACCCCTTAAACCTCTACCCCCCAACCTTACCCTCCCCTAATTTACTAGCTGACTGAGGGGGGATACGTGACTGATGGGCCCTTCACCTCTGACCTGCCATTTATATCAATGAGACACCTACCGTAAAGACCCCCCGAGGTGGTTTTGCGAACACAGATTAAGCCTAGCCCTGGACATGGAGATTCTCCATTGAGCTTACTTTTGAGTCCAGGGTGGCAGGTAACCTAGTGGTTAGAGTGTTGGGCCAGTAACCAAAAGGTTGCTGGATTGAATCCCTGAGCTGACAAGGTAAAAATCTGTCCTTCTGCCCCTGAACAAGACAGTTAACCCATTGTTCCCCGGTAGGTCGTCATTGTAAATAAGAATTTGTTCTTAACTGACTTGCCTAGTTAAGTGAAGGTATAAAAAAAATCTGTGTTTGGAAAACTGGCCTTCAGAGTAGGAGAGCAGATCTTGGATCAGGTCCCCCCCCCCCCCGTCCATATAATTTTATTAATTATGATCTTAAAGGCAACACTGATCCTATATCAGCACACCCCTACTCTGAGAATCTTTGTGAGTATGGTTCTTGGAATCATAGAGGTAGGAATTACTGACTGCACCCACTACCAGGCAGCACTTTGTTGTTGTTTTGGATTACATGCCTGATTCAATGGTTTGCTTGTTGCCCTTTTTAGGTCAACTGTGATTTGAGGTGCAGGTCAGTGCTTGAATATAATGCAACCTCTGATACTATGCAGCTATTTTTATCCAGCTATCTTGTGAGTCTCTCTCTTCCTAGCCAATGTCTCATATACGCTCCGATGCCACTGGTGGTGAAAATTCCATTGACTGAGTGCTCAAGTCAATCAAATATGCATTGTATTCACACAGTGGCTCATTTTCCAATGGTCAAATAAAATGATAAAATAATCACATGTAGGTGCTTCCAGTTTTCAGAAAAATACGTTTTCTGCCATGGCAGCAGTTTGTAAAAAAATGCACTGTGTAAACATTACTACAGCGGGTTCACTGGGTTTAAGCGTTTAACCTCTTTCAGATACTTTTCCATTGAAGAACTCTGTTTGTTTACTACTCCCCATGAACACAGACACTGCATGGTGGGTTTGATTGAATTATATTTGACTAGTTTTTTTGTGTCTCCCTCCTATCAGCAGCGGGAGAGGTTTTTGAGGCACAGTGACACCGGCCCTGGCCCTGTAAGTGACTGGCCCTCTCCAGACCCGGCTGCCTCACCCACAGAGACCCGTGCTGCCCAGGATGGCAGTGCCAGCTGTGCCCGACCCCGGCCGCGGGCCTGGAGCGTCCGCACCTTCCAGGACTTCCTCCCTCCACTGCCCCAGTTACACAAGAAGTGGTGCAGTTGGAACTCCACCAGTCCCTTCACTAAGCTGGTGGACAGCGTTAGTAGCTTGGTCATTCAGCAGTGCTGTTGAATAATAGTCACACCATCATAAACTGTATATCTTTACATTTTTGTTATTTAGCAGACGCTTTTACCCAGAGTGAATTACAGTCATGTAATGTATGTTTCTGTGGATTTTTAAAATCATTTTTCAAGACTCAGCTCAGATAAAAAAACAAAGAGTGTCATGTTGCACTGCAGAGAGATATGTGCTGACTAGATGTTGTTCCCCCCCCAGGCCCCGTCAGGCTTTGTGTCAGAATGCCGTGGGGATGACAGCAGGAAAGTGTTCTCCGACCCCCAGTTGGAGGCCCAGGATGACAGTAACGCCTCCGACTCCTCCATGAGTAACGTCTCGTATCCCCTCACCCTGCCCGCCCAGAGGCAGCGCCGCCTAAACTCCACTAGCAACATGCGGCGCTCCCGCTTCACCGGGCCCTGCTTCGGCCTGCTCTCTGGGTCCAGTCCCTCAGACAGCACCAAGGCCCCCGGGGGCCCCCTCCTCCAGGCCTCCCCATCCCAACCCAGTAACAGTACCTCTGGGCAGGGGCAGCCGGAAGAGGTGCAGGGTGGGAAGCGCCGTGATTTCCCAACAGAGAGCGACCACGTCAGTGTCCCGGTGTTTGCCATCTGTGAAGAGGAGGACCGGCAGCCCTTGATCCTGGCTGAGCACTTGGGGTATTCCTCCATGCTGAACGGACTGAGTCGGGGGGTGTACGAGGCAAAGGGGCCCGCCGGCGCAAGCCTCAACCCTGGCCCCCAGAGCGCAGCCAATGGCCCCCTCCTCCAGAGGGGAAGGTCAGAGTGGAGGCCATGGGGGAGTCAGGCCTCAGGAGGGGCCAGTCCTTACCCTCTCCCTCACCCCTCTGACTCACACACAGCCACCAATACTAACGAGTTAAAGTCCGCCTTCGTGCACAGCACAGCCAATCAGATCCAGATGCCTTCCCTCAGCCAATCAACAGTGCCATGCAGTGTGACGGGTGATGTGACCAGTGACAGTCCAGCATCCAGGCCATGTGACAGGAGAGCAGACAGACAAAGTATGCACTCAGCAAAGCAATAATAAACTATTTTTAGTGCCACCTTTGTAAAATGCAAAAACTAACTTTTTTGATTACTGAAATCAACTTTTATATGGCATTTCTACATTCTTGAAGTCAATTGCTTTATGGTGACAAACTGGATGTTTTCATACTAGTACACACTATATATTTTTTTTTATCAAGTTAAAGCCCCAATGTGGACTTTAAAAAAATCTCAATATCAAATACTTTCTGGGTAACATTTAAGTACCTTACTGTTATAGTTGTCCAATAAAATGTTAAAACATATACTAAAATAGCTTTTTTATCCACATCATTTCCCATCCTCATGATGCCATCTATTTTGTGAAGTGCACCAGTCCCTCCTGCAGCAAAGCACCGCCACAACATGATGCTGCCACCCCTGTGCTTCACGGTTGGGATGGTGTTCTTCGGCTTGCAAGCCTCCCCCTTTTTCCTCTAAAAATAAAGATGGTCAATATGGCCAAACAGTTCTATTTTTGTTTCATCAGAGCAGAGGACATTTCTCCAAAAAGTACGATCTTAGTCCCCATGTGCAGTTCCAAACCGTAGTCTGGCCTTTTATCGCGGTTTTGGAGCAGTCGCTTCTTCCTTGCTGAGCAGCCTTTCAGGTTATGTCGATATAGGACTCGTTTTACTGTGGATATAGATACTTTTGTACCTGTTTCCTCCAGCATCTTCACAAGGTCCTTTGCGGTTGTTCTGCGGTTGATTTGCACTTTTCTCACCAAAGTGATGAACCAGACTTGGAGGTCTACAATTTGTTTTCTGAGGTCTTGGCTGATTTATTTTGATTTTCCCATGATGTCAAGCAAAGAGGCACTGAGTTTGAAGGTATGCCTTGAAATACATCCACAGGTACACCTCCAATTGACTCAAATTATGTCAATTAGCCTATCAGAAGTTTCTAAAGCCATGACGACATTTTCTGGAATTTTCCAAGCTGTTTAAAGGCACAGTCAACTTAGTGTATGTGAACTTCTGACCCACTGGAATTGTGATACAGTGAATAAGTGAAATAATCGGTCTGTAAACAATCGTTGGGAAAACTACTTGTGTCATGCACAGAGTAGATGTCCTAACCAACTTGCCAAAGTATAGTTTGTTAACAAGAAGTTTGTGGAGTGGTTGAAAAACGAGTTTTAATGACTCCAACCTAAGTGTATGTAAACTTCCGACTTCAACTGTATATTAAAACGAGATGTCTGTTCACCTAACAGGGTTGACCTTAAAATGAGGGACAGGTTTATTTATTTTTTCTTTAAATTAATCACAAATCACATGAAATAAATAATAATCTTCAGAAATTACTTTGTCAAAGCAACAAAATAACTAGGTCTTTACAATGATGGAGAACCCTTTGAGAAAGTTTGAGGTTAAGTGGGTTAAAATCTCCCTGAAAGTCACAGAGGGCGCACGGAGGGACTGTAGCAAGTCTTTATTAGTATAAAAATGATGATTTATTGAATTCTCCATGTGGTCAATATTAAAGGGCACTTCACTGAATATAAACAGGCTTTTAACATTCTATTCAATATTTTGTGCACAATTTCTACTTAAAATATCAAAGGGATGCAAAAGGCACTCATTTTGTGGAATGAAAATGAGCTGTTATTGGCAAAGCCTTTTGGAACTCTTTGTTTTTGGTCTATTTACTTATACCGCCTGGTGATGTCACCAGGCAAGCCAAAATACCACCCATGCAAACCTGCTGATTTAGAAGGTCCTGTATGAATTGTATTTTCAATTAGCAACTATCAGGAAATAATGCTGATAAAAATGTTTACGCTTTTACAGTGTTCGTGCTAGATTCAATCAGATTGACATCCGTATTGCATTATTTTGGCGGAATCTTAGGTGGAACTGCGAGCTGTCAAATCAAGCGACTCTTTGCGTTACCTTTTCGCAGACATTGGATGCAACGGAACCACACCCGACTATAATCCGACAAATCCCATGCAGCCACGTTACAAGTTCATGCAGCCACGTTACAAGTTCATGCAGCCACGTTACAAGTTCATGCAGCCACGTTACAAGTTCATGCAGCCACGTTACAAGTTCAAACACTCGAATTAGGCTGCTGGGCATAAATCCCCCCCATCCAAATACACATGAAACCATGCATTAGCCTCACTTCAATGGTTTGACATTTGAGAGTCATTATTTCCACCATGGATAGAGCCGACACTTTCTATCGCCGTAGGGATACTAAGGAAGGGAGTGGTTTGTGACACATAAGAGCAGCTGCTCACTAATGTCAGCTAATACCGCAGTTACACATCCAACACCGCCAAAACATCTGCTATGCGGATGTCGGCCAACGCTGAAATCCGCATAGATTGAATCCAGGCCTTAGTTTTATCAGCTGTTGTACAATATGATACAAAACACAGGAAAAACAGAATGTTGACTGCAATGGGCCTTTAAAACATCATCAATATTTGCTGTTTACCACACAAAGGCATTTTCAGCTTAAAGGCCCAGCCTTTAACTGGTTTGTTTTGTATCATATTGTACAACAGTTGATGAAACTTACACTGATTTATTTTTTAAATCACATTTTTACAGAGTTATTCCTAATTTTATTTAACTAGGCAAGTCAGTTAAGAACAAAACAATCTTATTTACAATGATGGCCTACCCCGGCCAAACCCTAACAACACTGGGCCCATTGTGCGCCGCCCTATGGGACTCCCAATCACGGCCGTTTGTGATACAGCCTGGAATCAAACCAGGGTCTGTAGTGATGCCTCTAGCACTGAGATGCAGTGCCTTAGACTGCTGTGCCACTTGGGAGCTAATAGCTGCTTGTTGAAAATACAATCTAGACAGGACTTTCTAATCAGCAGGTTTGCATGGGCGGGAGTTTCGGCTTTCCATTGTGACATCCCCATGTGGTACATTGGTTAAAAGACCAATAACGAAGTTCCAAACCTCTCTGCCAATAACAGCTAGTTTTCAGTTTCCCCCTCCCCACGCAAACTACTCCCATACAGTCCTAGCTAAAATCTTGCTTGAGAATACATTTTTTGCTAAAAAGCTCTTTGTTTTTGCCCATTTCAATGGAATCTATTACAGAAAGTTACTTAATTGTTACCCAGAAATGATTTGATTGAGATAAAAACAGCTGCATTGGGAATTTAATCCATTTGATTATTTTGTAATCAAATTATAAAAATCTTAAACATAAGCACTTCCAACGCAATAGCGCCCTCATGCTTGTGTGTACTTTTACCTTTTGTCCAACAACCTTGGCCTTGGAGCAGTGGATGATAGTAGTTCCACAGAGCTCCATGGAGATGGTTTATGCTTACACTACGACTCTGTGCCCTCCAGTGTTAAACTGATGTAGCTCACATGCAGTATATTAACGTCAACGCTGCAACAATGTATCCAAATGTATTCCTAAGGCTGATATTTAATTCTAAAAGGGAATTGATCATTGTAAAAAGAAAAATGACAAATTCAGTAACTAACCTTTCAATAGAAGTAAGCATATATGACTAGCTATAGAAAAACATAGCAATTGCAACAGAAAATAAATAGGGTTGGTTGGAATTTGTGGAAAGAACTTTTAATAAAGGTTTACATAAATTGCTGCTTCAGTTTTGATAATTTGATGTCCATTGAAAGTGGTCAGTAGCAAGTCATGCATCTTAAACACAATGAGGAAACACATTTAGCAATACGTTATTAGTGCACTAAAACAGACATGTTAGAGCCATATACATAAGACGTATTTTAGCATTGCTAATACAGGGGGCACAAAAAGCTCACAAAGGCATTCAACTAGGAATCACAACTCCAGTCCTTAAGAATCACAGTCCCATTAGTTTTCATTTATACCTGGCTATATATTGATAAATCAATAGCACTTTATTAAGTTGATTAACTAATTGATCAGAGTGCAGTGCATACACCTGGTTGAACTCCCAGCTTTAAATTGGTCGCCGATTGACAAAGGCAAGAATAAAAACCAGCAGCCGCTTTCAACGGAGGACCAGTTGTGTTCCCCTGCATTAAAACGTAACAGCGCTACTCTAAACGCCGTCCAGTCAGTTCCCCACTTATTAGGATCCACAAAACATAAAAGTACACACCGGATTGTTCAGAACGTCTCGGGAGCTCTGATGAGGTAGAATTCAACTTGCCCCGGCCAGGCCTTTATACTGACTGGTCATACTATTAGTACAGAACATCTTGGTCCAGACTATCTCACAAAGTAAATATTTTCCCTAGAATACAGTGTTTCCCTCTAAGAATGCAAAACACCCTCCAAAGCCTCCTTAACACCCATTCCTGATAGGTGGCTTGCACTGTTGTTGGCTTAGGGTGCCCAGATCCTCCTGTTATAATTAAGGTTCAGTGCTGCTGTAGGGAGGGATCGGCTGGCTGGGGGGTGTTGTGCTGAGCTATTGCCTGAGCCTCTGAGGAATGCCACAGTGTGAACCCACAACAGGGAAACCGCGACTTAGGGCTCTATTCAATCCGTAGCGCTGAAGATCCGCTTTATAGCGCAATTTACAATTAAAGGCAATGTTCTCACGGTCGCGGAGACTGCATTCACTGTAAACGCTGCCTATGTCAGCTCAATCGGAAGTGATCTTTACGCAGATCTACCACGATACGGGTTGAATCCAGCCCATATCCAGCCCAGAAGAGTCGGTCTGAGTGTGTGAATATTGCCACTAAACAGTCCCAATGAGGGTATATTGTTACATAGGTGGAGTTTCAGCTCCAATCCTGAGTTCCACACACATTGATTGCACAAGGATATTTCTCAATGGATGTTTTAATATCCATTGAAGTTACAGGACAGAGTTGTAACCTGCACCGTTTCTGCAGTGCTTATTACAGTTCAGTTTGGTGCCAGGATTCAAACAAACGCAGATAAAGTACCAGTGTGCTCCGATGGACTTTTCAAGGTAATTTCTGCTTGAGCCGACATCTGTGGCCTTTACAGATAACGTGATCTCCATGAACGTTTGGGAAGTTGCCTTCAAAGGTCTATCGCTGTGAACAGGTCGTTAATCTGTGTTTGTTAGAATCCCAACCTAATTGTAATCTTGGTTAAGTCTTCAAATTAGTGATTCATACATTCAATGTGTGCGAGCTGAATTATAAAAGTAAATAACCTCAAAGCTAGACTTGCTTGTAAAAACTAACAGTTTGAGCAAACTACCTTTTCCTCTTAAATCATTGTCAATTTAATGTCACAATTTACAAAATCAAAGACTGATGATTTAAAATTAAACTATAAATTTAAAATGACAAAACATTTTTTCTGTACTCTACTTCACTACTAACAACTTAGTTATCTTTTTCCTACTTTTCAATATATAAGGCCTCATGAAGAACATTAGTATATCAGGCCATTCTTTCCAGACTAAAGGTCTGCAGACATTGGGCTGTTTTGACTTCCATAATGATTTGTCAGTAATTTACAGAGAATGTGACCGATGTCTCAAAACAGTAAGAGACAAGTGTCTACTGTTGTGGTTCTACACAACATTATGGACATTTGGTTGTTGATAGTAGTCTTCTAATAAGACAAAACGCGGAAGTAAGACACCGCCAGTTGTCTCGGGTTGGTCTATAAAAGTGACACACCTGTATCTCTGTGAGTACTGTGTAACTGCAACACTGAATTAGACAGGCAGGATTTCTCACAACTAAGCTGCATTTACACAGGCAGTCCAATTCAGATATTTTACCCAATTATCGGCAAAAAGGGATGATCTGATTAGTCAAAAAGACAAATGATTGAAAAAAGATCAGAATTGGGCTGCATGTGTGAATGCAACCTAATTGTCTCATAATATAATCCTGGAGTTTTTAGATCACCCCAGCAGTTCTTATACAGCAAGAATACAGTAACATGTCTGGCAGCGTGAGACTTTTACACCTCTAGTCCTTTTCTAAGAGCAATAGAGCCCACTTTCAGTCTCCATTGTTAGAAATGACAAAATGTTGTTTTCTTCAATTCTAACTTGGCACGGGTACTTTCACTGCCAGATAAAAATGCCTGACCAAACAGCAATGTGTTATTTCCTCAGTTATTATGGGAAATTGCACCAATTAAGGTTTAACTGATGAGGTTTGACCATACCATGGTATTTGTTCATTTGTGTCTCCAAAACAATACAAACATAGCACAATAGAGTTAAATACCCCTCTGATAAACAAAACTATTATAAGATCTATCCAACATGCTCCAAGGTAACACTTCCTATATATTGAAAAACATGTCCTTAATTTAACAGAATGGCAATCCTTACAATGTTTTTTTTGTTTTTTTAACGTAACCTTTATTTAAATAGGCAAGTCAGTTAAGAAAAAAATCTTATTTACAATGACAGCCTACTGGGGAAGGGGCAGAAGGACAGATTTTTACCTTGTCAGCTCGGGGATTCAATCCAGCAACCTTTCGGTTACTGGCCCAACGCTCTAACCACTAGGCTACCTGGTTCTATCATACTAATAAGTATACGGCTATGATAGAACCCGTATGATCAAGTTGCTTGCTTAATTCATATATTTAGCCAACACCACTAACTTAATATAATGTAACAAGGAGGAACAATTTCACCCCTAAACTCTAGCAAACCATTGTGCATTCTAACAAAAAAACTGCATTGGCTGTTAGTACTAGTCTAGGTCTGAGAAAGCCTCTCTAATGCACCATTTTAAAATCAGCTTTATGTTGATTACCCTGAGCAAAGCATATAACTGAATACCCCTGCCTTTCCCAGCCTCAGATAAAACTACATTTCCACATATAACCCTTATCCCTGCCGGAAGTACTGAAATCCTATACAACTAACTTTCCCAAAGATTCTAGTTGAACCATGTTATTCTCAGCTTTGACAGGGCTTTTTGCCCTTGTTGGGAAATCCACATCAAACTAGCAGAAATCCCCCTTTTCCCAAAACTAAGTACAACTCCCTTTCCCATTACACTTGTCTTTTCAGTTAGCAGTCTTATTAATATGCAGAAGCAGCAACAGTCTGAATTCAAAATGGTGCCACTGAATCTGTCATCCATATATATGAACCACAAGAAACCTCAAAGTCTGTATATGGATAAGTCTTTTGATAACATAGCTGTGCTTCAACCTAGTTTGTTTGGGGGAAGTTTCTATAACCAACATATGAATACTACTAGATGTTTAGAACACCACAGTAAGCAGTTGAGTAGGAAGCTCTAGATTCTAATTCAAATAAATAATTCTCCAAGATATCTAAAGTACTAGACCACAAGTTAAGAGAAAGGAAAACAGTTAACTACTCAGTTAATTACTCAGAAACACAGAAATAGGAAAAGTATCAACATCTTACTAATATCAATATGATCCTTAAACTGTCACAAAAGATGGCATTGCATCCTGTGTGGCACATGTATGGCCAAAGTCCATTTTGATTGCCAACGGTCTTCAGTAGATTTTTTWAAATATATCCCTCACCCAAAAGGACATGATACTGGAATGAAGGGCGATGATGATCATATTCCACATAAGATATAAGTCTGTCATCATCATATAGGGGAATCCGCTCTTACTGTGTGGAGTGCATAGCATTATCCCACTCACCCCTACTATACCTATAACACTAGGCTGGCTAATCATGACCTAGCAAAAAGAGTGTGATTGTAATTTCAGCATATCATCAAATACATAAGCCTACAAAGCCTGTGAGAGAACTACAAGTTATATTACCTAAGAGATACCTTTCCTCACGGCAAGGCGCTGCTTAATAAGGGAGTAAAATGATCACTGTACATATGAGAGTAATACAGGAGATCCTTGGAAGTCTGTGTACGCGCCAGTGTTCGCAGGAGAGCCTTGCATAGCAGGAGAGCCTTGCATAGCAGGTCACCTACGAGGCTCTTCAGCTCTTGAAACGGGTCTGCTCACATATGTGGTTGAATTTCCTGCAACAAAGTAAAAGGGAAACAATACAAAACATGTCCCATCTTGTATCAGAAGCAGAGCTGCTGTATGAGGAGCTGTGAAGGAGTGATTGTACCTTTCCTCTAACACCAGGTGTGATTGGCCAAGCTTATACAATAACGCCCTCTGTTGGTAAAATGCATGTACAGCCACGCAATAGAACGCATATCTATCACAGGAGGCTACAGAGGGGAGGACGGCTCATAATAATGGCTGGAATGGAGAGAATGGAATGGCATCAAACACATGGAAACCACATGTTTGATACCATTCCATTTATTCTGTTCCAGCCATTACTATGAGCCGTCCTCCGCAATTAAGGTGTCACCGGCCTCCTGTGATATCTATCCATACAAAATCTTAAAAACTAGGACTATGGAGACCTATTCAGAAAATGGAATAAAGACCACATCTTATAACTTACGTGGCATGGTGTGCCTTGACTTGAGTACGGCAGTTGCGTCCCCAATAACAGTCTGGCCGAGACGTCACAACAGCTGTGGGAATGAATATCAAACAAATAAAAGCTTAATTCATATTTAACACATGCTAGTTAACTGTATTGATATATTGTGATTTCCTCCAAATGAATTGCCTCCRAGGACATTCAAGTTTTCTGAATGGGAATTGTCATCTCCCAGTATCCAGCATTTAGAGCAGGGGTTCCCAAACTCATTTTCTCACGACCTCAACCATGTGAAAAAAAAAACTGTCTCCTAATTAACAGCTAATGTTTACTTTATTTGGGCCTATGGCAGAAAATAGAAAAACATTCTAACAGTATTTCTGATTGTCTTAACTCACCATCACATACTTTTAATGTGGAGCTATGACAGGCAATTGCAAATTAGTCAGACATAATGTGTCTTATCTCACCACCACTAATGAGATGGGTGTGCTTGAAGCATGTCGCGTTTGAGGTTCTCAAAGTCAAGGGGCGTGGTCGACGCATCTCATCATCCAACCTGGATCGATATTTGGTTTTAATGCAGACGAGAGCACTGAATCCAGTTTCACATTGATATGACCTGGCGAAGGGTACCATGAGTTTTATGGTTGCTTTCAAGACACCTGGGAACTATGAGGTCAAATCATGACGTCAGTGATCTTCAGATCGGAAAGTCGGGAATCTAGAAAAAGGCCATATCAAAAATATAGATTTTCAGAGTTCCCAGTTGTCTTGAACGCAGGGAAGTCGGAGATGTACAAGTTCCCAGTTGTTTTGAACGCAACATCACTGCTCAGAGGGAGATGGCATGTTATTTCCTTTGGGTCAGGAACCAAAACTCCTCCGTAGTGACCCGTGAATGCATTCGGTCAAAACAGCTCGATCAGCTGTTCGAGTTCACTTACCGGCATGTCATCTGAGCCAGAATCACAGTCAAACGGATTGGGAAGTAGGTCCCTAAGTGCTCTTCCAAGAGGTGGTGAGCAGTCATCACTCGTGTGGAACACTTTGTGACCACGTTTACTAACAGTATTCTGGATATTAGCTCATATCCCGCTTAAGGTCTTATTCTGGATGCACCTTTGATAACCCACTCATGAGTATCCCTGTGACCATGAATAAACAAAATATTCCTAATTGAAATATATGGGTTAAATGGAATAGTAACTGAAATACGGACTTTGACTGTAGGGCCTATAACCGCTCACATGTAGCGTAATATAATATTAATTCCTGGAGAATTGTGCATTTCTTGCAGTGAAATTATACAACAAATGTTAGCTTTGTCTTGGGAACAGGAGTGGAGAAATATTTCTGTTGCAGCATCTCTCGAGAAAATGCGAATGTGCCATCTTTGACACTTAGGCAAGCAGACAGTATTTCAACCACATAAAATATTCACCCAAGACAAATTGAAGTCTTATCTGAAAAGTGTTTAAATCGTTTTCTCAGCTTTTCATTTCCTTAAAACCGGTCAAACGGATGACATTTGGACATTTTGGATAGGCCCAATCTTTCCACTGTTTGAGTTATTGCGTTTTCTACCCGGTTCCTAAACGAAACAGACAACTTTACCTGTGTTAACTAGATTACTAATGTATTCATTCTATCGATGTAAGACATTCTTGTGAGCACTACTTTATTTAGTCTTCTGGTGCAATACGTTGACAGAAGAGAAGCTGCATGTATCTAACTATAGTTGACAAACAAATGGCCTACCAAATGTTGGAAACAATAACAATGGACTACCAAATGTCGGAAATAAGCAGAAACTTAGTAAATTATAGTGAATAAATTATAGTAGGCTAAATTATTATGGAATTATTATGGTGGATCAAACTGCGCAGGTAGCCTACTTTTTGAAGGGATTCGTTTGAAAATCAGATGAAAACATCCCACAACACCCATGACATGCGAAACTGAGCCTGCGCAGACCGCAAAAACAACAGTCAACGGGATAAAATGCTACAGCATCCCTTTCTTAAATCAGCATATCCCAGGCATTTTACCCGGGTTTCTCATAACCGGAATACAAGCTTTTTCGTTGTTTATGTTTGTGTGTCAACTCAAAATCAGAATACTTCAGTATCCTGAATAATAATGGGATATTGGTGTACATGTAAACGTGGTCACTGATGCCATTTTCTGTTAGAAACATGCACAGSTGATGGAAGGGGGCATGTTTCGCTTTAGAAAGACTCCAATAAAACATTTGTCACTCATCTGTAGAATGTTTTTGTATTTCCCCAGCATTCTTGAATTAAGTTTGTTCAGTTTCCCAAATATGTCTGTTACATAGGCAACGAGACATTTTATTTTCATTACACAAAAAGTCAACCAAGTCTTATTATATATATATATATATATTTTTTTACATCCATTGTGAATGTCAACCGTTCCTCTCTCAATGCAAACAATCTTTCCAACACTCCCCCTCGATAACCACCAAGCCTCGCTGTGAATTATAACATTGTCATGCTCTGATCCCATATCTCCATATTGTTTCGCAAACAGGCGGGCGCGCAGTGTGTGGTTTGATGTGGTTTACAAAGTTACCTATTGCAGTATATCTCCGAGATCTGTGCTCAGCTCTTTTGCCGCCAGTTTCTCTCGGTGTATCATACAATGCGTCCATAAGGCAGAGGGAGACATACTCATAACTAGAGTGGAGGCCTGCCTGCCGTCCCGCCATAGCTGGAGTGTGCAAAAGCCCATCCTTCGATTGTTTTTCGGCAATATAGCCATGAAGCACACTGAACATCYCATGTGCCGTTTCATGCTCGGGAATCGTGAGACARAACAATCTGTCCTCGTGAATAGTATCCCCTGACATGTATAGCAAACAAAAGTCAATGCATGGGCATCTCGGCCCTCACACATAACGTCCATTTGGAGATCATAAGCTGGGGAGTTTGAGTCGTTCAGTTTCCTCTTGATTGCTAGCAAGAGCATACATTCTTAGTTTAACAGTTATCTATCAAAAAGGTATTGATGTGAGTTTATGTGCCTCTGCCCTCCCCCACTGTTTTCACCATATCAATTGCGGTCGGTAATATCAAAATCTCTGCAATAGTGTGTGGTTTATTAGCATAGCGGGCCTAGCCATTCACCGTGCGGCCTTTTCCCATGATCTAAAGGAGCTCTGGTTTAATCTAAATATTTTAGATTTGAATCATTTTCCTTTTTATTTTTAAACGGTTAACCACATTACAATGATTGAGATATAATATTGTCTAATTAATTTAGTGCATTTGTGTCACGCCCTGACCTTAGAGCTTTTTATGTCTCTATTTTGGTTTGGTCAGGGTGTGATTTGGGTGGGCATTCTATGTTCATTTTCTATGTTTTGTATTTCTGTGTGTTTGGCTGGGTGTGGTTCTCAATCAGAGGCAGCTGTCTATCGTTGTCTCTGATTGAGAACCATACTTAGGTAGCCTTTTCCCACCTGTATTTGTGGGTAGTTGTCCATGTATAGTTGCCTGTGAGCACTACGTTGGCTTCATGTTTTGATGTTTATTGTTTTGTTGGCGACATCGTTAAATAAAGAAGTATGTACGCTCACCACGCTGCGCTTTGGTCCGCTGTTTCCACCTTAGACSATCGTGACAATTTGAAAAGTATTCAGATCAATTGACTTTCCACATTGTTATCTTACAGCCTTATTCTAAAATTTATTAAATTGTTGTTTCCCCCTCATTAACCTACAGACAATAAATCATTTTAAAATAAGCCTGTAACAAAATGTGGAAAAAGACAAGGTGTCTCAGTACTTTTCGAACGCACTGTATACACACACGGTCAAAGGTTTTATAACACCTACTCATTCAAGGGTTTTTCTTTATTTTTTACTATTTTCTACATTGTAAAATAGTGAAGAAATCAAAACTATGAAATAATAATATGGAATCATGTAGTAACCAAAATATATTTTATATTAGAGATTTTTCAAATAACCACCCTTTGCCTTGATGACAGCTTTGCACACTCTCAACCAGCTTCACCTGGAATACTTTTCCAACAGTCTTGAAGGAGTTCCCACATATGCTGAGCACTTGTTGGCTGCTTTTCCTTCACTCTGCGGTCCGACTCTTCCAAACCCATCTCAATTTGGTTGAGGTCGGGGGATTGTGGAGGCCAGGTCATCTGATGCAGCACTCCATCACTCTCCTTGGTTAAATAGCCCTTACACAGCCCGGAGGTGTGTTCGGTCATTGTCCTGTTAAAAAACATGATAGTCCCACTAAGCCACAACCAGATGGGATGGCGTATCACTGCAAAATGCTGTGGTAGACATGCTGGTTAAGTGTGCCTTGAATTCTAAATCAATCACAGACAGTCACCAGCAAAGCACCCCCACATCATAACACCTCCTCCTCCATGCCTTACGTTGGGAAATACACATGCAAACATCATCCGTTCACCCATACCGGGTCTCACAAAGACACGGCGGTTGGAAACAGAAATCTCCAATTTGGACTCCAGGACACATTTCCACCGGTCTAATGTCCATTGCTTGTGTTTCTTGGCCCATGCAAGTCTCTTCTTTTTCCTCCCCAATTTCATGGTATCCAATTGGTAGTTACAGTCTTGTCTCATCGCGAGAGCAGTGCGTCCCCCGAAACACAACCTAACCGAGCCGCACTGCTTCTTGATACAATGCCCACTTAACCCGAAATCCAGCCGCACCAATGTGTCGGAGGAAACACCGTGCTCCTGGCGACCATGTCAGCGTGCACTGCACCCGGCCCACCACAGGAGTCACTAGTACGCGATGGGACAAGGACATCCCTGCCGGGAAACCCTCCTCTAACACGACAATACTGGGCCAATTTTGCGCCGCCCCATGGGTCTCCCGGTCGCGGCCAGCTGCGACAGAGACTGGACTCGAACCCAGAATCTCTAGTGGCACTGCTAGCACTGCATTGCAGTGCCTTTGACCACTGCGCCACTCGGGAGGCCCAAGTCTCTTCTTATTATTGGTGTTCTTTAGTAGTGGTTTCTTTGCAGAAATTCGACCATGTAGGCCTGATTCACACAGTCTCCTATGAACAGTTGATGTTGAGATGTGTCTGTTACTTGAACTCTTAAGCATTTGTTTGGGCTGCAATTTCTGAGGCTGGTAACTCTAATGAACTTATCCTCTGCAGCAGAGGTAATTCTGGGTCTTCCTTTTCTGTGACGGTCCTCATGAGAGCCAGTTTCATCATAGCGCTTGATGGTGTTTGCGATTGCACTTGAAGAATAGTTCTTGAAATTCTCCGAATTGACTGACCTTCATGTCTTAAAGTAATGATGGACTCCCATTTCTCTTTGCTAATTTGAGCTGTTCTTGCCATAATATGGACTTGGTCTTTTACCAAATAGGGCTATCTTCTGTATACCACCCATACCTTGTCACAACACAACTGATTGGCCTAAACTCATTAAGAAAGAAAGAAATTCCACAAATTAACTTAACAAGGCACACCTGTTAATTGAAATGGATTCCAGGTGACTACCTCATGAAGCTGGTTGAGAGAATGCCAAGAGTGTGCAAATCTGTCATCAAGGCAAAGGGTGACTGTTTGAAGAATCTCAAATATAATTTTGATTTGTTTAACACTTTTTTGGTTACTACATGATTCCATGTGTAATTTCATAGTTTTGATGTCTTCACTATTATTCTATAATGTAGAAAATAGTGAAAATAAAAACCCTTGAATGAGTAGGTGTTCTAAAACCTTTGACCAGTAGTGTATACATTTAAAAATCCTCCGTATTTTGGAAATTCTCCCATGACCCCATTTTAATATCAGGCAATCCCATTTGCATATCAGGCGACCCCACATGGGGTTRCGACCCCTAGTTTGGCAACCGCTGAGTTAGAGGCTGCTTTCGCTCACCAGGAAGCGCCGAGGCAGGGATGTTCTGTCTGTATTTGTAGGCCAGCTCCCCGAAGGCTCGCAGGCCACAGCAGAAACAGAGTATGGCGTTACTGTTGATGCGATAATCTGAGATATAAAACATGGAGAGAGAGAGGGAGAGATAGAGTTACTAGTGTGTCCCAAAGTGAGTTGGAAGGATGCTCTGCACTGTCAGTAAGACTGAGAACCATGTTCAAGATGGGAAGCTTAAAGGTGGAATTGCAGCTCATCGTTTTTACAGTCACGAGATATGGAAATAAAAGACCTGGAAATGGTGTCTCAGGAAGCACATTTATATGATGTAGGAATTTTCGGAGATGTGCAATGCAAATGCAAAAATGACAACCTGGAACGCTTCAAATCTCAAGTTTTATGTGAGGTGAAAAGGATAGTGTCAGACTGACCAGACAGATAGAAGGTTCCCTGTTGCAGGCCCTGAAGACCCTCCTGTAGCATGTCCCTCCACGACATCCCTCTGGCTGACAAGTAACTCTATAAGGCGGAAGGATGACAGGTTATACATTAGACGTTAGTGATCGCTGTAGTAGAGAAGTTATAAACAAATGCAAAGGAAATAGATTCACTTAACCTGGGTTATGTAACCAGGCACCAGTTTCCCAATTCCCAGACACAGATTAAGACTATTCATGGACTAAAAAGCTTGGTCAATGGAGAATCGTCATTGAAATAGCTTTTAAGTCCAGGACTAAGCATAATCTGTTTCTGGGAAACCGGCCCAAAGAATGCAGATGCTGATTCTGGGTGTTCAGACCAATCAATGGTTAGAGCTGAAGAGTAGAAAGGAAGTACCTGGAGGATCTCTGATTCATAGTTATTGCTGTTCAGAACACCGTCCAGGCATTTGTCTGTAAGGTTGAGTTCTGTGGACAAAGACATGGAAATTATATTTCTCATACTGGTAAACATGATATTGCAATGTGATAACAAATTATGTGTAAGACATAGGGACAATACAGGCAATATTTTGGTAAATTTCCACCACTATTTTCAATAAACTAACCACAATGATAGCGTTACCTCGGAATTTCCTCAGAAGCTCTGGTTTAACTAAGCATCAATCAGCCCAGAGCAAAGTTTCTACCTGTTTATTTACTAAGGTCAATTAAACTAAATATGCACAAACCTTATATGCAATCAAGTACTACAACTTGATACCGATTCTCCTAACCTTACATTACCTTTTCGTTCAACCTTGAATGTTAGTTTACTGTTGAAAATATTAGTGACAAACTTTGAAAGTAAATCTAGGAGTAGTAGAGCAGAGACGCACCACTGAAACGTGCGAGGCAGCCCTGACAGCCGATCCTCTGGCAGCCCCAGTACATGTGACAGAAGGGCCGCAGGCACGCCACACCTAGCCAACACAAAGAACCGCACCCATCAGCACCTTCAGCCAAAGCACTCTTGCCATTGGTCCATTAACATTGATTGACAGGCCTGCGGGCCACTCACATTGCTGAGCGGAGAGTTGCTGGCCAATGAGCTCGGCGCGGCGGTCTGGCATGGGCTGCAGGCAGCAGGTGCAGATGACATGGCTGCCCAGAGGAGGACAGGTGTAATCCTGAGGAGCTGCAGGAGGACAGGACACAGAGAGACATGTCCTCTGGGTCAAGGTCCTGAAGGCTGCACTGTACTATCCTTACAGAATCTACAGATCCAACAATTACGCTACAAGCATTGTCACATATTTCTGTGTCCAGGCGAGTACAACATACCGATAGTTAATTTGATCTGTAAGTGCACTACATTGTGTTGTCATAACTCCCTAATCAACCAACACAACATAAAACACTTACATATTAGAAATAAAAGCATTATATAAATGCAAGCCGTTACCATGAGCAACAGATGGACACATAGTTCAGTACCTGTAGTGGGGACATCAGAGCATGTTGATAATGTTGATTCCCCAGCCCCAGGGGGTTTCCCTGGCCTGTCCTCAGGAGTTGGTGGAGCTGGTCCTAGAGGGGCTGGTAGRACTGGTCCTAGAAGAGCTGGTAGGGCTGGTCCTAGAGGGGCTGGTAGGACTGGTCCTAGAAGAGCTGGTGGGGCTGGTCCTAGAGGGGCTGTAGGGACTGGGTCCTAGAAGAGCTGGTGGGGCCGGTCCTAGAAGAGGCTGGTGGGGCCGGTCCTAGAAGAGCTGGTGGGGCCGGTCCTAGAAGAGCTGGTGGGGCCGTCCTAGAAGAGCTGGCGGGGGGGGGTGGTCCTAGAAGAGCTGGCGGGGCTGGTCCTAGAAGAGGCTGGCGGGGCGTCCTAGAGAGCTGGCGGGGCTGGTCTAGAAGAGCTGGCGGGGCTGGTCCTAGAGGGGCTGGTAGGACTGGTCCTAGAAGAGCTGGCGGGGCTGGTCTTTAGAGGGGATGGTAGGACTGGTTAACGAGCTGGCGGGGCTGGTCCTAGAAGAGCTGGCGGGGCTGGTCCTAGAGGGGCTGGTAGGACTGGTCCTAGAAGAACTGGTGGGGCTGGTCCTTGAGGGGCTGGTAGGACTGGTCCTAGAAGAGCTGGTGGGGCTGGTCCTTGAAAGGCTGGTAGGACTGGTCCTAGAAGAGCTGGTGGGGCTGGTCCTAGAGGGTCTGGCCCTGTGGCCCACAGTACCTGGCTGACCTCCTTCCTGTAGCCTGGACACTGTCTGCACATCACAACGGGCTGGCTGTGGAAACACAACAACAGGAAGAAGAAGAATGTTTAGAAGGGCGAAAAACAAACCACACTCTCTTGGTCAACCATACACACAGGGTCACAGACATGGTCACAGTCACACACACAGCTACTCTTCTGTCTGACCCGATATCGGAGGTGTCACTGTCGTTGTCGGAGAGCTCAAAGAGATAATCAGAGCTGCCCTCTTCATCAGAGAAGGAACGCTCAATCTTTGGCTGCAGCATGTCCCGAGTTATCTTGTTCCGGCTGTCCATGCTCTTCAGGTCCTCCTCACTGCGACACTTCTCTGTGGACACAAAGGGTCAACACAGGGTCAACATTTCCATGCTTTATTTGGGTCCATTCACACACAACAAAATAGAAGGAGACAGATGTAGACACAAATACCAAGTTTAACAGGRGGAAGAGCTGGTCGCTATCCACAATAGTGTTAATGGGGGTACAAGGGTAGAGTCGGGCAGATTGAATACAAACCTGGGTGTTGGATAAAGTAGGCCTCCACCAGGTTGTTGAGGATGTGGTTCTTGCGGATCCTCTCTACAGGGCAACGGCAGGTGGGGCAGAGAGACGAGCGCTCCATCCAGCCAGAGTAACATGCAGCACAGAAGGTGTGCATACAGGGCTGCAGGCTGCATGGGGTACACACAGGGAGCTGATACCATTAACATGCAGTAGAGGCACCTTTCTGTCTTATAGAACAAAATTAGAATTACTAGGAATTATAAAATGTTGTGTTAATACGACTCTTGATGTATTATATTTATTGAAGCATTGCTATGTTCATCTGTTGCGAGGAGCCACAAGCAATGAAATAGAGGAGTGGGCCTATTCTCTAATGTAGTAGTAGGTAGAGTCTTGCTGTACCTGACACAGTCATGAAGTAGGTCCTGACAGATGATACAGGTGAGGGACTCCTCCATCTTGTCAGTCTTGGCTTCTTCCACAGTCACAGCCACAGCAGCTTTTCCCAACAGATCCCTGATAAGAGAAACCTTAGCTGGGCTGGGGCCGACCACCGCAATACTGGAAGTATGTGGCAGTCCAAAATCATAGTCCTTGTCTTGGAAGGGAAAGGGGGAAAACACTGTTACAATCAAGTGTCACCAACCAAGTGTCAATATTCCACAATGTAATGACACTGAATGCACTGACCAGCACTGTCAGTTTTCCTCCTTTTTCTCTCTGGCTCCATGTCCCCCTCCTCCTCCTTATACAACATTGTGACTCGGTTCTGGGCTTCAGTCTGTCGTGTGTCTGTTGAGCAGATGAGGTTAGTGTTGTGCTGCCCAGCCTTGCCTTCAGCAGCAGCAGAAGGGTGAAAGGATGCACAACAGAGAATGATCAAAAGGCCATATGATTGGGGAAAATTCAGTTACCTGTGCCTGTTCTTGAATATGGGAAGATTTACAAGTAGTTGTGATCATAAAAGTCTGGCATAATATCATTCGGCAAGAGCTGTCCTTTGAAAGAAGTAAGGGAGAGTGAACAAAGCTGGCACAATCAAGGGGAGACCATGCTATACCGGTCGAAGATTTTGAGGAGGGTGAAATACAGATTTACTTCCCAGTCCCTGCTTCCCCTCAATGAGCACCATAAAGAGGAAGCACAGGCCAGATGGAAAACCTACCTAAGGCAGAGGAGTGCAGGAGGGAGGCTGCAGAGGAACAGGCTGTAGAGGAGGAGACTGTGTGGAGGAGGTGGGAGGAGGTGGAGGGCTGGGGTTCGTCCACGGCCTGCTGCTCCCGTGAAAGTCCAACAAGGAATGGCTCCACAGACACACATACTGCTGCTGTAACAGGGCAGGTCTGGGCTTTCTGCTGCATTACTGAGCATCTGGTGGCACCACCTGACATGATGAGAAAGGGTGGAAAGCAACAAACAAGCTAATTAAA
Organism: Salvelinus sp. IW2-2015; assembly: GCF_002910315.2. Lineage (NCBI taxonomy): Eukaryota > Metazoa > Chordata > Actinopteri > Salmoniformes > Salmonidae > Salvelinus > Salvelinus sp. IW2-2015. Next base: position 26,244,653 of record NC_036872.1, on the reverse strand, counting down.
AATCACCCTACAAATGTTTTTCATGAAAAATATGCAGTCAAGAGGTAGCAATCAAATATCACATTGATTTGGTTATTTTATACTTACCAATTGTGTCTTGTGAGAATGTCCTCTCTGGTTTTATGGACTGATACATGTAGGCAATGTCTGTAGAAGCAAGAGATTGTTATACTTCACTCAATTGGAAAAACATTACTGACTCGTGAAAAAAACKTAAGAACTATAAAAAGACGACACCAGGCCCATTCACATTGACTCAGAACAAATAGAATCAGTTGAGCAATACAAATATCTTGGAACTATAATTGACTGAAAACTCTCCTAGACTGCACACACACAGACATACAAAAAGGGACAACAATGACTCTATTTCGTGAAGATTAAATAAATATCAGGTCAGTAAAAGAATATCAACCATATTCTACACATCAATTGTTCAGCGTTCTCACGTTCTGTTTCCAAGCCTGGTACAAGCAGATATCCATCCATAGCAAATTTTTTAAAACTAGTAGTAAAGCTGTCAAGCAAAATCAGTGGAGTTAATCTGAAGAAAATGGAAGTGCTGTTCTTGGAGAGTGGTCGGCAGGAGCGGAAATTGCCACCAACCTGACACACCCACTCAACCAGGAGTAGTACCAGCTCATACCATCAGGCCGCTGATACAGAGTCCATCTTTACAAAACCGCCAGAGCCTAGAAATCCACCAGTATCCACCAGTATAAATCAACTGAATAAATAACTGCTCAACCCTAACTGAATTATGAACTGTATCCACATGTGTTGTCTGCTGTAGTTATTGCTTGTGATTTATGTATGCATTTATGTACCTATTAGTGATGCTGTGCTGTTTGGTGAGATGCAAGACACATTTCGTGAAGAGGGACACACAAATTATAATTATTATTATTGTTGTTGAGGCGAAGGTTTGTGTACAATTCGTTAAATATCATTCTTGGCCGACTGGTCCAACTCAGTTTACACACATTATGCAAGTTCACTGTGTACAGTATATATTTATAACCAAGTTGGCAGCACTGGAAGGTACACAGGAAAACAAGTGGACCAAAAGACCTGTATGCACTAAATCAAATCAACATTTATTGGTCACGTGCACATGGTACAGTGAGATGCTTTCCTTGACAATGCTTAACAATGGTGTGCACTATGCAGTATACTACAGTTGCAAAACTACTGGTAATTTACCAAAGTTACTGGATCATAATAATAATTTAGTGGGTGCTTATAGTTGTCCTATATCACAAGTACGTATTATATGCGAATTTCAATATATATATTTTTTTTGCATATCCAAACTCCCACTGAGACACCCTTGAGAGARTGGGATCACGGCCAAGGTCAGCCCTTATCAACGGTAACCCTGGAGCAATTAGGGTTAAATACCTTGCCCAAGGGCACATCGTCATATTTTTCACCTTGCCGGCTCGGGGATTTCAACTAGCGACCTTTCGGTTACTGGCCCAACGCTGTAACCACTCAGGCTACCTGGTGCCCTGGTCTACGGTAATCTATTGTAACTTTGGACATTTCCACTTCAATAACTTAAAAAATATATACATTTTATATAAAATATATATATTTTTAAATCTGTGTCCATATTGTCCATGACTTTCTAGTGGATAGACTATACAGTTCAAGAGAAAATAGCGTAATTAATGAAAAAAGCATCTAAAAACAACAATGGCATCATATTCAATTAACTCTGCAAGTCTTTCAACTATTGATTTTTTTCCCACAACCAGTTTGGAGCAAAAACATTTACAACAAAGACATAGTAAAATAAATAAGTGTGTAAAAAATAATCAAAAATAAAGGATCTCATGCTGAAACCCTCATGCTAAACACGAACGGTATTCACCAAGTTGATGGGTTATATTTAGGATAATGCTTTATAGCGGTGTCATTCTATTTGTTATATTAAAATCATCTTATTTTACATGTTACATAAATTCCAGAGTGTTTCCAAAATTCCAGTAGTTTACCAGTAAACTTGGAAAGTTACCATTTACATACCCTCACTTTGTAACCCTATGCACTACTAATTTATACACACCTTCTGAAGAAAATAAGGAACACGTTATATTCTTTCTACAGCCTATCTACAATACTCCCAAAATAGTTCTTTATACACTTACAGATGGATCTTAATTTGATCACCCTGCTGTTACAAGAAAATTCCTGCACAGCAGAAAATGCAAACTTGTATTATATTGGCGGTTTAAAAAGGCTTTAAAAGTTTGTAATTTCCACTTAAAAATATCAGACTTAATTTGCCCTAACTAAAAATGTATAAACCGCTACAAAAATGAGAGCCAAACACCCCAATCAATATAGGGAAAAAAAACGTACTTTGCTCTGGTTCGTTTTTCCTGTATACAAAGTAGATGACGTCTCCATTCTGCAGCATATGAATCTGCTTCTTCACCAGCTTAGACATGTTAATCACTGTACCATTGGTGCTAGAGGTGTGAAAAACAAAACAAAAACATTGGTCTGTCATTGTATTCAATCAGCAACCTTGGAAGAAATCCAATAGTAAAGAGGACTGTGTCTCAGTTTTGGCTGGCTAGAAAAACTTTGCTGCAGTTATTACTATAGTAACAGTTAAATAGTAGCTTCTCTTCATGGGATATATAGGGATGGAATCTTAATCTATACTATTGAGATACTACACTGTCGCATTCCATCTTTCTATTGGAAAAGCATCCACAATATTCAGGAGCAAAACAGTTAGAGCTGCCACTTTGCTCAATGATGTAAAGCCTAAAGCTTACCGTATGCTTCCCAGTCAAAAAAGTTGGTGCATATATTATGACCACATTTTTTGAAGTTTTTCTTCGTTTTGGATTTTCGGATGCATTTGGCAGTTTTTTTTTATTAAGGCTTGTCGAAGTTCGGTATCCGAAGTCTACCCCCTTCTGTGATTGTTGTCATTCAACAACAGACTAGTTTTCAGTTTCACTTGAGAAATGCTGCACCAAACATCTTAGTTAGATGTAAAATTGCACGACTAAGACCTCTTCGGCAAAAATGTACAAATTAATTACAGATTTCTTGAGTTATATTAGATTAAATCATACTATTTTGAGGAAGTGTATTTGTTGCTATGGTGTTTCAAGAGGGACAAACAGTAATATTGCCGCTTTTTTTCAACAGAATGTATTTTAAGGAAGTACAGACGTTCACGTCGCCTAGCCAAGTTCTGCCAGGAGCAAACCGAACCTATGTATGCGGACGCCTTAATGCAGTGTGTGCACACTAGAGAAATGCGTGTAGAGAAAATGCCTTTCATCTTGCTGACTTATTAGCGCATGGTAAAACACAACCTCTTTAATTGGTGGTTAGTGTAATTTGCCAGCTGGTTGCTTACACTGAAAATTAGACTACACTGTGATGTGCAGTGCTGGGCAGGCAGATATCTGTTCAATCCACAATGAAATACACTGATCAGTCACTATAAACAGGATTACAAACAAATACAATCTGCATAATACATTTTCCTTTAACAATAAAACATAAACGCAGGTTAAAATCTATTTAGCCTCATTAACTAAGCAAAATGCTCTACATTACCATATTATCGTATCGTTAAACATACATAATTGATCAGTTTATCCTTGACAATGGACCTACATTGAGCCTATAAAGTACTTAGATTTTTTTTTTTAAAGACTCCCTTCATACCTTGTGTCCTCTAGCCACACCAACCCTGAGCTCTTATCTTGCACTATCTTACAGTGATCCCCTGAGACCAGTTTGTTAGCAGGAAAGGAAAGATCACAGCCTGGTGAAAGAAAAAGTTATTTACAGTTAATAAAATGCACCCCAAAAAATTACAACATAGTCAAAGATTACTATTTTCAACATGACTTGAATAAACTAGATTTTGTCGTACAGTAGGCTACTGTTGTGGAGCTTTTGTGCTATATTGTGTGTAAAAAGCATTTTGTTTACGTCATGTTACTGTAAACAAAGACAATTTGGGCCTACTCATTATCTAATTTAAAATAACAGGAAAACAAGTATTTAGGCAATGGCCACATGGCTGATGATATCGTCACGAGTGAGCTTGGAAAATACCACATTGAGATTATACGACAATGCTGATTTATTGTTGATGCATTCCTCTCTTCTTTTATACCATATTGTGGTTGCTGCATAACAGACTAGCTCATTAGGCTCAGTCTCTTTGTACCGGAAAGCAGACTCCTGGAACTCAATATAATAGAGCAGAAAGACACAGACAGAAACCTAGGAGATATAACCTTTCCTTGGTCAAAATCCATACAACAAACTAGCCTACTTAATATTCTGCACACATGTTCTCAATAGACGGCTTTGTTATCATCAGAGAGGGTGTCTAAGTTTGGTGAACTAAAGACTGGGGGTATTGTGCCTTAAATTAACTGGATTTATTAAAGAGCCCAGACACTGCCCGACTCATGTCTAGGATATGGTATTTTCTGTCTATAAACATCAAGACATTTATAAACAAGTTCCTCAAAACAAGCAACATGCATTTAATTAAAAGTGTTCAACTATAAAAAATAAAAACACACTTTTATGAAAAGTGTTATGTCTTAAGTTTTTACACATGATTATGATTGTGCAAGCAATAATCATTTATATCGATAACAGGGCGTTTTGGTAGTTCACAAAATATTGACAGTTTATAGATAATTGTTAGCTAGTGTCCTACCGCATTACTTTCTCTATCTTTTATAAATTAGCCAACAATATGGTAGCTGAGTTTCTCAACTCGTTAGCTTGTTGTGAAACTCAGGTAACAATATGGTGAAGTGATTGTGTTAGTGTCACTGTGTGGGATAGTAATTTTACCTTTTCTTCGCCCGACAGTGCATTCCCTGTTGACAAGCAATACTTCAGATTGAGTGTCCACTTTTACTAACTTCCCCCATGCTTGACTCCTTCCAYGCTTCTTCTCCATGTCCAAAGCTGATATGTTCCAGTTTTCTATATTGATCAAATCATGATGCAATCTCTGCTTTAAAAACACTCTACTTAGATCAGTGGCAGCAAATATGTCATCCAATAACTTAACCTAGTTAGTTATTATTTTAGTTGAGAAATATGGGGCACTTTCTAGCTAGCCAACTACCGTTTCCTTAGCCTAACAAACTGTAGCTAACGTTAGTTTAGTTGGGAAGGATAAACAATGAAGCAATCACCCTGTCTGGAACAAGAAACGTCTGGCTAACTTGCTAGCTAATGTAAAATATKTGATTAGCAAGGCATTTTGAGTACGTTCATGTTAGAGGTTAGTCAATCAAACAACTCGATGGTGGACATGCGACAACAAGCAACTTCATTTTCAAAATAAACCTGGCTTATGCTTGCTACTAACGTAAACTGGCAAGCTAACGTTAGCTTGTTGCAAATAGCTAGCTATTMAATTTAGGCGCTAGAAAGAAATACGATTTAGCTAACTAGTTAGCTACCTTGAAAATATAATTACTATACCCTCAAAGGCACGATTATTTCGTTCGGTTATTTTAGATGTGAAGATGTTATGTCCCTTAATTTTCCAGTTGGCACACACACTAGTTCACTTCCTGACAACCAAAGGTATTTACAGCCAGCCATCAGCTGGAGGAGGGGCGGGGAAAGTAGTCTGAGAAAATGAGGTCTTCAAGGGGACGCCTGCCACTCAACCACCACTACACGGGAAGAAGAGAAAACAAACTCCTGCTTGTTAATTAATTAGATTAGAATATTGTGTTCCTATATGCACCTTTGTTTAGCTATTTAGATTCACCACATTTCTCCCAGTAAAGCTAATCAATGTCAAAACCCTGGATATACAACCAGGCTTTCATTGGGAATTTGGAGATGAGGGAAGCCTATTTGGGGGAGGGGCCTAATTAGGGTTATGGTTAGATTTAGGGTTAGGGTTGTGGATGAGGCTAGGGTTAGGGTTAGGGTTGAACCGTGATGTGGACATGAAGTTAGGGCTAGGGTTAGGGTTGAACCGGGATGTGGACATGAAGTTAGGGCTAGGGTTATGGTTGAACCGGGATGTGGACATGAAGTTAGGGCTAGGGTTATGGTTGAACCGGGATGTGGACATGAAGCTAAGGTTAGGGTTAGGTTTGTTGTTGTGGTTGAGGCTAAGGTTAAGGTTAAACTAAGATGTGGACATGAAGTTAGGGTTAAGGCTAGGGTTAGGGTTGAACCGGAATGTGAACATGAAGCTAAGGTCAGGTTTAGGAGGGGTTTAGTTTGTGATGGTATCAAACCTTAGGTTGCATGGGCCTATTGCAGCTTCCTGCACTGTCTGTCTTAGGTCAAATCAGTCTGGTCTGGAGAGGCTGAGGGACCATGGGGAGGTTGTTTGCCAGAGAGATCAACAGTCAGAAGGGTCAGCTTTGACGGTTTAATATGGGGGACAGCTTTGATGGATTAATATGAGGGCCAACTTTGACAGTTCAATATGAGGAAGACATGTGCTGATGAAGTGCTACGGGTAAACAGGTAGAATAAATCATATTAATGCATCCAAATGCATCAATTAATTAAATAAGAAACAATTAAATAATGAAATAATGAAAAATCACACCAAGGGATCAAAGGGATTAAGTGCTGTAAAAAGTGAAGTGCTAAATACAAGAATTAAAATAGATTAGAGACAAAATACTAAATATAGAGGACAAAACGGACAAGTGTTACACGATTTCGTCATCAGATAAGATGAGTAGTCGGACAAAGCGCAGCGTGGTAAGTGTTCATGTTATTTTATTTAGAACAGAAAACACTAAATAACAAAGAGAGTGAACGAAAACGAAACAGTCCTGTAAGCTGCAGCAACACAAAACACTACCCACAAAACCAACATGGAAAATGGCAACCTAAATAGCTCCCCAATCAAGACAATGAGAAACAGCTGTCTCTGATTGGAACCAACTCAGGCCACCATAAAACCTACATACCCCTAGACCATACAAAATCCCCATAGATAAACAAAAAACCTAGACAAAGACAAAACACCTAGACAATACAAAACTAAACAAACCACCCTTGTCACACCCTGACCTAACCAAAAAAGAAAGAAAACAAAATATAACTTAAGTCAGGGCGTGGACAGCTACCCCCCCCCCCAAATGGCGACTCCGCCGCAAAACCTAAAGATATAAGGGGAGGTCTGCTTGGAGCATCTATCCCGGTGGCGGACTCTGGCGCGACGTGGACCCTCGCCGGCCAACCCCGGACTGGGGACCCTTGCAGCGGCCCCGAAAGAGAGGCGACGCTGGAGGGTCCGACTGGAGGAAGACTCTGGAGGGAGGAAGACGCAAGACAGCCTGGTGCGTGGGCTGCCACAGGGCCCACCAGGCTGGGGAGACCTACAGGAGGCCTGGTACGTAGAGGAGGCACCGGATAAACCGCTGTGGGGGAGCACTGGAGCTCTGGTGCACAGCCTTGGCACCAACTCCTCCAAGGCTGAATGCCCACTTTGCCCGGCCCCTCCAGAGTGCAGCACAGGTCGAACCGGCTGTGGGGACACTGGAGTATCTGTGCTTACCGGCTCGCACCTCTCCATTAGGCTCAATGCCCACTTTCGCCGGCACGGCGGAGCGCAGGCATAGGACGAAACAGCACCCTCCCAGTGCCCCGGAGACACAGTACGCAGAGCCGGCGCAGGATACCCTGCGGCCGAAACGGCGTACCGAAGACCAAAACACGCTGGCTGGCACAATACGCCCTGGCTGGATGCCCACTCTCGCATGGCACTTGCGGGGGGCTGGCTATAGCGCTCCGGGCTATTGAGCGCGCACTGGCACACCGTGGCGCTTCACCGCATAACACGGTGCCTGACCAGTACTACGCTGCTTCCGGTAAGCACGGGGAGTTGGCTCAGGTCTATCGCCTGACTCCGCCAATCTCCCGTGTGCCCCCCAAAATCTCTCGTGCCTGCTGCGCTGCCTTGCCTCATATCGCCGCCTCTCAGCTTTCGCCGCCTCCAGTTCTTCTTTCGGCGACGTATTTCCCCAGCTGTCCTCCAGGGCCCCTACCGCCTAATATCTCCTTCCCAAATCCAGGAGTCCTGAACCCTCTGCTCCTCCATACGACGCTGCTTGGTCCGGTGGTGGGTAGTTCTGTACACGATTTTCGTCGTCAGATGAAGATGAGTAGTCGGACCAAAGCGCAGCGTGGTAAGTGTTCATGTTATTTTATTTAGAACAGAAACACTAAACAAAATAACAAAGAGAAGGAACGAAAACGAAACAGTCCTGTAAGGTGCAGCAACACAAAACAACTACCCACAAAACCAACATGGAAAATGGAAACCTAAATAGGCTCCCCAATCAGAGACAACGAGAAACAGCTGTCTCTGATTGGGAACCAACTCAGGCCACCATAAACCTACATACCCCTAGACCATACAAAATCCCCATAGATAAACAAAAACCCTAGACAAGACAAAACCCCTAGACAATACAAAAACTAAACAAACCACCCTTGTCACACCCTGACCTAACCAAAAAAGAAAGAAAACAAAATATAACTAAAGTCAGGGCGTGACACAAATCAATAATATTCTTTCCTGAAATTCCTCCTTCTGTTGGTGGCCCTTCTGGCTCTCCTAATTGGTTCTCCAGCCCTCCACCGACCCCACCAGGCAAAGGCAATTCATACGCCAACCCTAACCTTAGCTCCTTGTCCACATCCTGTTTCAATCCCACCCCTACCTTCAACCACAACCCTGACCCTAGCCCTATCTTCATGTCCACATGAACCCTAACCTTATCTCCAGTGATATAGTGGTAAAAGAAAAATAGGAGGGTAAACTATTATTGCTGTTCRCAGTGAATAAAGTAACGATCCCTAAAGTTGGCTACACCCTCACGCAAAATATAAAAGGTGCGCAAACTGTGGTTACCCTCCACTACACCACTGCGTATCTCTAACCCTAGGTCCAGCTTTTACCCTATTTTACATTACTGGAGCTTGGCTCCACCTGGCTCTACCTTTGATCCAGAAGGAAGGTACAATCAAAGTAGCAATGCAAAAAATTATACGATGTATGGCACTCTATCAGGCAATTATGAATAGTAATACTATGTTTTACCACACCTTAATATCATAGATTGTCCATTTATTTGATTACATATCCCAAATCATTCCACACACCAACTGCATCTTCAGTGCATTCCAACCCCAACCGAGACAGATCCTCTCTTTACTGGGATCAGGTGGTGGACTGACAGCCTATCACCAAGAGAACCTGCCGGTCGGTCGGCCTGCAGACAGCAGTGACGTGAGTTAGCGGGCCAAGCTGAGGCAGCAGCAGTCAGCTCACCTCGTCGCAACGTCCCTAAGATGGATGGAGGGTCCCTGAGGGTCCCCGGCTGGGTCAATGGATGTCTCTTCTCTGTCTGTGTCTGATAGCAGAGTGACAGCCTCTTTAATCTCATTGCCTGACTGTTTGTGCTGCTCTCCTCTCCTGGCTCTCCGGTCTATCTGCTGCTAGATTCGGGTGTTATCACTTTGGATGGGGTGACAAAGACCAGTTTAGAAATTCTAACCAATAGGAAGAGAGACTGTAGATTCTTTAACCAACAACTTTATTATAAGATTTGCAAAAATGGAGCAGTTAACAATCACTCAATGGTGCAGAGTTAAGGGCCTAACGAACAAAGTTGGGTCTCAGCTTTTCTTTAAAAAAGTTGCACAGTTCAAATCAAACTTTATTTGTCACATGCGCCGAATACAAGTTTAGATCTTACAGTGAAATGCTTACTAACAAGCCCTTAACCAACAGTGCAGTTCAAGAAAGAGTTAAGAAAATATTTACCAAATTAACTAAAGTAAAAAATTATAAAAAGTAACACAATAAAATAACAACAACGAGGCTATATACAGGGGGTACCGTTAACGAGTCTGTGTGCGGGGGTACAGGTTAGTCGAGGTATTTTGTACAATTTGTAGGTAGGGGTGATATGACTATGCATAGATAATAAACAGCGAGTAGCAGCAGTGTACAAAACAAATGGAGTGGGGGTCAATGTAAATAATCCGGTGGCCATTTGATTAATTGTTCAGCAGTCTTATGGCTTGGGGATAGAAGCTGTTACGGAGCCTTTTGGTCATAGACTTGGCCATCCGGTACCACTTGCCGTGTGGTAGCAGAGCAAACAGTCTGTGACTTGGGTGACTGGAGTCTCTGACAATTTTGGGGGCTTTCCTCTGACACAGCCTAGTATATAGAGTAGGTCCTGGATGGCAAGAAGCTTGACCCCAGTTATGTACTGGGCCGTACGCACTACCCTCTGTAGCGCCTTACGGTCAGGCTGTGATGCAACTGGTCAGGATGCTCTCGATGGTGCAGCTGTAGAACATTTTGAGGATCTGGGGATCCATGACAAATCTTTTCAGTCTTCTGAGGGGGAAAAGGTGTTGTCGTGCCCTCTTCACAACTGTCTTGGTGTGTTTGGACCATGATAGTTCATTGGTGATGTGGACACCAAGGAACTTTGAAACTCTCAACCGCTCCCTACAGCCCCGTCGATTGTAATGGGGCCTATTCGGCCCTCCTTTTCCTGTAGGTCTACAATCATCTCCTTTGTATTGATGTCCTGGCAACACCACTGCCAGGTCTCTGACCTCCTCCCTATAGGCTGTTCAACTTTGTCAGTGATCAGGCTATCTGTTGGGCGTATGCGCAAATTGGGGTGAGTTTGATTTCTGGATAATGGTGTGGATGTGAGCCTTGACCAGCCTTTCCAAAGCACTTCATGGTACCGACGTGAGTGGCTACGGGTGTATCATTTAGGCAGGTTCCTTTGCATCCTTGGGCACAGGACAATGGTGGTCTGCTTTAAACATGTAGGTATTACGACTTGGTCAGGGAGAGGTTGAAAATGTCAGTGAAGTCACTTGCCAGTTGGTCCGCGCATGAGTTTGAGTACACGTCTCTGGTAATCAGTCTGGCCCCGCGACTTTGTGAATGTTGACATGTTTAAAAACCTGTTGAGGCCAGGGGTGCCCTAGCGGCACTCCTCCCACATTCCATTGAAAAGGCAGAGCGGCAAATTCAAAAAAACAAATTGAAATATTTAACTTTCACATTAACAAGTCCAATACAGCATTTGAAAGATAAACATCTTGTCAATCCATCCAACATGTCCGATTTTTAAATGTTTTACAGAGAAAAACACCACATATATGTATGTTAGTCACCACAAATAAAAAAAGACAGACAGACATTTTTCACAGCACAAGTAGGCTGCAGGTAGCATGCACAAGCCAAACCTACTAACCTAGAACCAACCTAAAATAACCTAGAAAAAACTACCTCAGATGACAGTCCGTATAACATGTTACACAATAAATCTATGTTTTGTTTCAAAAAAATTGCATATTTAGCTATAAATCAGTTTTACATTACTGCTACCATAGCTACAGTCAGAAATCGCACGGGAGTAGCCAGAGTAAATACAGACACCAACTACCTAATTACACATCATAAAAACATTTCAGACAAATATATGGTGGATAGCTAATGAAAGACAAATATCTTGTGAATACAGACAATATTTCCGATTGTTGAAGTGTTTTACAGCGAAAACACCACATATATTTTATTTAGTTCACCACCAAATACAAAAGACAGACAGACAGTTTTTCACAGCAACGTAGCATGCAAGTAGCTAACCTAACTAACCTAGAACCAACCTAGAACCAACCTAAATAACCTAGAGAAAAATCCTCTCAGATGACAGTCCTATAACATGTTACACAATAAATCTATGTTTTGTTCGAAAAATGTGCATATTTTAGCTATAAATCAGTTTACATTACTGCTACCATCATAGCCACCATCACAGCTACAGTCAGAAATCGCACGGCAGTTGCCAGAGAAATACAGACACCAACGTCAACTACTATTACACATCATAAAACATTTCAAGAACAATATATGGTGGATAGCTAATGAAAGAATAAGATCTTGTGAACAGAGCCAAATATTTCCGATTTTTGAAGTGTTTACAGCGGAAAACACAATATATCGTTATATTAGCTTACTACAATAGCTAAACACAACGCAGCTTGATTCTAGTCAAACGGTAGCATAGCACAGTTCGACAGATATATATGAAAAAGCATCCCAATTGGGTCCTTATCTTTGTGGATCTTCCATCAGAATGCTTCATGGGTCCTTTGTATTGCGAGGATCACCGTTGCAGAACCTGCTTTATTTGATTCATAACGAACGATTGTCCGTGAATTAGCAAGCACCTGGCGTGCGTTGCTATGCCTCTCGTTCTTGAACCAATTCTTGCGACGGCATCACGTCTAAGTCCAGAATAAATTTCAATAATATAATTAAACTATATTGAAAAAACATACTTTAGGATGTATTGTGACATGTATCAAAGAAAATTGAAGCCAGAGATCATATTCACCTTTAAATGGTTCTTCCATGAGCCGAGTACAGTTCCTACTTCGCGCCCAGAAATAAAAGAAAGTGCGACGTCTCAGTCAAAAGGTTTGTGTTCAGTCCCTGATCGAGATAATCAACTGATTTCAGCTCTCACTTTCCGCATGACACCCAGGCGAAGGCGTATGACGTGTTTCTACAGTCATAAGTGACATGCCCTTTTATAGACAAGCTCTGAGAGAGAGTTCGCTTTTGGAAATCTCACTTCCGGTTAGGAAATGGTCTGTAAAAGGAGTTCTGTTTCACTTAGAGAAATAATTCAAACGTTTTTAGAAACTAGAGACTGTTTTCTATCCAATAGTAATAATAATATGCATATTGTACGAGCAAGAATTGAGTACGAGGCCGTTTAAAAATCATACGATTTTCMCCAAAAGTGAAAATAGCACCCCCTGGTCCCCAACAGGTTTTAAAGGTCTTGCTCACATCGGCTACCGAGAGCGTTATCATACAGTCGTCCAGAACAACTGGTGAATGCTTGAATGTTGCTTGCATCGAAGCGAGCATAAAAGGCATTTATCTTGTCTGGTAGGCTCTCGTCACTGGGCAGCTCGCGTCTGGGTTTCTCTTTGTAGTCCATAATAGTTTTCAAGCCCTGCCACATCTGACAAGCGTCAGAGCCGGTATAGTAGGATTCAATCTTAATCCTGTATTGATGCTTTGCTTGTTTGATGGTTCGGAAAACGGGAAAAGAGAAGACTTTCTCAGACTTAGTATATTACAATCTGTAACGTTCGTCGTCTGAAGATGAGGAATCATCGGACCAAAGCACAGTGTGGTAAGTGTTCATGTTAATTTATTAAAAACAGAACACTAAACAAAAATAACAAAGAGAATGAAACTAAACGAAACAGTCCTGTCTGGTACAGACACAAGGACAGAAAACAACTACCCACAAAACACAGGTGGGAAAAGGCTACCTAAGTATGGTTCTCAATCAGAGACAACAATAGACAGCTGCCTCTGATTGAGAACCACACCCGGCCAAACACATAAATAAAAAACATAGAACACAAAACATAGAATGCCCACCCCAACTCACGCCCTGACCAACCAAAATAGAGACATAAAAAGGATCTCTAAGGTCAGGGCGTGACACAATCGTAAATGACCTCCCTTTTCATTGAGATTAAAATCTTCATATAGTGCAATTCATTCTCAGAAGGGGAAAGGAACCTATGAATGTAACATCTGTACATRCTTCATCACCACACACAAGGCAATCGCTTCGTTGACACTGTCCACATCGCCAGGGGTCACCGTGATGGTAGTGGTCCCTAACTCTACCTTGGGAGCACCATCTACAGAGCCTGCATGGTGGGCATGGCCTATGGCCATGCTGCACCATTAAATCAATGTTTTTACCTTGGTGTTCTGGATTATCATCATCTTCATCAGACATGTAATCAGGCATAGGAAATAAATCAGGTAAATAAATCAACCAATGAAATATTGTAGCCCCCCAAGTATCAAACAATGACTGGACCCATCCAAACAGATTCCAATCGTTGTCCGGTTGGTGCTCATTTGTGAGATCACCGCTGAGCTCTTTCAGATGTTCCACTGCAAAAGTAAAGTTACCCTCGCCCTGGGGGATGAATGTACAGCAATGGTCACCTATTATTTGGCACACTCTACAGGAGATGTGATGCTACTACTACAGCGATCTTCCCTTCCGGTGAGGTGGCCTCCTGTATACAGGGATCTGTGGCTATTCTTTCAAGTGTTGTACCATCTTTGACAATCCCCTCACTGAAAGTTGACAATACTGTCTGAAATGACACTATCTCTGTTAGAATCTGCAATTAACACCTGTATGCAAACATTCTGTCTCAAACACATGCCCCATATGTACTTAACCTCCGTTTACAAATACATTTGCACATAAATCATTCCATCTAACCCATAACCCGTTAGTCACCACTTATAAGGTTATTAACATATAGTAAAACATGCTCAAGTCAATTGTACTGTATCATCCAGATAGCCATATGTATTGATGCGCTGTAACATTAGAATTCTGATAACATGGTAGAACAAAATGACAAGATTACACTGTCGCAAGTGGCATGTTAATGACAGATCGGTATCTCAATGCATTTTTTAAACCTAAATTACCATACATATCCCAGTGTGCAGACCTCCACAAATAACCTGACACCTCAAATAAACAGTTTAGGGCAAACCTAAATCAATTTATGGGCACAGTTGACCACCCCCCTCTTTCCTGGCACTCTTCTTCTGGCGTTTCTTCATGTTCTGCTTCAGATAGTTTTTCAGTTCGTCCTACCAATGGCACATGTTCAAAGTGGATTGCCCTTGATAATGTCTCTTACCTGAGCCACCACTGTCCTTCACAGTCCATTATGTCTTGTCTATTTTCCTACCAGTACACTAGCAGCATGAGATAAGTTTGGACGGGATCTCTCTCCATGCTCACTCCACGTGAGCTCACGTTACACTCCTGAGAGAAAAGGCATGAGAGAAAAGACAGTTGATAGCTTCTACTGGATGCTGTGGTTGCTGGATCAGGCTCAGGTCTCACAGTAGAAGTGGTGAAAGACAGGGCCATATTGAATGCCATTTTCGCCATTACTTCAGCCGGTTAGAGGGGGTGAGATTCACACTGTTCTCCAAAGTATCCCTTCCATGCATCTAGATACCATATGTGGTCACCTTAGCTATAACTCAAGAGAGGTCAGACCTAAACAACAGTTTTACCCTTGTGTAGTCTTAACATTCTGTTACCCGCCTTCACTAAACCCCTAAAATAAAGCAGCTTAATTGAATTTTAAACCCCAAGAAACAGCCTGTCATTCATCACACACTCTATGAATATCTGGGTTTTCCCTCTTCACAATGCAGAAAGATTGCATTTAATCAGTGGACACCACTGTCACGCCCTGATCTGTTTCACCTGTCTTTGTGCTTGTCTCCTCCCCCCTCCAGGTGTCGCCCATCTTCCCCGTTATCCCCTGTGTATTTATACCTGTGTTCTCTGTTTGTCTGGTGCAAGTTCGTATTTGTTCGTAGAACCTACCAGCGCTTCCCCCCTTGCTCCTGTCTTTTCTTAGTTCCTGGTTTCTAGTTTTTCCTGGTTTTGACCCCTCTGCCTGACCTGACCCTGAGCCTGCCTGCCGTCCTGTACCTTTTCCCCACTACTCTGGATTACCAACCTCTGCCTGACCTGACCCTGAGCCTGAGCCTGCCATCCTGTACATTTGCCCTTGTTGTTGTAATAAACATTGTTACTTCGACACAGTCTGCATCTGGGTCTTACCTTGAAGTGTATTAGCACGGACTGGCCATGACTGATCTAACAGACTTGGACCAGCTCCGCTACTCCATCTCCTCCCAAGGAGCCACAATTGGTAGGCATGAGGAGTTGCTTCGCGGTCTGATGGAGGGGTTCCAGGCTGTGGCCGAACGTGACGACCAAGCATTGGACACATTGCGGGAGCAATTCCGTGGGTGGTCTACTACGCAGCCTACCAGGACGGTAACCTCCCAGCCTGTCAGTAACCCAGCTGGTAGCAGCGCGGTCACCCCGGTTTCCCGGGAACCCCACTTACCTCCCCCGGAGCACTTCGATGGAAAGTCGGGCATCTGTCGGGCGTTTCTCCCTCAGTGTTCCCTCGTCATGGAGCTGCAGCCCCTCGGACTGCTCTACGATAGCGTAACTCATCACGCTGATGTCCGGGAGGTCCCTCGCCCGGGCTACGGCCGTTTGAGAACAACAGTCGGCCGTATGCTTCTGTCTGGAGAGATTCGTGGCAGGGGTGAAGGTGAAAAATGTTTTTGAGGCTCCAGTGCCTGGGAGAGAGGCTGCCCGGAAGTTACTCCAGCTTCGGCAGGACTCCCTCAGTGTGGCAGACTATGCGGTGGATTTCCGTACGCTAGCAGCGGAGGGTGCCTGGAACCCGGAAGTGCTGTTCGACACGTTCCTGCAGGGATTATCATAGGACTAAAGGATGAACTTGCAGCCCGGGAACTACCAACGGATCTTGACTCACTCATCGCTTTAACCATCCGGATCGATGGTCGGCTACGGGAACGTAGGAGGGAGAAGAGGTCTGAATGCGGTCCCAATCGCTCACTCAAGGATCCCACCTTGCATCTGACGAACTCTGGAAGTCCACAGCATCTACGTCCCAGAGAGAATCCGAGCTTACCCGAGTTCCTCCAAGAGCCTCCGAAGACTGCCGATTCACCTCTTCCCAAGCCGATGCAACTCGGCAGAGCTAGGCTGTCTCCAGCCAAACGCGTATGCAGACTTGACACCCAGAGTTTTCTGTATTGCGGTACTGCCGGTCATTTTTGTGTCTACCTGTCCCTTCAAGAGACCTAKCTCATTGTTGGAGTGAGTAGTCTGGTGGGTCTTAAAGACTATTTTTATTCTCCCCTTACTCGCCTCCCTCTCCATGCCATCCTGCTGTGGGCCGACCAGTCCAAGTCTCTCCAGGTACTCATCGACTCGGAGGCCGATGTGAGTCTTATGGACATTACCCTGGCGTCCAAGCTGGGCATCCCCACTCAACCCCTCTCCATTCCCATGGATGTTAGAGCGCTGGACGGGCGCTCTATAGGCCAGGTCCCCCAACATACTACCCCCATAAACCTACAAGTGTCAGGGAACCACAGTGAGACGATCCAATTCCTGCTAGTTGAGTCTCCGCAGGTTCCAGTGGTATTGGGATTCTCTTGGCTCCAGCGACACAATCCCTCTATTGACTGGGCTACTGGTGCCATCGTGAGCTGGAGCCAGTCCTGCCACACTCATTGCCTGAAATCAGCTCTGCCTGCCTCGGGACGTCTTCCTGGGGGCTTGGAAATTGCCCCGGACCTCTCTGCCAGCCCTGCGGAGTACCAGGACCTCCGGGAGGGGTTCAGTAAGGCCCGAGCCACTTCGCTTCCATAGCACCAACCGGTATCCAAGAAGGTCAAGCCAGATGCGCTGGCATGCCGCTATAGTCCCATGGCTACACCCCCAGAAGCCGAGACCTTTCCCCCCCGCTCCAAGATCATTAACCCCTCTGCTGTTCATCCTCTGTTGCCCCGTACCCTCTGTATACTTCCTACCTTTCCTGTGTCTAGAATTAAAACCATGTCTTCCAACTCTTTGTCTCCTGTTTTCAGGCTCATCCCTCTCCCCCATCTCATCGACTTCCAACCGGTGTACAGGGTGAGACGTCTCCTGAAGGTTCGACCTCGGGGCAGGGGATTCCAGTACCTGGTGTTACTGGGAGGGTTATGGCCCAGAGGAGAGGCGCTGGGTCTCTAGGAGGGGGGTACTGTCATGCCCTGATCTGTTTCACCTGTCTTTGTGCTTGTCTCCACCCCCCTCCAGGTGTCGCTCATATTCCCCGTTATCCCCTGTGTATTTATACCTGTGTTCTCTGTTTGTCTGGTGCCAGTTTGTTTTTCTTCATAGAACCTACCAGCGTTTTCCCCCTTGCTCCTGTCTTTTCTTAGTTCCTGTTTTCTAGTTTTTTCCCAGCTTTGACCCCTCTGCCTGACATGACCCTGAGCCTGCCTGCSATCCTGTACCTTTGCCCCACCCACAAGGTGTATAAACAACAACAATAAATAAGAATAAAATAAGATAATAGATACAAAACAAAAACGTGAAGAACATAAATCAATCAACTCTAATTAGCACATGTAGGACAGTATGCAAGTGTCTTTTCACATGTGCAGCACATAGTATTTGTTTTACAGTCCTTATTTTGGGGCAGAATAGGCATCTCTTTCTCTTGCCTGCCCCAGCTGCAGCCTCAGGTGGATCAGGACAAGATTCAGCCCCCTGAACAGCTTTCACAAGTGCTGCAGAAGTTGCTGTGCGGGGTAGGCACTCCCTTCTTTGAATGTGTGGGGTTACAAGTGCCTTTCCTAGCTTCTCCAGGAACACCCTCCTCTTGTTCCGCATATCAGGCATCCAGATAGGGTTGATCTTGTTCCATATCACAAAGGCATTGTATGAGGACACATCGATGATGAAAGATGACCAGGGGCCAGCGGGCAGCCATCCTCCTGCAGCTGTAAGTTCCAATCACCTTGTCCAGGTTGTCCACACCTCCTTTGTTGTGGTTGTAGTCCAGGATGATGGCTGGCTTCCTGTCCTCAYGAACACTGATCTCAGCCCTTTTTTGCAGTGTACTCAGGAGGACCACATTCTTGTTCCTCTTTGGGAGGTAAGAAACTAGAGTGGTGGGGGTGAAGGCAAACTTTCATGAGAAGGCCTCTCTCCCCTTTGTTGCGAGGAGTGCAGGGGTGAGCCCAGGCTTGTTCTTTCTAACTGTGCCAACCATGGTGATCTTCCTCTTCAGGAGCTGCTGACTGAGTTCAGGAGCTGCTGACGGAGTCCAGCGAAAATAATCTTGTCTCCTGGACTCTGTCCACGCATTTCAAGGCTGCGTTGAAACAATGACTGGTAAATGATCCAAGACCAGCTCAGTTAATGCCTACCATTGTGACAATGGGTCATCTTAATGCTGCCTTAAATGTTCATCATCTTAAGGGCATTGGCAAACACAATGTAAGTCATTTAATTTATGGACCCCTAATTGCACCAAATACATCTGTTTATCCTACAGCTATTGTAAGCAGTAATCATGAGCCTATAAACCAGAGTTACACTGTTAGCACTGAGGCGGTGTGCAATAGTTGGAAGACCACTTTATGCAGCTCACCCTGCACTATCAGCTCCAATGTAAATAACATGAGTAAGTCTACCTTGATAAGCTTCCCAGTAAAGCATTAAAAACAATCAAGCAACCCAGAAAAGTGCTAAAAATAGCCCATATTAACATATGTAGCCTAAGAAACAAGGTCCATGAAGTCAATAACTTGCTTGTAACAGATGACAGTCATATTCTGACTATCTCTGAAACTCACTTAGATAATACCTTTGATGATACAGTGGTAGCAATACATGGTTATAACATCTACCGAAAAGACAGAAATGCCAACGGAGGCGGTGTTGCGGTCTATATTCAGAACCACATTCCTGTAAAGCTTAGAGACGATCTAATGTTAAATACTGTTGAAGTAATATGGCTACAGGTTCATCTGCRTCACCTAAAGCCAATTCTTGTGGAAAGCTGCTATAGACCACCAAGTACTAACAGTCAGTATCTGGATAACATGTGTGAAATGCTTGATAATGTATGTGATATCAACAGAKAAGTATATTTTCTGGGTGATTTAAATATTGACTGGCTATCATCAAGCTGCCCACTCAGGAAAAAACTTCAAACTGTAACCAGTGCCTGCAACCTGGATCAAATAAAATAAAATGTATTTATAAATCCCTTCTTACATCAGCTGACGTCACAAAGTGCTGTACAGCAACCCAGCCTAAAACCCCAAACAGCAAACAATGCAGGTGTAGAAGCACAGTGGCTAGTAAAAACTCCCTAGAAAGGCCACAACCTAGGAAGAAACCTAGAGAGGAACCAGGCTATGAGGGTGGCCAGTCCTCTTCTGGCTGTGCCGGGTGGAGATTATAACAGAACATGGCCAAACATGGCCAAATAATAATAATCACAGTGGTTGTAGAGGGTGCAACAGGTCAGCACCTCAGGAGTAAATGACAGTTGGCTTTTCATAGCTGATCATTCAGAGAATCTCTACCACTCCTGCTGTCTCTAGAAAGTTGAAAACAGCAGGTCTGGGACAGGTAGCACGTCCGATGACCAGGTCACGGTTCCATAGCCGCAGGCAGAACAGTTGAAACTGGAGCAGCCGTACAAAGGGGTGGACTGGGGACAGCAAGGAGTCATCAGGCCAGGTAGTCCTGAGGCAAGGTCCTAGGGCTCAGGTCCTCCGAGAGAGAAAGAAAGAAAATAGAGAAAAAGAGAGAGMGAATTAGAGAGAGAGCATACTTAAATTCACACACGACACCGGATAATACAGGATAAATACTCCAGATATAACAGACTGACCCTAGCCCCCGACACAAACTATTGCAGCATAAATACTGGAGGCTAAGACAGGAGCGGTCGGGAGACAATGTGGCCCCGTCCGACGACACCCCCGGACAGGGCCAAACAGGCAGGATATAACCCCACCCACTTTGCCAAAGCACAGCCCCCACACCACTAGAGGGATATATCCAACCACCAACTTACCATCCTGATACAAGGCCGAATATAGCCCACGGTTGTCAGTCAACCGACCAGGGTTGTTACAAACAGCACAGGAATTAAATCAACATGTATTGATCACATCTTTACAAATGCTGTAGATATTTGCTTTAAAGCAGTATCCAAATCCATAGGATGTAGTGATCACAATATAATAGCCATATCTAGGAAAACCAAAGTTCCAAAGGCTGGGCCTAATCTAGTGTATAAGAGGTCATACAAGAAGTTTTGTAGTGATTCATATGTTGATGATGTAAAGAATATTTGCTGGTCTGTGGTGTGTAATGAGGAGCAACCAAACGCTGCACTTGACACATTCATGAAACTACTTATTGCAGTTACTAATAAGCACGCACCCATTAAGAAAATGACTGTAAAAACTGTTAAATCCCCTTGGATTGATGAGGAATCGAAAAATGTTATTCTTGAGAGGGATGAGGCAAAAGGTATGGCAATTAAGTCTAGCAGCCCAACTGATTGGCAAACATATTGCAAATTAAGAAATCATGTGACTAAACTAAATAAAAATAAACTACACTATGAAACAAATATACATAATATAAAGAATGTGTCAGGACCCGGTGCGAGAAACAGTCACTAATAATTGGCAGAACCCAGAAGATGAGGCAGACACAGCAGTACTAGAGATGGTGGTTTAATAAAAAATAGATATCTTCCAAAATACAAAAGAAAATCCACAAAGTGGTAAAAACAGCAAGGGAAAAAACAAACCTCAAAAGACCAATCCAAAAATACACGAGAACAAAACCAGAGAACCTCTGGAAAATCCAACAAGAGAAAAATGTTCACAAAGGCTGGGGCTGGGTGCTAACATACAAACACTGAGCAAGGAACTAAGGAACACACAGGGTTTAAATACTAACAAGGGAATGACTTACAGGTGCAAACAATAATTAGGGCAAGAAAAACAAAAAGGTACAAAAAAGGTGCAAGGGGGACATCTAGTGAACAAAACCAAACAGTCCTGGCCAAAACCTGACAGAATGATAGTAAAAAGCTTTTTGGCAACTTAAATGACATTTTGTGGAAAAAAGCCAACTCGGCTCCTTCATTCATTGAATCAGATGGCTCATTCATCACAAAGCCCACTGATATTGCAAACTACTTTAATTACTTTTTCATTGGCAAGATAAGAAAACTTAGGGATGACATGCCAGCAACAAACACTGACACTACACATCCAAGTATATCGGACCAAACTATGAAAGACAAAAATTGTACTTTTGAATTCTGTGAAGTCAGTGTGGAAGAGGTGAAATTATTTTTGTTGTCTATCAACAATGACAAGCCACGGGGTCTGACAATCTGGATGGAAAATTACTGAGGATAATAGCAGTCACGTCCTGATCTGTTTCACCTGTCCTTGTGCTTGTCTCCACCCCCCTCCAGGTGTCGCCCATCTTCCCAATGATCCCCTATGTATTTATACCTGTGTTCTCTGTCTGTTTGTTGCCAGTTCGTCTTGTTCGTTCAAGCTTACCAACGGTTTTCCTGTCAGCTCCTATCATTTCCCAGCCATTCTCTTTGCTAGTCCTCCCGGTTTTGACATTTTCCTGTCCTGACCCTGTACCTGCCCGCCTGACCTCTTTGTCTGACCCTGAGCCACCCTGCCRTCCTGTACCTTTGCTCCACCTCTGGATTACTGAATCTTGCCTGTCCCTGACCCTGAGTCCACCTGCTGCCCTGTACCTTTGCCTTATCCTGGATTTTCGACCCATGCCTGCCTCGACCTGTCTTTGCCTGCTCCTGTTGCTACAATAAACAATGTTACTTCGACAGTCTGCATCTGGGTCTTACTTTGATTCCTGATAAGCAGACGATATTACCACTCATATTTGCCACATCTTCAATTTAAGCCTACTAGAGAGCGTGTGCCCTCAGGCCTGGAGGGAAGCTAAAGTCMTTCCGCTACCCAAGAATAGTAAAGCCCCCTTTACTGGCTCAAATAGCCAACCAATCAGCCTGTTACCAACCCTTAGTAAACTTCTGGGAAAAATTGTGTTTGACCAGATACAAAGATATTTCACAGTAAACAAATTGACAACAGAATTTCAGCATTCTTATAGGGAAGGACACTCAACAAGCACAGCACTTACACAAATGACTGATGATTGGCTGAGAGAAATTGATGATAAAGTGATTGTGGGGGATGTTTTGTTAGACTTCAGTGCAGCTTTTGACATTATCGATCACAGTCTGCTGCTGGAAAAACGTATGTGTTATGGCTTTACACCTCCTGCTATAATATGGATAAAGAGTTACTTGTCTAACAAAACACAGAGGGTGTTCTTTAATGGAAGCCTCTCAAATACAATCCAGTTAGAATCAGGAATTCCCCAGGGTAGCTGTTTAGGCCCCTTACCTTTTTCAATATTTACTAACGACATGCCACTAACTTTGAGTAAAGCCAGAGTGTCTATGTATGCGGATGACTCAACATTATACATGTCAGCTGCTACAGCGACTGAAACGACTGCAACACTCAACAAAGAGCTGCAGTTAGTTTCAGAGTGGGTGGCAAGGAATAAGTTAGCCCTAAATATTTCTAAAACTAAAAGCATTGTATTTGGAACAAAACACTCACTAAACCCTAAACCTCAACTAAATCTTGTAATAAATAATGTGGAAATTGAGCAAGTATAGATGACTAAACTGCTTGGAGTAACCCTAGATTGTAAACTGTCATGGTCAAAACATTATGATGCCGCTAAGATGGGGAGAAGTCTGTCTATAATAAAGCGATGCTCTGCCGCCTTAACAACACTATCAACAAGGCAGGTCCTACAGGCCCTAATTTTGTTGCACCTTGACTACTGTTCAGTCATGTGGTCAGGTGCCACAAGAAAAGGACTTAGGAAAATTGCAATTGGCTCAGAACAGGGCAACACGGCTCGTCCTTGGACGTACACAGAGAGCTAATATTAAAAATATGCATGTCAATCTCTCCTGGCTGAAAGTGGAGGAGAGATTGACTTCATCACTACTTTTATTTATGAGAGGTATTGACATGTTGAATGCACAGAGCTGTCGGTCTAAACTACTGGCACACAGCTCGGACACCCATGCATACCCCACAAGACATGCCACAAGAGGTCTCTTCATAGTCCCCAAGTCCAGAACAGACTTTGGGAGGCACACAGTACTACATAGAGCCATGACTAAATGGAACTCTATTCCACAGCAAGTAACTCATGCCAGCAGTAAAATTAGATTTCAAAAACAGATTAAAAAAACACCTTATGGCACAGCGGGGACTGTGAAGCAACACAAACATTGGCACAGACACATGCATACACACACACACGCGATTACACACGCACTATACATACACATGGACTTAGTACTGTAGATATGTGGTAGTGGTGGAGTAGGGGCCTGAGGGCACACAGTGTGTTGTGAAATCTGTAAATATATTGTAATGTTTTTAAAATTGTATAAACTGCCTTAATTTTGCTGGACCCCAGGAAGAGTAGCTGCTGCTTTGGCAGCAGCTAATGGGGATCCATAATAAATACAAATAAAATACAAATAAGAGGTGAAGGAATTGTCACGTAACATTGTGCAACCTCAGTTCATCTGTCACATCAAGCACAACCCGCATCCCCTGGTTCTGTTCCCTGCCTCCACTGGTCAGCTTCCCTGTGTAGACTTGCATCTTCCAAGCGTAGCTGGATTGTGTGTCAGGTCACCCATATCTTGATTCCATACTTTGCTGGCTTGCTAGGCATATACTGCCGGAAAGGACAGTGACCTTTTGACAAAAGAGATTACTATCAGTAATTAGTATCAGTGTCTATACATGATAAAATGAACAGTGAAAATCACTTACATTACAGATATGAAAATAAAAATGTACCTCTGAATGGAACCAGTTGCTCATCCACTGTTACTTCAGGCCCGGCGTTGTAGAGGTATGGCAGACGCTCCACCCACTTCTCCCAGACCTCCCTTATGGCCGCCAATTTGTCTCTCACACGTCTTGCAGGTGTCACGCCCTGACCGTAGAGACCTTTTTATGTCTCTATTTTGGTTTGGTCAGGGTGTGATTTGGGTTGGCATTCTATGTTCATTTTCTATGTTTTGTATTTTTTTTGTTGTTTGGCCGGGTGTGGTTCTCAATCAGAGGCAGCTGTCTATCGTTGTCTCTGATTGAGAACCATACTTAGGTAGCTTTTTCCCACATGGTTTTTGTGGGTAGTTATTTTCTGTTTTGTGTTTCTACACATGACAGGACTGTTTCGTTTTCGTTCATTCCCTTTGTTATTTTTGTTATGGTGTTCAGTTCAATAAAGAGTATGAACACTTACCACGCTGCGCTTTGGTCCGACTACTCTTCATCCGACGACGAAAATCGTTACAGCAGGTCTTGACTCACGGTTATCAAATCGTAGCATTCTTGAGAAAGTGTGAAAGACTTTCAGTGGCATCGTGGCACGGAGAATCGGCCTTCCACTCTCTGCATCCCAGAGACTACATGTAGCCTCGCCTCGGGACCTATACACACCCACTAAGATTAGCAGCCCTATATAGGCACGCAGGTCAATGTCATCCATTCTTCTCCAGTTGTCTCCATATTTACGGAAACCCTCCAAATTTGTCATCTCCAGGATGATTTTTAAGATGGCTGGTGTGATGAACATGTAGAATGTTGAGGCGATGTCCTGGGCATAGGCATCTGCATGTCTTGTGAGCCCTGGGGTCATGCTTATGACATTTTGTGCTGCCATCCTGCCCTGGTTGTCATATGGTGACAAGGACCATGTTACGTTGCTGTTCTTTGACAAAAATATCTCTCTTTCAGCTTGGGGGATTTCTTCTTCATCTGAAGATGATGCATCGTGCTCTGGGTTGTATTGTTCCCCATCTTCAGATACCTCCTCCTCTTCTAAATCATTGTTCTCTTGTTCCTCCTGGACATCTGGAAAAATCAGATCTATGACCTGTTGGGAACTGAAACGTKCACTCATGGCTTCGGCAAAGAGAGAACTGGGGGAATGTTATCTGCAGCACCTTTATATCCTCTGACTGCATTCCCCATTAGTAAACAATGCTTTCAAGACATTTTTATTTTGTCTGAAATTGTTTATATTTTGTCTGAAATTGTTTTTATTTTGTCTGTGAACTTGAGTCATGTGTGCGGTCGTGGAGGGGAGATGCTGCACATGCACAAGAAGGTTTTAGTTTTGTCTGACACCGTACCCAAACCGGCTGAGCGCATGCACCATCGTGCGCAAATTGATTTTGTCCCCCCACACCAAACGGAATCAAGACACGCAGGTTAAAATATCAAAACAAACTCTGAACCAATTATATTAATTTGGGGACAGGTCAAAAAGCATTAAACATTTATGGTAATTTAGCTAGCTAGCTTGCAGTTGCTAGTTAATTTGTTCTATTTAGCTAGCTTGCTGTTGCTAGTTAATTTGTCCTGGGATATAAACGTTGAGGTGCTATTTTACCTGAAATCCACAAGGTCCTCTATTCTGACAACTAATCCACACATAAAAGGTCAACCGAATCGTTTCTAGTCATCTCTCCTCCTGTCTTCTTTGGACTTAACTGGCGATTGGCAACTAACTTTCATAAAAGGTGTATTACCACCACCGACCTCCGTTCGTCTTTCAGTCACCCACGTCAGTATAACCAAATGAGGAGATGGCACGTGGGTATCTGCTTCTGTAAACCAATGAGGAGATGGGAGAGGCAAGACTTGCAGCGTGATCAGCGTCACAAATAGAACTGACTTCTATTTTAGCCCTTGGCAACGCAGACGCTCGTTGGCGCGCGCGAGCAGTGTGGGTGCAATAATTGAATAACAGGTATGTCTAAATTTATTTTGCAATACTTGTGCATGCAATTCTCTAGGTGTAATTATTATTGCGATGTTTCACTTTTTCTAATGTTGAGGTCACTCTAGGAAAGTCATCAAATTTCAAGTTGAAAAAAGATCATTTAGGGGGTTTTCTCTGCTGTTAAACATAGTGGCGGGTCATTTTTGACCCTTAAGACAACACAAGGGTTAAGACATTTCTGATTCAGGAAATTCAGACCAGCTATTCACCGTATGACAAATTATTACATTCCCAATTTTCCTAATACCAACATTTCTAAGACAAATGTCAAAGAGCATAACAACACACTTGTTGAAACTATTTTTCAAATTTGCTTATACTCCCTTATCATACTGGCGACCTCATGGCAGAGTTACAGGGTCAGGGAGTTACAGCGCTAACCCTCAGGAACAAATCCCGACCATACAGCAGACCCAATCTTGTGAGATTTATATCGATAACAAAGACAAAAACAAGAACCACCAAAACAACAGCAATACACTTCTTCATATTATACTTATTCTCACCCATTGTCTCTATCATATCTAGTGAGGTTGATCAGGCCTCACCAGAAAGTCAGGACAAAGGTCCTACAACACCATTAAGTATTTTCTTTCTTTTTTCATTCCCTGTACTTTCGAAACCATTTAAAAACATTTCAAACATTTCCATCATTTTGCATACCCGGTTTACAACCAAATTAAAAAGACCCCACATCAATAGATCAAACACAGTATTGCTGGTGTGTGTGATAAAACGTAGGGCAAAATCAATAATTGGCCAGCCCTTACATATTTGGGAGCTCCCTCTGCGGCCAGATCCGGATACCTTTATACTTTATAAAACTGCAGAATTTCACTAACTGTTTCCCAAGACAACAGCCTCGGAAAACATTTTAAAGAGAGAGATAGAGACACCCCATCCTCTCTTAAAAGAGAAAATAAACATTTTGTTACTTTCACTAGTCTACATATCTGTTTCCTTCAGCTCAGAAAACCCTCTCAATCACCATCACGCAGTACATTTCTCTTACACTCTAACACTGTCTTTCTGTCTAACGTTACTTTACCAGGTGAACAAAAAGTTTTAAATTACAGAAAAAACAATACATGATAACTTCTGTTCACAGAGAGCCCACTGTCCTCCCTCCACTCTTTAATAATTTGTGTTTTAATCCATCCCAATGTTTATGTACCCTTTATGTAGCCTATACTACACTTAGACACGGCAACATTTATCTCACCACCCAGTCTAACGATTTACTCTCGTAAATGACTGGTCTCTCTTTTCCCCCATGATTTTACGTAACCACCGCACTACAATGCCCTTCATGTTCATGAACGAAACATTTTAAAAGGCAATTTTAAGTTTGGCATCCCCAATGCTGGCGTCTAACACAATTGCTTTTTCAACACCCTACAAACAACCCTCTCCTCCCTTTAGTCAATATTATAAATCTATTTCAGAATCAGACGGAATAAAGTGTCTCAAGAGATTTTTCAAAAACAAGGTTCTTCTGAACTTGCAAGGAGTGTTTGGCCTGGTAATTTTAACTTGTTACCTTTTAGAATCCATTCCCCTGGCATTTCACACCCGTCACCATGTAACATTATCCGGGTATTGTTACTGGTCTGTCGTGTCTGGACTATCATTAAATGTGAAGACTGTTATTTTATAGTGTGATTATTATTGCGCGATTAAACTAATAATGTAAACATTAATGAATTTAGTCGGGGCACCACAGAATTTTTTTATAGTCTCTATTTCCCGAATGGACTCCTCAGATATTTTCACATCTTATCGAGTAAAGTCTTCTATTAATGATTATTAATATTTACCTTGTGTTAGTCTCATTATAAACATCATAAAATGTTGGGTTATCTGCATGAACCTTAGCATAAATAATGAATCAGCGATATACAAATTACCTGAACTTCTTATGGATGTCCCACCTCGACAACTTCCGGTGAAATTGCAGAGCGCCAAATTCAAATTAAATTACTATAAATATTTAACTTTCATGAAATCACAAGTGCAATACATCAAATTAAAGCTTAACTTGTTGTTAATCCAGCCGCCGTGTCAGATTTCAAAAAAGCTTTACGGCGAAAGCAAACCATGCGATTATCTGAGGACAGCGCTCAGCACACAAAATATTACAAACAGTAACCAGCCAAGTRGATTAGTCACGAAAGTCAGAAATAGCAATAAAATGAATCACTTACCTTTGATGATCTTCGTATGGTTTCACTCACAAGACTCCTAGTTACACAATACATGTTAGTTTTGTTCGATAAAGTCCCTCTTTATATCCAAAAACCTCAATTTTGTTGRAGCGCTTTTCATCCAAAATTCCGAATGCTGCCCCCTATCCCAAAAAAGTGTATTATTCATTTACTAACTATCTTAGTCAATCACAGAACTACATAACAAACAAACAGTAGATATTGGTTACTAACACAATGCATTGATAACATGATAGAAATGTCCCTAGTGGGCTAAGCCGATATGATGGCTTGGTAGACAAAGGAAAGGGGGTGGAGACTGAGAAAGAGCAGGAGAACAGAATGGATAACTACACTCACAGAAATTGCTAATACTTTACATGAATGACCTCTCATTCGAAAATAAATTGCAATTTACATATTTACAAGTGTATGTCTTGCTGTCTCTCTCTGTGGTCACCAGTCCATCTCCTGGAGAGAGTCGACAGAAAAGTCTCTGGTTGTGTTTCCCTGAAGATCAAAGTCGTAGGTGGTTAGAATGGATACTTCAGAGTACCATTCTGGAATGTTCTTAGGCTAGATGTTTTGGCGGTTGTCGGTATTCTCGTTCTAGGTTTATGGAATTTCTAGCTGCAGACTAGTAATTCATCGTCTAGAATTTCTCACTTATTCTGTAGTGATTGATAGTCTCAGAGTTGAACCATTTCCAGCCTTGTAGCCAATGCTCCACGTGGTATGGTCTACTGGTCTTGTAGTTTTAAACCATTTCACACGTAGCTTCAGCTGTATGTTTTCTAGTCTTCTTAACCATTTGCGATGTCCGGCTTACCTTGGGTCTCATTGGCATGAAATGTAAATTTCGTCACAGGTGATTTTATACTCTAGAGTACAAAAGAGCGGTTCCATGACGCCGACGTAATGTCTATGCTCACGTGGGCATGGCAACTGACTAGTTAATCTTTACATGAAAATTAGGTTATTTATTTAACTTTTATTTAACCAGATAGGCTAGTTGAGAACAAGTTCTCATTTACAACTGCGACCTGGCAAAGATAAAGCAAAGCAGTGTGACACAAACAACAACACAGAGTTACACATGGAATAAACAAACATACAGTCAATAACACAATAGAGAAAAAAAGTCTATATACAGTGTGTGAAAATGAGGTAAGATAAGGAGGTAAGGCAATAAATAGGCCATGGTGGTGAAATAATTACAATTTAGCAATTAAACACTGGAGTGATAGATGTGCAGAAGATGAATGTGCAAGTAGAGATACTGTGGTGCAAAGGAGCAAAAAAAAAATAACAGTATGGGGATGAGGTAGTTGGATGGGCTATTTACAGATGGGCTATGTACAGATGCAGTGATCTGTGAGCTGCTCTGACAGCTGGTGCTTTAAGTTAGTGAGGGAGATATGGGTCTCCAGCTTCAGTGATTTTTGCAATTCGTTCCAGTCATTGGCAGCAGAGAACTGGAAGGAAAGGCGGCCAAAGTAGGTGTTGGCTTATATAATATACCTGCTGGAGCGCGTGCTGCGGGTGGGTGCTGCTATGGTGACCAGTGAGCTGAGATAAGGCGGGGCTTTACCTAGCAAAGACTTATAGATGACCTGGAGCCAGTGGGTTTGGCGACGAATATGAAGCGAGGGCCAGCCAACAAGTGCATACAGGTCGCAGTGGTGGGTAGTATATGGGGCTTTAGTGACAAAACGGATGGCACTGTGATAGACTGCATCCAATTTACTGAGTAGAGTGTTGGAGGCTATTTTGTAAATGACATCGCCGAAGTCAAGGATCGGCAGGATAGTCAGTTTTACGAGGGTATGTTTGGCAGCATGAGTGAAGGATGCTTTGTTGCAAAGTAGGAAGCCGATTCTACATTTCATTTTGGATTGGAGATGCTTAATGTGAGAGTGGAAGGAGAGTTTACAGTCTAACCAGACACCTAGGTATTTGTAGTTGTCCACATATTCTAAGTCAGAACCGTCCAGAGTAGTGATGCTGGACGGGCGGGCAGGTGCGGGCAGCGATTGGTTGAAAAGCATGCATTTAGTTTTACTTGCATTTAAGAGCAGTTGGAGGCCCATGGAAGGAGTGTTTTATGRCATTGAAGCTCATCTGAAGGTTAGTTAACACAGTGTCCAAAGAAGGGMCAGAAGTATACAGAATGGTGTCGTCTGCGTAGAGGTGGATCAGAGACGCACCAGCAGCAAGAGCGACATCATTGATGTATACAGAGAAAAGAGTCAGCTCGAAAATTGAACCCTGTGGCACCCCCATAGAGACTGCAAGAGGTCCGGACAACAGGCCCCCCCGATTTGACACACTGAACTCTATCAGAGAAGTAGTTGGTGAACCAGGCGAGGCAGTCATTTGAGAAACCAAGGCTGTTGAGTCTGCCGATAAGAATGTGGTGATTGACAGTGTCGAAAGCCTTGGCCAGGTCGATGAATACAGCTGCACAGTATTGTCTCTTATCGATGGCGGTTATGATATCGTTATGATTCTCATTTAGAAGGTTAACATCACATTACATCTTTTCACAAATAGTTTCATGTTTAATCACATACGTTTCACATTATTTAGAGGTTAACCTGACAGCTGGGAAATGTACACTTTAAGAGATACAGTTATGTGTGTTTTCTGTCCATCATGAAATCACCAAATGAAACACACTCAACATGATTGTCCCTTAAGTGTTATTGAGAATTTTCCAGACCATGTGTGTTAATTATTAATTGCAGAAAAGCTAGTAAGATGGGTGCACTCTATATGTGCTCTGGGTCATTAGACACCATTAGACATGCACCTGAGTGGGGTGTGGACACGATTGGTTATTCCTGTAACTGTGTTATGGCCTAAAATGTACTGTTGCTATGGATAGACCTCTTGGGTCTTTTCCAGAACATGGGTGTCCCTTTCAGAGGAGTTAGCAGGATGACATGTCTGGTTATTTCTGTAAAGTGCCAAGGACTGTTGCTATGGTCCTACATGCATGAACCTGTCTTAAGGCGAGTACATGTCTGTATTTTTGAACTATTGGTGTGTCACTACAGTTTCCATGCACTATTATGAAACCAAACTAAACTTAGTGCAAGGCCATAAGATAACGGTGGCTAAATGCCAGAAGGGATGAGTCATTAAGAAGAATTTCTATGGGTGTGACGTAAGGAGGAAAAATGTATWAGAAGTATGTGCCAAGACTGGAAAGTAGTTGATTTCATGAACCAGCTCGGGTTTTGTTATGTCGTAATTAAAGTCTATTTGAACTCACAGGCTCCGGCATTTGAGAAATATGATTGACTGAATATTTCCACAACAGTGTCCACTGACCTTTCCCACATTCTCAAAAGTAGAAATATGGTTAAGTTCTCCCATTTTGGGGATTAGGAGTTTTGAACTAAGAGAAGCTCTTTGTTCTGGTAGATTCTCTCAATACTGCATAGCAGTTTCTACCAGGTATTTATGACCTGTCATAAAGTCATAAAACTGTGGAGAGAGAGAGAGAGAGGAGGGGGGGGGGGGCTATGATTCTCCCTCCAGGGCATGTCATGACCGGTCCTATGGTCAGATACATGGGTACTAGTCGTACCGCTTTCGATTCTGCCCGTTTCCACAGTAAATATAATACTTTTTGAGTCGTATATTTAGCCCG
Source organism: Salvelinus sp. IW2-2015 (assembly GCF_002910315.2). Lineage (NCBI taxonomy): Eukaryota > Metazoa > Chordata > Actinopteri > Salmoniformes > Salmonidae > Salvelinus > Salvelinus sp. IW2-2015. The sequence continues at coordinate 26,212,299 of NC_036872.1, read as the reverse complement.
CTACACTCAATGACCAATGGCCCCTCACCTAAAACAGGGCTCTGACGCTCTGTACCTGGGGATAGGTTCACTGCTCTTATCTCCTGTTTCTTTGTCTTAGCTTGGCCGTTAAAACCACACACACGTCTGCAAAGTGTGCGGAATTGGAATCCACTCTTAAAGTCTCCTTTACTATTTCATCCCAATGAAAAATGCTGGTTGTCACGCCCTGACCTTAGAGAGCCTTTTTATGTCTCTATTTGGTTTGGTCAGGGTGTGATTTGGGGTGGGCATTCTATGTTCTGTTTTCTAGGTTTGTGTATTTCTATGTTTTTGCCGGGTATGGTTCTCAATCAGGGACAGCTGTCCATCATTGTCTCTGATTGGGAATCATACTTAGGCAGCCTTTTTCCCTTGTGTCATTGTGGGAAGTTGTATTTGCTTGCTGTACCATAGCCCTTGTAAGCTTCACGGTCGTTTCTTGTTTTGTTGKCGACATTTATTCAAATAAAATAAAATGTACGCTCCCCACGCTGCACCTTGGTCTCCTTCCAACATCGGCCGTGACACTGGTCCACTACCCCCACAATAACCAATTTGATAACAGGTTTAAAACCTGCTATCAAAGCATACGTACACATTCTATCAACATACTCACATACCCAGTCTTTCTTATGCTGAGTACAGCTACTAATTTAGGTTTCATCAGTTTTGTTTTTCTGTTGATAGAACGCTAACATCAGAACACTGGTGTATTGAGCTTTGATTTTTCTTTTATATCATTGTGCCAACTCACAAGAGCGTCTCTGAAGTCTTTAGTCTTTCTTGGGCTCCCGAGAGGGTCAGTGGTCTAAGGCCCTGCATCTCAGTGCTAGAGGTGTCACTACAGACACCCTGGCTCGAATCCAGGCTGTATCACAACCGGCCGTGATTGGGAATCCCATAGGGCGGCGCACAATTGGCCCAGCGTCGTCCGGGTTTGGCCGGTGTAGGCTGTCATTGTAAATAAGAATTTGTTCTTAACTGACTTGCCTAGTTAAATAAAGGTTCAATAAAAAATTTGATTGGAATTTTCTGTCAGCATGGAAATGCTGCCCAATTTTATCCATGATTGGATTTTTTCCATAATCGAGCCGAATTGGTAGAATGCCCTTGTGCTTCTTTTAGCGCCTCTATGGCTTTGCTATAGTTGACCTCTTCTATTCCCCCTTTTACTGGAGTGTCAGAAACCACGGACGACATTTAAATGGTGGTTATTTCTGAGCCTCTCTCAACGATGTCCAGAGTGTTTAGATTTCCTCACTCACGGCTCTAATATACAGTACCAGTCAAAAGTTTGAACACACCTACTCATTCAAGGGTTTTTATTTATTTTTACTATTTTCTACATTATAGAATAATAGTGAAGACATCAAAACTATGACATAGTTTTGGAATCCTATGGAATCACGTAGTAACCAAAAAGTGTTACACAAATCAATATATATTTTAGATTCTTCAAAGTAGCCACCCTTTGCCTTGATGACAGCTTGGCACACTCTTGAATTCTCTCAACCAGCTTCACCTGGAATGCTTTTCCAACAGTCTTGAAGAAGTTCCCACATATGCTGCGCACTTGTGGGCTGCTTTTCCTTCACTCTGCGGTCCAACTCATCACAAACCATCTCAATTGRGTTGAGGTTGGGTGATTGTGGAGGCCAGGTCATCTCATGCAGCACTCCTTCTTGGTCAAATAGCCCTTACAGCGCAAACCAGATGGGAGACCTAATGTCTTATACCAGTGTCACGCTTCAAATATCACTGTTGTTGTCAACAAATATTCCCAAAATTAGGGTCCATCGTCCATTCATCAAATAAATCTCTCATCAACGCACGCACATTCAGGAAACAAAAACAAACACACAAAACAAACAGTATTTGGTTAGGAACGTCTTCCTTTCTTCTAATTCAAATTTAGTTATTTCTTCCCCATCAAAATATTTTCTAACAAGTTAATGTAATGTAGGACTGTCACATCTACTCCCGCTCCTCCTCTCCGGAGTTTGACGTCGCCAGTATACTAACCACCGGTCCTGCGATCCATCATTACRCGCACCTGCAGATCATTATGATACTCACCTGGACTCCATTACCTTCCTGATTACCTCCCCTTTATCTGTCACTCCCTTGGGTTCCTTCCTCAGTCGTTATTGTTCCTGTGTTCATGCATTATCGCCACTGTTATGTTGTCTCGTTTCAAGTTTGTTGTTTTATTAAACGTTTCACCTGCACCTGCTTCTTGACTCACAGCGTCTCCGTTACAGAATACCGACTCAAACTATGGAAGCAGCAGGAAAATTGAATATCTCTCAGACGGTCGACGAACAGGGTTACCTTCTACGTCAACTGCACAACTGCACAACTGGCACAACTGGGGACGCTATGGAAGAGGTTCTTCGCAGTTTGCAACGTCTCGAACACACACGGGAGGTGTTGCCTTCATCCAGCGGATGATACTCTACAACAAGTTTCCCCAGCGAGCCAGCACAACAGCCCATTCAGCAACCCGCGCAGGTCAGCGACGCCTGTTTATCCCTGTTACGAATCCCTTTGGCCCGGCAGTCTAGGGGGTATGGTAACGAGACCCGTAACATAACTCATGCAAATTATAGTAGTGAAAAAGTGACAGTGAGAACGAAATAACCACAGACAACTAAATTACCGTCAAACACTCATGGTTTATTTGTAAACACACAGTAAAGGGGGGGGGAAAAGAAAAGGGGCTGAGCTGGAAAGAAACAAATATCCCAAAACACCCCTAAGCTAGACTAGCCTACTTCAACAACAGCTAACTAACTAACCAAAAATACAGTAGGGTGGTCCGCCCAGTTCTAACTAGTGTTCTTAGACAAAGTATTCCTACGGGTAGTGTATGCCCATGGGCGCCTTGTCTTGGTACCCCCTTTTCCCACAATCAAACAAACAGTCAAACACCATAAAAAAAACAATACTCACAGGGTAACGGACAAAGTGACACGTAGTTGCAACACACAAGAGATCTAGAGAGAGATTGCATGACAGAGATCGAGCTCCAGAGAAAACAACTGACAGGGTTTTTAAACCAAGGGAAAGGGAATGTGATAGGGTAAGAGAAAAGGAGCAGGTGTCTTCTGATTAGCGACTGATTGGTGAATGATGATTGCCACCTGTGAGGGGAGAAGGAGAGAAAATAAATACACACACAGGATACACACACCCAGGATACCTGTATCCGTAACAATCCCTCTTGGATAAGTATGATGGTACACCATCCAAATGCCGTGGCATCCTACTTCAGTGCTCCCTCTACTTTACACACCAGATGGGAGCCTCCACCACMGAGAGGTCCAAGGTTGCCACGGTTATTTCTCTGCTGACTGGGCGGGCGTTGTGATGGGCTACGGCCGTCTGGGAGAGAGGAGAGGATGAGCTAGATTCCTATGAGGGGTTCATGGCTCTGTTTAAATGTATTTTCGATCATCCCCCGGAGGGCAGAGAGGGAGGTGAGTGTCTACTGCAATTATGGCAGGGGGACCAGATGGCTACCGAGTACGCGCTCACCTTCCGGACAGTAGCAGCATCCAGTGGATGGAATGAGCCGGCGCTTCATAAGCTATTCAGAAGAGGTTTGCGTGAAGAGGTCCAGACGAAACTGGCCTGTCGAGACAACAACCTCACCCTGGACGCTCTCATTGCGATGGCCATCCGTCTGGATAACCTACTTCGGGAGCGCCGGTTCTCTCATCGCTTCTCTCCCTCCCTCAGTGAACACTCGGGATCAGAGCCTGAACCCATGGCGGTAGAGGTCACACGCCTCCCTGCGGCAGAGTGCCGCAGACGGATACAGCTGGGACTCTGTCTGTACTGTGGATAAGGAGGGCACAAGCTCCAGAGGGTTCCGGCATGTCCGAATCCGGGATCCACAAGAGCAGAGGGACGGTCACGTGATCTTCCACACCCTGGGGCAGGAGTGAGTATTCCATCTTCATCACTGTTTTCTAGGTTCTTTTTGGTGTCCATCACACTAGCTGACTGTCCCTCATGTAGTGTATACAGCTTTAGTGGATTCCAGTGGCGCAGGGAACTTTATTGACCATACCCTTGCCTCCTCTCTTAACATCATCTCATACCCTCTCCTTTTCTGGTTCAAGCCCTTGATAGTCAGCCTTTAGGATCCTGTACCATCACCCACATCACTCAACCACTCACCCTCACTGTGAAGTCCATTCATCAGGAGAACACCCCCTTCTTCATTGCCAGTGCACCAGTCCACAGGATCATCCTCGGCTGACATTGGCTTCAATGCCATAACCCTACCATCTCATGGTTGAGGATGAGAATTAAAGACGGGTCACCCGAATGCCGGAGGACCTGCTTCCTTGTCCCCTGTGGTTTCACGCCGGTTGAGTCCTATGGTTGCCCTTCAGCCCAACATCCCGGAAGTATACCAGGACCTGCGGGAGGTATTCTCCAAGACTCGCATCACCTGTCTTCCTTCTCATTGCTCCTGGGTCTGTGCCATCAACCTGCTTGCCGGTTCAGCGCCTCCACGCAGACRCATCTACCCTCTGTCGGTGGCTGAGACCCAGGCCATGGAAGATTACATCCAAGAGGCGCTCCAACAAGGTTTCATCTGCACGTCCACTTCCCCTGCGTCGGCCGGTTTATTCTTCATGGTCAAGAAGGATGGAGGGTTACGTCCCTGCATTGACTACAGAGGACTCAAAGAAATCACCACAAAGTATCGGTACCCTCTCCCAATGGTTCCGTCGGCCATCGAACAGCTCCGCTGGGCCTGGTTATTTACCAAACTGGACCTGCGGAGTGCTTACAATCTCATCTGCATCCGGGAGTGGGATGAGTGGAAGATGGCATTTAGCACGATGTCTGGTCACTACGAGTACTTGGTGATGCCATTTGGCTTAGCAATGCTACGTCAGTATTCCAGGCATTCGTTAACGAGGTGTTCAGGGCCATGCTCGGACGTGTATACCGTGGTGGTCGTGTATATCAGGTGGTCGTGTATAWCGATGACATCCTGATCTACACGGCTATCCTGGAGGATCACATCACTCACGTTCGAGCAGTCCTGGAATGCCTCCTGGCTAACCACCTGTTCGTCAAGGCTGAGAAGTGCCAATTTCATCAGAGAGCTGTCTCCTTAGGCTACAAATCAGCCCGCAGGGTGTGAGGATGGATGACAAGAAGGTAGATGCAATCAGGTCCCAGTCCCAACCACCATAAAGTGGTTATAACGGTTTTTGGAGTTTGCCAACTTCTACCGCCGCTTCATCAGGAACTTCAGCTCTGTCGCCCCTCCTCTCACATCTGTCCTTAAAACTTCTTGTCAATAGGGGGGCGCTGTTTTCACTTTGGAAAAAATCGTGCCCAAATTAAACTGCCTCGTACTCTATTCTAGATCGTACAATATGCATATTATTATTACTATTGGATAGAAAACACTCTCAAGTTTCTAAAACTGTTTGAATTATATCTGTGAGTAAAACAGAACTCATTTTGCAGCAAACTTCCAGACAGGAAGTGAAAAATCTGAAAACGAGGCTCTGTTTCAGGGCCTGCCTATTCAATTGCCTAATATTTATCGATATACATGCACTTCATACCACCTTCCACTAGATGTCAACAGGCAGTGGAAGGTGGAATGGGGTGTCTAGCTTGATCTGAGGTCGAACAAGAGCTCTTGGAATGACGTGTCCAGAATTTCCTTTGTCTACCAAGGCGCGGGAAGCACCTCCATTTGTCTTATGATTAGCATTCGGTATACACGGCTAATATCTCCGGCTCTGATTTTATTTGATGCATGTGATAATAACATCGTAAAGCAGGTTTTTTCAACCGAGTTCTATCAGTTTATTCAACGTTTATTTGGACTTTTGGGATTTTCCGTTCTTTGCGTCGAGAGAAACTGGGAACGTCATCAACATTGGCTAGCATTGTGGCACGAATTCGACAGGAGAAAAGGACATTCTAAAACCAAACAACGATTTATTCTCACCTAGGACTCCTGTACAAGATTCTGATGGAAGCTCAACAAAAGTAAGAACAATTTATGATGTTATTTCGTATTTCTGTGAAAATGTATTTCCTATTCTCTGCCGTTTTGGCGGCGCTGTCTCGCAATAACGCAAGCTGTTTGTTATGGTAAAGTTATTTTTTTAAATCTAACACGGCGGTTGCATTAAGAACCAGTGTATCTTTCATTTGCCATACAACAAGTATTTTTATGTAAAGTTTATGATGAGTTCTTTGGTCAGATTAGGTGAGTGTCCAAAATAGCTCCGGACATTCTGTGAATCGATGCTACATATCACAATGTATAACCACGGTTTGCAGCTCTAAATATGCACATTTTCGAACAAAACATAAGTGTATTGTATAACCTGATGTTAAAAGACTGTCATCTGATGAAGTTGGTCAAGGTTAGTGATTAATTTTATATCTTTTGCTGGTTTTTGCGAATGCTATCTATGCGGTGAATAAATGCGGTTGTGTGTTTGGCTATTGTGGTAAGCTAATTAATGCTATATTGTGTTTTCGCTGTAAAACACTTAAAAATCGGAAATATTGTCTGGATTCACAAGATGTTTATCTTTCATTTGCTGTACACCATGTATTTTTCATAAATGTTTTATGATGAGTATTTAGGTATTTCACGTTGCTCTCGTAATTATTCTGGCTGCTTTGGTGATATTTTTGATGGTAGCTGCAATGTAAAACTATGATTTATACCTCAAATATGCACATTTTCGAACAAAACATAAATTTATTATTAACATGTTATAAGACTGTCATCTGATGAAGTTTGTTTCTTGGTTAGTGACTAATTATATCTATATTTGGTCGGTTTTGTGATAGCTACCTATGCGGTAGAAACATGGTGAAAATATGCGGTTGAGTCTTTGGCTATTGTGGTTAGCTAATAGAAATACATATTGTGTTTTCGCTGTAAAACATTTTAAAAATCGGAAATGATGGCTGGATTCACAAGATGTTTATCTTTCATTTGCTGTATTGGACTTGTGATTTCATGATATTTATATGCTATTATTTACTTGTGGCGCTATGCTAGGCTATGCTAGTCAGCTTTTACTGATGAGGATGCTCCCGGATCCGGGATGGGTGTTAAGTAAAGGTTAAGGGAGGGCCCTTAGGTTGGTGTGGAGCCCAGCATCTGACAAGGCCTTCTGTCTCCTTAAGGGACGTTTCACCTCCACCCCATTGCTCAAACATCCAGATCCCACGATATCCTTTGTGGTGGAGGTGGATGCTTCAGAGGTAGGCGTGGGGGCAGTTCTGTCTCAACGACAGGGTAATCCACAGAAATTGTACCCCTGTGCTTTTTACTCTAAGAAACTGTCCCCTGCAGAGAGGAATGACGATGTCGGGGATCGTGAGCTCCTGACGGTGAAGTTGGCATTAGAGGAGTGGAGACACCTGCTGGAGGGCGCCAAGGAGTCATTTGTCATTCTCACCTACCATCGGAACCTGGAGTACATACGGACAGCGAGGAGGCTGAATCCATGCCAAGCGAGGTGGGCCCTTTTCCTTGGTTTGCATGAAGGTTTGACTTCACGCTGACCTATTGCCCAGATTTAAAGAACACCAAGGCCGATGCCCTGTCCCGTCTCTATGATTCGGGAGAAGGTCCTACATCCTCCTGAATCGTAGCTCCTGTGGTCTGGGACATAGATGTGGACATCCACCAGGCTCTGGAGAGGGAGCCCACACCCACTCACTGTCCTCCCGAGTGCATTTACATCCACACAGGGATAAGGTACTGGCTGCTGACCTGGGCACACACAGCTGTAGTCGCTGGACATCCAGGTATTTCTTGCACTACCCAATCCATCTCTGGGAAATACTGGTGGCCCACCTTAGCGCAGGATGTCACTTGCTACGTCAACTCCTGTTCCATATGTGCCCAAACCAAAATCTCCCCTGAACGCTCCAGCAGGGAAGCTTCTTCCCGTGCCTCAGCGCCCTTGGTCACATCTATCCATTTGACTTTGTAACTGATCCCACCTCCTCTGACGGTTTCACCACCATTTTGGTGGTTGTGGATAGATTTTCAAAGTCCTGGCGTTTAACTTCTTAGGGCTAGGGGGCAGTATTCGGAAGTTTGGATGACTGACGTGCCCAAAGTAAACTGCCTGTTTCTCAGGCCCAGAAGCTAGGATATGCATATAATTAGTATTGGTTAGAAAATGCTCTGAAGTTTCTAAAACTGTTAAAATAATGTCTGTGAGTATAACAGAACTGATATGGCAGGTGAAAATCCATCCGGAAATATTTTTTTGAGGTCACCACCCATTGAAAATGCTTGTCTATGGGAAACTCAAAGGAATCCTCCCAGATTGTAGTTCCTATGGCTTCCACTAGATGTCAACAGTCTTTAGAAAGGGTTTAAGGTTTGCTTTTTGAAAAATTTGCTAGAATTGTAGTTTATTAAGGTGGCTCTCATTTTGACTGTAGTCTTGTGGCGCACGTGGATGAGGGCGCGCACTTCGTTATTTATCTCCGGTATTGAACACACTATTCTCCGTCTTAAATTGTATCGTTTATTTACATATTAGGGTACCTGAGGATTGATTAGAAAAGTTCTTTGACTTGTTTGGACGAAGTTTATTGGTAACTTTTGAGATTTCTTTGTATGCATTTTGAACGAGTGGAACAGGTGGATTACTGAATCAAGCGCGCCAACTAAACGGACTTTTTTGGGATATAAAGAAGGACTTTATCGAACAAAACAACCATTTGTTGTGTAGCTGGGACCCTTGGGATTGCAAACAGAGGAAGATCTTCAAAGGTAAGTGATTTATTTTATCGCTATTTCTTGACTTTTGTGACGCCTCTGCTGGTTTGGAAAATGTTTTTAATGCTTTTGTATGCTGGACTCACAGCGTCTCCGTGCCCACACGGTAATATTCCCTACACAAATTTTTATATAGTTTATAAATACGTAACGGGATTCCCAATCATAACCAATTGTTTCTCACATCCACTGATCAATTATTAACCTGCAGGAATATTTTCTTACTTCTACCTCAGGACCCTGTCCTGGTATCTCTATAGTACCTCAGAATCTTATCCTGGAATAGCTTTCATCAGGACTCTGTACTGGTATCTCTAACATACATTACCTATTCCTAGAACAGGATTTTCTAAAAGTTCCCAGAACTTTCCCCAAATTGGAGATTACTCTGTTCAAAACAGAGCCTTAGTTCCCAGAACTGATTGTGCACAACCTGTTCCCAGAACAGGATTTCTGAAGGTTCCCAGAGCCTTCCCTCAATTGAGAGTTGTGTTTAATAAAATCAGTCTCACCCTGAACTCTATCTGTTCGGGATGGTGTATCCGTCCACTGACGCTTCCTGCCGGGTCAGAGGTGGGTCCCTTTCTGCTCCACTTAATCAGAGTGTGGGCTCCCTGAGCCAAGTCTACTTTAGCCCCCTGCACGGTTAACCCTGGTCAGCAGGCAGAGTTAGCCATCCCATCCTCGCTGCCAAATTGTCATGGAAATTCTAACCAAAAGGAAGAGAGACTGTAGATTCTTCAACCAACAACTGTATTATATGATTAGCAAAACTGGAGCAGTTAACAATTACTCAATTGTGCAGAGTTAAGGGCCTAATGAACAAAGTTGGGTCTCAGCTTTTATAAAAATCTATTGCACAGATTTTGTGTGGAAACACGTGTGGAAAGAATGGGTGGGTACATAGTTACGAAACTAGTGATTATCATTTCTTCGCACTATCTGCTGACACCGGGTATAGTCTGAATGATTAGATCATGATACTGCTAATCATGCTATTCTCTGTTCTCCTCAGCATGTGTCCACACAACTGGGATTCTGTAGATACTGAGTAACAGGATGTTTCACATATTGTGGTTTCACCCAATCTTATGACTAGAACAGACAATGTTGGTCTGTATCAGTAGAGAAACACAGAAGAGACCGTTTTCTAAGGTTAATACATAATAGACAGAGCCTAGTTTGTAATTTTGTGTTCTTGTGTGTGTGTGTTGGGGGTTTGGTGAAATAGCAGCAGGCAGCCCTGGCCTCCGTGTCAAATGTATCTGTCTAAAATGTGATTTATGGATGAGGACCTAAAATTCCCCTTAAAGTAGCTTGAATAATTATTCTAATGATGAGGGAGAGGATATATGTTGGCTTTGACATTCATTTTCAGACAGAATGGTCTTCTCAGATGACAGGTGACTGAAATTGTGTCTATTTATTTCATATTTGGAGTCTTCCATTTCAATCCTGATATCTCTGATGTGATTTTTTGCAATCAACACAAGGAATTAATGCTTGTGAAAGATATGTGGGAAACAATGGGAACCTTCCTTCATCGTAGAATGTGTTCCTGTCATAGGCTGTATAGGTACCTTTGTATTAGTTCCTATATGAATATACACATTACATTTAGTCCTATCGTCACGTACGGTTATTATATGGTTATCTACCGTTATGAAGGAACTGCATTTATAATGAAAATTATGAAGCTGTTTGGAGCTGTACTGAATTGACTCTGTAATCAATGATCTTGGTTTAAGCCTTTCGCTACAACATCACAGGATCTCTCTCATGCTGTGTGTGTGTGTGTGTGTGTGTGTGTGTGTGTGTGTTGTGTGTTGTGTGTGTGACTCACTCTGACTTAGTGTGAACAGAACAGAAACCATGCTGTCAGAGAGCTCTGGGAGCACTTGGTCCAGAAGGGACCACTAAAAACCTTGATATAGGATTTTTATAAACTTCAATTACAAGTGTACTAATCTTTCCTGTTTAAGAAACACCAGAGCATCTGTGTAATAGAAATAGCAAATGAGCCTTAATGCAGGGCTAATCTCTGCAATTCCCCCTCTTCTCTTCCCCAGCAGACAGGCAGTGCATTATTAATGAGCAGAGTGGAGGCTGATGAGGGCAGGGGCCTCTCTCCACTAATGCATTCATTTCTCATTGTTAGCTGTCTGTCTAGAGAAGACAGCAAGGCACGCAGCAGTCACACAAACACATGCACATGAGACATACACACAGTGTGGTTTTTAGACATAAATGGCCGCTTAGGGCCCTACAGCCGCAAACATTTATTTGTATTTATAATTTATTTTATTAGTTAGGATAGTAGAATACACAATATGCGATTTTGAAATTTGGTAGTGCATCAGCAGTTTTCCTGTTGTTATGTCAGTCACTGACAGTCACTCAATTAGCCATGTCAGCTAACATTTTATAGATTGCTAGGTAAGTTAGTCTAGCTAGCTATCTAAACCTTGTAGTAATCATGGCCGTATTACTGACCGCAAGGCACGTGCACAGGGGCCCTGACCTCCAGGAGGCCCTCATTGATTTTGTTTGTCACTCTCACTCAGATATAATATGAACATTGCGTTGATCATGGCAAAATGTGTAGAATTGCAGGCAATTAGCTTTAAAACTGCAACATTTTCTCTCCATCCCATGGCAAAATGTGTAGAACTACAGGAAATTAGATTTAAAACTGGAAAGTTTTTCCTCCGCCCCATGGAAAAATTTGGAGAATTGCATTAAATTAATATTAAAACTGTACATTTTTTCTATGCCCCACGGAGACATTTGTAGAATTGCAGAAAACGTGCTTTACAACAGCAACATTTTCTATATGACCCATGGCAAAATGTGTAGAATTGCAGGACATTAACTTTAAAGGTCCAATGCAGCCGTTTTTCTCAATATCAAGTAATTTCTGGGTAACAATTAAGTACCTTAATGTCACTAGCAAAGAGCAATTTCTCAAACAACAATTTAGCATGGACTGTCTGGGAGTGGTCTGAGTGGGGAGGGTAAAACTGAACATTTGCTGTTATTGGCAGAGAGGTTTGGAACTCTCTTTCTTATTGGTCTATTAACTAATTTGCCACATGGTGATGTCACTATGGAAGGCCAAAACTCCATCCTACCTAAACAGGCTGAAATTTCAGGCTGTCTTTTCAAGCAGTTCTTACACTATAAGGGCATTATCATCATTTTCAAAATGTAACAGTATTAAATACATTACCAGTCAAATGTTTGGACATACCTACTCATTCAAGGGTTTTTCTTTATTTTTACTATTTTCTACATTGTATAATAATGGTGAAGACATCAAAACTATGAAATAACACATATGGAGTCATGTAATAACCATTTCTTTTTTAAACAAATCAAGATATATTTTATATTTGGGATTCTTCAAAGAAGCCACCCTTTGCCTTGATGACAGCTTTGCAAACTCTTGGCAAAATGCTAGAAACAGATATGTATACGGTGTCCCATATCTGACAGATACAGGTAAATGAACACCTGGCGTCCTACCTGGGAGATCTGAATGTTACTTTACCCTTCTGAACTTCCTGCTCAATGCAGAACAAATTACTCAGGGGTGGGGCTCAGGAGCATGTGTGCATGTCATACACAGTGATGAACTCAATTTGTGTGTGTCAAGTTTTCTATCCCCCAACACATACTAATTGAGTTCATCACTGTTTATTACCAAAATAAGGAAAAACTAAATTAATTGGCTGCAGAGCAACTATGTGCCATACATTGATTTAATCTCTGTGAAGACAATTATACTTTTTTTAATGTAGTACAAACATATATTTAACGAAGATGAATGAGATATAATGTCTCTCTCTTTAGACAGGTTGGTTTTTTAGCAACAAAATCGATGTGTGCGCAACCACGGGGCAAATCAGATGGGTTGGCTTGGATTGTTGACAATATGTAAACTATATTTCATCTCGAATGTTTCTCTCAAATACATCATTGCAGTTGTTGGTTAGCGAGCTCAAGAATTTTTGCCAAATTAGCATAGACATCAGTCAAAACACCTCAAAACAAGACATGGTATCAAGAACAAGATAGAAATAGCTGAAACGAGTCACATACAATCTGGCCATCCAGAATCACAACAACACACAGACTTCTACCCCATTGAAGCGTGCACATCCTTTTCATGACGATGTGAGCTAAGCTGTCTATGTACAGGTAACTGCAAAAATAAAGGAAACAACCAATATAAATTGTCCTAATAGGCCATTGGGCCACTACGAGCCAGAACATCTTCAATGCACCTTGACATACATTCTACAAGTGTCTGGAACTCTACTGGAGGAATGCGACACCAAGCTTCCTCGAGAAATTCCATTAATTGGTGTTTTGTTGATGTTGGTAGAAAACACTGTCTCAGGCAACGCTCCAGAATCGCCCATAAGTGTTCAATTGGGTTGAGATCTGGTGACTGAGATGGCCGTGGCATATGGTTTACATTGCTTTCATGCTCATCAAACCATTCAGTGACTACTTGTGCCCTGTGTATGGGGGCATTGTCATCCTATGGGGGCATATGAGGGGCCAAAATAATGGGCGACTGGGCATTTTTATACATGACCCTAAGCATGATGGGATGTTAATTACTTAATTAACTGAGGAACCACACCTGTGTGGAGCACCTGCTTTCAATATACTTTGAATCCCTAATTTACTCAAGTGTTTCCATTATCTTGGCAGTTACTTAACTGTGTATAACAGTGAAGCCTGCTGAGGGGACGACGGATCATAATAATGACTAGAAAGGCGCAAATGGAATGGCATCAGACACATGGAAACCATGTGTTTTAAGTATTTGATACTATTCCAGGTAAGGGTAGGTGTGTGTTATTTTCAGGGTCAGAGAATGACAGCTTACCTCTGTCCCAGTCCAGCTGCACTCTGATCCTCTGGGGTTTCTGTCTCACTGCGATGGGAAAAACTGTCCCTGATGGGGAGCTTGCTTCGTATTGACCTTCATAATAATATACATTGCACCTTTGAATCCTCATCCCTCCCTTCCTTTGGGCAGACTCTGGTATGACACCCATGAACCAGCTTGTATTGTCCCCAACCTCAACGTGCCAGGTGTGTGTCCCTGAGTTAAGGCCCTCAGAGCCCAGGACTCATCGCCAGGTATCAAACCTCTCTGGGTTGTCAGGAAGCTGCTGTAGCTCTTCACTGATTCTCACACTGGTCAGATCCTCAGACAGGATGAAACGTGGGTTGGCAGTCTTGGGGTCCAGAATCACAGGAGTTGAACAGAGGGACCTAGAGATTAGAACTGGTCATGATATCAGGACTGACCAGGAGAGAGGGAACTTGCAATTAGAAACATCATGTATACATGTTTATTGTCTTTGAACGCTATACTTGTTGTGCATCTATTTATTGTAGTATAAGAACATATTGACTAAGTACAAAATAAGAATATATGTTTGTGCATTTCAAGTTAATTTAGAGAAGCTCATACATGTTCTCTTACTGTTTGTCTGAACAAACAGGTAAGTGGGAACTTAGGCTAAAAGTTAAAATATACTCACTGAGTGTCACAATCTTCTCCCAGACTCTATATTGTCTGCATATTACAGAGATATTGCTCCTTACCTGAAGGAATGAGATGTCTTAAGCTCTCAGCTCCTCCTCTATGGCTTTAATTGAGTCTAAAAGAGGTGATATCACTCTGTTCATTTCATCAATCTTCTTCTTCATCATCTGACTCTTCTGCTCCTCTTCCTCCCTCTGYAGCTATCTTGGCCTCCTCTTCCTCTCATAGGAACTGGTGAAGCTTCTTAAACTCATCATTAATCTGCCTTGATGTGTGCTTGGTCTGGCACTGGAGATAAAACATTCTCATGTAATTTTTTCTTATCATCATTCTCACTAAGCCAGACACTCTCTGTGTAATTTCAATACCCGTCTATTGCATTGTAACAACACGTTCTTACCTTAATATGTTCAGCTGATTACAGGTTAGTTTAACTTCATTAAAGTTAGTTGTAGGCTAGTCATGTGTTTGAGTCCCATGTCGGGTCTCCTTATGAGAGTGGGGGGGGGCGGGGGGGGGGGGTCTCTACTAAGCTAGTTATTTAGTAGAAACAACAACGGTGCCAATTTCGAATTTTGGTAGTGCAATCAGCAGTTTTCCTCTTGTTGTTATGGTGCAGTCAGGTGACAGGGTCACTACTTTTTTTTTTAGATTGCTAGATAAGGTAGTCTAGCAAGCTATCTAAACCTTGTAGTAAGCATAGCCAAATTACTGACCGGGCAAGCAAAGCACATGCCCAGGGGCTCTGACCTATAAGGGGCCCCCATTGATTTTGTTAGTCACTCACTCAGATAACATATGAACATGGCATGTCACGGCAAAATGTGTAGAACTGCATTACATTAGCTTTAAAATAGCACATTTGTCTCTCAACCCCATGGCAAAATGTGTAGAATTGAAGGAAATTTGCTTTAAAACTGCAACATTTTCTCTACGCTGCCAAGAGGGAGGCGACAATTTTTTTGCCCGTGAGGTGTTAGAAATGGCTCTGCATACACACATGCGAGACACACACACTCAAACACATGTGCAACACGTACTGTATCTCAAATATTACACACATGCATGCACACACACAATTCTTGCAGAATAATGCATAAAGCATACCACCACCATCAAAAAATGAATTGTTCTTTGAAAATCAAGAAATCACTTCAAACAATTGTGAATTTTTGGCAAGTTGTCAGACACCAGAGATGTGATTATGAATTAGCTATAAAACACCTCAAACACCTACAATGCCAATCAATATCTCCTAATTGGATCAAAGATGACTCATGACAGCTGTATAAAACATCAAACAACTAATTAAATGAATAAATGGGAAATAGACGCTTAATGTTGCCAAATGGGAACCAGAGGAGCCGACTCAAGCCCAGGAAAAACGATTATTTTCTGCCCTCTGAAATTATCTCGCTGACTCTGGCTAATTGCTGGAGGATGTCCTCTTAACTAACTGTGAAAAGCTGTGTCTAATTAGTGCAACATTAATCAGGCATTAGCATGTTATCACAAGGTTAACTTATCAGTAGGAGACAGAGGCAGCTGGAGGTGCCAACCATCACACACTGTGCACTGGGCCAACGCTGCCACAAGGGGTAGTGGTTGTTCTATGCATGAATCATTATAACACTGATCCTACAGATAAAGCTGAACTGAGTAGGAGGAGACTTTAGAGTGGTGTATATGCAGTGATTTCAGATGCCTGATTAAAAAGGAAATGTCCAAATTCAATGCAAGCACCCATTTCCTATTGCTGGTAGTGCACAGTAAGGATAAAAAAAAAAAAATTCAAATGGCATTAAAAGGTATTGATCTGCTTCTAATTTTCTGTTAAAGTATTTTAATGTCAAGGGCATTAACATGGCTTCTAGCATTACAGTGTCTGTCTCAAATTATCCACACGATCAATGCCAAGCAATTGTGTGCTTGGTGGAGCAGTTGATTCCACTAATAAAGATTGACTAGATGGGGATTTAATCTTGATTGTTCCACCAGTGATATGTGAATATACAGTGAGGCCGAAAATGTTTGGCACCCATAAAGATGAGCAAAAATGACTGTTTAAAATCAAAAATACAAATACTGAGCTATATTGAATGCTCGGTAAAATGTGAAAACTATATTATTTTATACTAATAAAATTGCTCACTTGTTGAAGTAAAACATTAAAAAAAATAAAAGATAGGGGTCAAAATGATTGGCACYTGTCACGTTCGTTTAGAGATGGATTGCACCAACGTGCAGCATGGTTGGTGTACATCTTCTTTTATTGATGACACCGGAAAAAAAAAGTTCTGTAGGGCTGGAAAGCAACAGTACAAGATCCCACAAACTAAAGGTGGAAAAAAGGCTGCCTAAGTATGATCCCCAATCAGAAACAACGATAGACAGCTGCCTCTGATTGGGAACCATACCCGGCCAACAAATCACACCCCAACTGTCAGGACCCGGTGCGAGAAACAGTCACTAATAATCGTCAGAACCCAGAAGATGAGGCAGACACAGCAGTACTAGAGATGGTGGTTTAATTAAAGAACAAAATCTTCAGGCAAAGAAACTAAATCCACAATGTCCAAAAATAAAGCCAAAAAGGCACAAAATGGAAATCCTCCAAAATACAAAASAAACTCCACAAAGTGGTAAAAAACAGCAGGGAAAAACAAACCTCAAAAGACTACTCAAATAATACACAAGAACTAAACCAGAGAACCTCTGGAAAATCCAACAAGAGAAATATCTGAATAAAACAAGGCTTGGGCTGGGGCTGGGTGCTAACTTACAAACACTGAGCAAGGAACAAAGGAACACACAGGGTTTAAATACTAACAAGGGAATGACCTACAGGTGCAAACAATAATTAGAGCAGGAAAAACAAAAGGTACAAAAAATGTGCAATGGGGACATCTAGTGACCAAAACCCGAACAGTCTTGGCCAAAACCTGACACCAACCTAACCAAATAGAGAAATAAAAAGGCTCTCTAAGGTCAGGGCGTGACAGCACCCCTGTATTCGATACTCCAGCAACTTCCCCTTGCGAGAATAACAAGACTGAGCCTTTTTCTAAAATGTTTTATGAGATTGGAAAACACATTGGGAGGGATCTTAGACCTTCCTTCGTCTGCGCTTATGGCCTGCCGTCTTCAATTCAAACYACAGGTTTTCAATGGGGTTCAAGTCAGGAGACTGACATGGCCATTGCAAAATGTTGATTTTGTGGTCAATTAACCATTTCTTTGTGGAATGTGATGTGAGCTTGGTGTTATTGTCTTGCTAGAAGATCCAATTCCAGCCAAGGCAAAGTAGGTATGAGGTACTTTTCTGCATATACTTCCATTTTTCGATGCCTCTTTCTCTGAGCAATTGTATTAGCATACATTTTTTGGGAGCATACAATATAGCTCAGTATTTGTATTATTTAGTTCATACAGTATTTTTTGCTCATCTTTATCAAGGGTGCCAATCATTTTAGACCTGACTGTATCTAAAACAAGACAGCATGGGTTCTCTGCAATTGCAGACAAAGACTACTGTATTTTATCAGAGGACATTTTCAGTGAAAAACATTGTAATTTTGTAACTCGTGCAGGAACAATTTCATATGAATTGTACCATTTTTATTCCAATGTGTTATGGTAAACTAGACGCTAAACAATTAGATAATTTGTAGAGTACAAAAAGGCCATAATGTGATACCTGGATGCATTGTCATCATATGTGTCACGCCCTGACCTTAGTTATATATGTTTTCTTTATTATTTTGGTTAGGTCAGGGTGTGACTAGGGTGGGTATGCTAGTTGTGTATTGTCTAGGTTTTTTGTAAGTCTATGGGTTTTAGTAGGTCTAGGTATTTGTAAGTCTATGGTGGCCTGATTATGGTTCCCAATCAGAGGCAGCTGTTTATCGTTGTCTCTGATTGGGGACCATATTTAGGGAGCCATTTCCCTTGGGTATGTGTGGGTTCTTGTCTATGTGTAGTTGCCTGTTCAGCACTCATTTGTATAGCTTCACAGTTCGTTTTGTTATTTTGTTAKTTTTGTTCAGTGTTCATTCTTAGAATAAAGAAGAATGTACGTATACCACGCTGCGCCTTGGTCTCTTCCTTTTGACGGCCGTGACAGAAGAACCCACCACAAAAGTACCAAGCAGCGTGAAAAGGAGGAGCAGCGTTTTATGGAGAAATGGACCTGGGAGGAGATTTTGGACGGAGCAGGACCCTGGACGCAGGCTGGGGWGTATCGCCTTCCGAAGGTGGAAATAGAGGTAGCAAAAGTGGAATGGCGATATTATGAGGAGAAATACAAACAAGGCAAGCACGAGAGGCAGCCCCCTCCTAAATATGGTCCTCAATCAGAGACAACGATAAACAGCTGCCTCTGATTGGGAACCATAATCAGGCACCATAGACTTACAAATACCTAGACCTACTAAAACCCCTAGACTTACAAAAACCCTAGACAATACAAACTAGCATACCCCCCTAGTCACACCCTGACCTAACAAAATAATAA
>NC_036872.1:26171863-26193362 GCF_002910315.2 Salvelinus sp. IW2-2015 | reverse complement strand
CGTTATGACATGGTCATTACCATGTCATAATATGTCAATACAGCTGATATAGATCCTGTCAGGACGACATATATTTACAGGGCGCGTGTTTGACATACTGTTTATATAACATTATGAAGTGTGTTCTGACAATTACAATAAGATTGTAAAAACACAAAACCTAACCAACACAAAGCAAAAACATGCATTGCAACATAGGCCACGTGTCAACATAGGGTTTATGTTATATATTATATTTTAAAATTGACTATATTAATATCATGTAATTGCGCACACATTATGGTCAGACATGCACCTTTCCCAATGCTCTGTTGCTGATATGGATGAAGCAGGAACTTATTTCAAGAAGCAGGACAAGACACCCTCTTTTTGACTGACGACTACATAAACAGCATGTATGTTGATAAGCCTATCTGGCTTTAATGCTCTGAATTGGTGCTTTGTAGCTCAGTGAGTAGTGCATTTGCTATTAATGCCAGGAAGTTGGTTCGATTCCCATTTACCACCCATATGTAAAAATGTTCACACATGACTATAAGTCCCTTGATAAAAGTGTCTGTCAATAGATATATTACATATGTACATAACCAGTCAAAAGTGTTGGGACACACCTACTCATTCAAGGTTTTCTTTATGTGTTACTATTTATCTACAGTTAATAATGAAACAGCAAAACTATGAATAACAATAAGAAAATATGTTATAACCCAAAAAAGTGTTTAAACAAATCAAAACAACATATTTTAGATTCTTCAAAGTTAGCCACCCTTTGCCTTTGGATGACGTCTCACCACTCTTGCAGTCCCAACATCTTCACTGAAGTTCAATTATGATTTGGAGAAAAAGACCAGGCAGGGACGGAAGTACAGTTTTGTCTTTAGCAACCCGCGTGCATCTACAAGCCCAAGGCCCATGTTGCATTCCTAATAGGTGTTTGTAACATAACAACCCATAATACATTACTGCTTAGTAAATCATAGTAACTAATATAAACAGATGTAGATCACAGATTACACAGAACCGATTGTTTTCCAACAGTCGGAAGGAGTTCCCACATATGCTGAGCACTTGTTGGCTGGCTTTTCCTCCACCTCTGTTCAACTCATCGACAAAACAAAAACTCAATACTAACAAAACACAAAATAACCAAACGAAAACCGTAGACAGCTAAATTACAAATGTGATAGGCTGGGAACAGTGGCAAACCACCACAAACACATAAAACACCCCAAAAGAAGAAAAACCATCAACTCCCAACCATAATCCAAGTGCATCGAGGGGTAGAAATCAGAGTCCCTAAGATATGGTCCTTCAATTATCAGAGGCGGGACCCACGATAAACAGTTGCCTCTGATCTTGAACCATAAATGCAGCCACCATAAGAACCTTACAAAATTACCCTAAAGGACCTACCTATAAAACCTCCAGACTTACAAAAACCCTAACAATACAAAACTAGCATACCCCCCTAGTTCACACACCCTACCTAACCAAAATAAATAAAAAGTAAAACATATATATAACTAAGGTCAGGGCGGCTGAAGTACCCCCCCCCCACCCCCCCCCCAAAGGCGCGGACTCCCGACCGCAAACCTGAACTTATAGTGGAGGGCGGGTGGGCATCTAACCTCGGTGGCGGCTCTGGTTCTGGACGCTTCCCCCCCTCTTTACACTAATTCCTCCGCCTTTGTAGATCGGACCGTGGATCATCGCCGGAGGCTCTGGACTGCGGATCATCGCCGGAGAGCCCCGGCCTGGGACCCTCGCTGGAGACCCCAGACTGTGGACCGTCGCCGGAGACCCCGCTGGGGACCGTCGCTAGAGACCCCGGGCTGAGGACCGTCGCTGGAGACCCGGACTGGGATTGTCGCTGGAGGCCCCGGACTGGAAGATGCGTCCCGTCTGGGATCGTCGCGCCTGGGGATCGTCCACTGGAGGCTACGGATTGGGGATCGTCGCTTGAGGCCCCGGACTGGGGATCGTTTGCTGGAGGCCCGGACTGGGATCGTCGCTGGAGGCCCCGGACTGGGGATCGTCGCTGGAGGCCCGGACTGGGGATCGTTGCTGGAGCTCCAGACTGGGATCGTCGTTGGAGGCTTCGGACTGGGGATCGTCGCTGGAGGCTCCGGACTGAGGATCGTCGCTGGAGGCTCCGGACTGGGGATCGTCGCTGGAGGCTCCGGACTAGGAAACCCACCGGAGGCCTGATGCGTGGTGCCGGAACTGGTGGTACCGGGCTGAGGACACGCACCTCAGGGCGAGTGCGGGGAAGAGGCACAGGCCGTACTGGACTGTGGAAACGCACTGGAGGCCTGAACGTGGTGCCGGAACTGGTGGTACCGGGCTGAGGACACGCACCTCAGGCGAGTGCGAGGAGCGGAACAGGACTACTGGACTGTGGAAGGGCACTGGAGGCCTGATGCGTGGTGCCGGAACTGGTGGTACCCGGCTGAGGACACGCACCTCAGGGCGAGTGCGAGGAGCAGGAACAGGACGTACTGGACTCTGGAGACGCACTGGAGGCCTGGTGCGTGGTGCCGAACTTGTGGTACCGGGCTGAGGACACACACCTCAGGGCGAGTGCGAGGAGCAGGAACAGGACGTACTGGACTGTGGAAGGGCACTGGAGCCTGATGCGTGGTGCCGGAACTGGTGGTACCGGGCTGAGGACACGCACCTCAGGCGAGTGCGAGGAGCAGGAACAGGACGTACTGGACTCTGAGAACGCACTGGAGCCTGGTGCGTGTCCGGCACTGGTGGTACCGGGCTGAGGACACACACCTCTGGCGATTGCGGGAAGAGGCACAGGATACACTGGCCGTGGAGACGCATTGGAGATCTGGAACGTAGAGCTGGCTCAATGCGTCCAGGCTGGATGCCCATTCTAGCCCGGCAAATGCGAGGAGCTGGAATAGAGCGCACCGGGCTATGAATGCGAACTGGAGACACCGTGCGCTTCTCTGCATAACACGGTGCCTGACCAGACACGCTCCCCACGGTAAGCACGAGGAGTTGGCTTATATCTCCAACCCGACTCAGCCAATCTCTTCGTGTGCCTCCCAAATTATTTTTATTGGGGCTGCTCTCGTGCTTGCCTTTGTTTGTATTTCTCCTCATAATATCGCCATTCACTTTTGCTACCTCTATTTCCACCTTCGGAAGGCGATACACCCCAGCCTGCGTCCAGGGTCCTGCTCCGTCCCAAAATCTCTCCCAGGTCCATTTCTCCATTAAACGCTGCTCTCTCCTTTTCACGCTGCTTGTACTTTTGTGGTGGGTTCTTCTGTCACGGCAGTCAAAAGGAGGAGACCAAGGCGCAGCGTGTTATGTACATTCTTCTTTATTCTAAAAGAACACTGAACAAAACAACAAAATAACAAAACGAACCGTGAAGCTATACAAATGAGTGCTGAACAGGCAACAACACATAGACAAGAACCCACACATACCCAAGGAAATAGCTCCCTAAATATGGTCCCCAATCAGAGACAACGATAAACACGCCTCTGATTGGGAACCATAATCAGCCACCATAGACTTAAAATACCTAGACCTACTAAAACCCCTAGACTTACAAAAACCTAGACAATACTAAGCATACCCCACCTAGTCACACCCTGACCTAACCAAAAATAAAGAAAAACTATATAACTAAGTTCAGGGCGTGACAGCACCCCCCCCCAAAGGTGCGGACTCCTGACGCAAACCTGAACTTATAGTGGAGGTCCGGGTGGGCATCTAACCGCGTGGCGGCTCTGGTGTTCTGGACGCTGCCCCCCTCTTTACACTAATTCCTCCGCCTTTGTAGATCCGGAACGTGGATCATCGCCGGAGGCTCTGGACTGCGGATCATCGCCGGAGGCCCGGCCTGGGAACCTCCTGGAGACCCCGGACTGGGACCGTCGCCGGAGACCCCGGGCTGGAGACCGTCGCTTGAGACCGCCGGGCTGGGGGACGTCGCTGAGACCCCGGGCTGAGGACCGTCGCTGGAGACCCCGGACTGGGGATCTCACTGGAGGCCCCGGACTGGAGATCGTCGCGTCTGGGGATCGGTCGAGGCCTGGGGATCGTCGTTGGAGGCTCCGGATTGGGGATCGTCGCTTGAGCCCCGGACTGTGGATCGTTTGCTGGAGGCCCTGCGACTGGGATCGCGCTGGAGGCCCGGACTGGGGATCGTCGCTGGAGGCTCCGGACTGGAGGCGTTGCTGGAGCTCCGGACTGGGGTCGTCGTTGGAGGCTTCGGACTGGGGATCGTCGCTGGAGCTCCGGACTGGGGACGTCGCTGGAGGCTCCGGACTGGGGATCACTGCGCTGGCAGGTCAGGACTGGAGATCGCCGCTGGAGGCTCCGGACTATGGAAGCGCACTGAAGCCTGATGCGTGGTGCCGGAACTGGTGGTACCGGGCTGAGGACACGCACCTCAGGGCGAGTGCGAGAAGAGACACAGGATACACTGGGCCGTGGAGACGAATGGAGATCTGGAACGTAGAGCTGGCTCAATGCGTCCAGGCTGGATGCCCATTCTAGCCCGGCAAATGCGAGGAGCTGGAATAGAGCGCACCGGGCTATGAATGCGAACTGGAGACACCGTGCGCTTCTCTGCATAACACGTGCCTGACCAGTCACACGCTCTCCAACCGGTAAGCACGAGGAGTTGGCTCATATCTCCAACCTGACTCAGCCAATCTCTTCGTGTGCCCCCAAATTTATTTTTATTCTATTTCCCTTGGGTATGTGTGGGTTCTTGTCTATGTGTTGTTGCCTGTTCAGCACTCATTTGTATAGCTTCACGGTTCGTTTTGTTATTTTGTTGTTTTGTTCAGTGTTCTTTTTTGTAATAAAGAAGAATGTACGTATACAACGCTGCGCCTTGGTCTCCTCCTTTTGACGGCCGTGACAATATGTACAGCATGCTGAACAAAAATATAAATGCAACATGCATTAATTAAAAAATTGTACTGAGTGACAGTTGAGGAAATTTGTCAATTGAAATTAATTCATTAGGCTCTAATCTATGGATTTCACATGCCTGGGCAGGGGCGCAGCCATGGGTGGGCCTGGTAGGGCATAGGTCCACCCACTTGGAAGCCAGGCCCACCCACTGGGGAGCCAATCAGACTGAGATTCTCCCCACAAAAGGGCTTTATTACAGGCAGAAATACTCCTCAGTTTCATCAGCTGTCCAGGTGGCTGGTCTCAGACAATCACGCAGGTGAAGAAGCCGGATGTGGAGGTCCTAAGCTGGCGTGGTTACACGTGGTCTGCGGTTGTGAGGCCAGTTGGACATACTGCTAAATTCTCTAAAACTGCCTTTTATTGTCCCCAGCACAAGGTTSACCWGTGTAATGATCATGCTGTTTAATCAGCTTCTTGATATGCCACACCTGTCAGGTGGATGGATTATCTTGGCAAAGGAGAAATGTTCACTAACAGGGATGTAAACAAATTTGGGTACAACATTTGAAAGCAATACGCTTTTTATGTGTAAGAAACATTCCTGGGATCTTTTATTTCAGCTCATGAAACATGGGACCAACACTTTACATGTTGCATTTATATCTTTGTTCAGTATATCTATCTTTAACATGTTGTTTTGTTCTGTTCTGAGTTCATCATCAATGAATGTCTCCCAAGACTCATCAGGATTCAACAGAAGAAGATCCATAGTACCTCCACCTCCATCTCCACTGGTTCTGCCAGTCACTAATTTGTCAACGAGCCTAGGAGATCACAGGCTGACAAATCTCCTGTGCCTCCCTGACTGTGAAGCCCTCTGCCTGCAAATCAAAGACAAAAGAACAGAGAGAGCAGAGAGCGCAGTCTCAGCCATTACATTTAGAGACGATTCTGCTCCATTTAAAGCCCCAGGCGTGCCCCTTTGAAAATGCCTATTAGTCTGGGTGAGAAAGATTACAAGCAAATAAAATGACATTCATTGTGATATTGGATTTCATAATGCCCTCAGAATTGTAATTACACCGCACTTATACTTTTCATTTAAAACCATTCTGCCACAACAAAGAAATATTAGGGAAAGGGAATGAGCAGGTTAGTCTTTCTATTCGGTGAGTGCAAATTGGAGCCTGTTTTTCTAGACATAAAATAATGAGCCAAGAATGAAGGTACTAATCATAATCTAATCAGATTTGTGGTTTATTAATGTGAAATGGGAGGCATTATTTTGATCTGTCATGCCTACTGTAGCTTAGATCATGCTGAAAAAAAGGCATTGCATTACCTATGCTGCATGTGTAGTGTAGAAATAATATTAGAATGAATGGATCAAATTCACTACAATACCCCTGTAATGCAATAAGTGTATCAATGCACTCTATTTTCTCCACAACATCAATCTCAGGACTCATGTAGGCTATAGCCTACCACACTAAGGCTACATGTGACCTATCTGTCAGGGCTATTCTCTCCCATGCTCTAGTCCCACAATGCAACATTCTAGGGAGAGAGAATGTGCAGGCATATGCTGCCTGGCTTAAACCAACAAGCAGAGGGAGAGATAAGAGMCATTCTTGGGCGGCACAGAAACAAGGCCTGGAGAGGGCCTGCTTGATAGCAGTACTTGTTGTTCTGATGTGTTAAATAGCTGGCCTTCAACACCCCAATCAATCGCTGAGTGAGGCACTGTGTGGCCAAGGGTGGTGTGAGATAGCCAGATGGCTGAAGTCAATGGAGCTTTGCCTGGGCCCCTTTGTGTCACACAGCAATAATTATGAACTTGGCTGCGCAGGCTGGAGGCACTGGCCATGGACCACACATTAAGCAGTTTAGGATTAATATATTCCTAGTTTAATAATTATCAGATAAAACCAGGGGTGTATTGCAGGACAAAAATCTGAGGGGGCACAAAGTATGTGAGGATGACAGGGGGGTGTAAGGATGGCAGAAGTTGGAGAATTTTTGCATTTTTCAAACACCTGAAACAGCCATTTCCTGCAATCTAGACCCATAATCATTATGCTTAATTCAATGTATATTTTTTGCATATTTAAGCGTACCTCTTAAGCTTTCTGTATCCTCCTGATTAGTGTTTTTTYTTTTTTTAAGAAACAAAATATGGGCCTCCTGAGTGGCGCAGCGGTCTAAGGCACTGGCTTCCAGGTTAAGCGGGCGGGTGTTATTAAGAAGCGCTGTTAGACAGGTCATGTTTCAGAGGACGCATGACTCAACCTTTGCCTCCTGAGCCTATTGGGGAGTTGCAGTGATGAGACAATGTCACGATCGTCGTATTGTGGAAGAGAGGAGGACCAAGGCGCAGCGTGATAACAATACATCTTCTTTTATTGAAGACGAAACGAAGAACACTATACAAACTATACAAAACAATAAAACGATGACCGTGAAGCTATAGAACAAATAGTGCTGACATTAAACACTACACATAGACAATCACCCACGAACTACCTAAAGAATATGGCTGCCTAAATATGGTTCCCAATCAGAGACAACGAGAGACAGCTGTCTCTAATTGAGAACCAATCTAGGCAACCATAGACATACATACACCTAGACTAGACACTTTAACCAACTAAACCACAGCACCCATAAACATACAAAAACCCCTAGACAATACAAAACACATACATCCCCCATGTCACACCTTGACCTAACTAAAATAATAAAGAAAACAAAGATAACTAAGGCCAGGGCGTGACAGACAAGATCTAAATTGGGGAGAAAACAGGGGCAAAAATATGCTTCTCTGTGTCTGCTAAAATCTGGGTAAAATATTGAAACGAATGTGAGTCTTATTCAGTACATTTAGTAATTGCTTTCTTTTCTAAAGTCTACCAACCTTGCCAGCAAGCATGCCAGCTAAGATAATTAGACAAGCTAGCTACTCTGACTTGATTGATAGCCTGAAATGGCTTCTTGGTAGCTAGTTATAAGGTTGGGAGACTGGAAACCTATCTGGGCTAGTTAAAGCCAACTTCATAAAATTGCTAGGTGGCCAGTAGTATTACAGAAAAACAACAACACAATTAAAAAAAATATATATATATATATATATATATATATCACTACAGGTCAAAAGTTTTAGAACACCTACTCATTCAAGGGTTATTCTTTATTTTTACTATTTTCTACATTGTAGAATAATAGTGAAGACATCAAAACTATGAAATAACGCATATGGAATCATGTAGTAATCAAAAAAGTGTTAAACAAATCAAAATATATTTTATATTTGAGATTATTCAAAGTAGCCACCCTTTGCCTTGATGACAGCTTTGCACACTCTTGGCATTCTCTCAACCAGCTTCACCCGGAATGCTTTTCCAACAGTCTTGAAGGAGTTCCCACATATGCTGAGCACTTGTTGGCTGGTTTTAGTGTGAAGATAAAAAGCATTGTGACATTGAGCACATTGATAGTCTCTGTTTAAAAGACTCTGCATGGTCAATCCAACATCTGCAGTGGCCATACAGCATTTACTGCGATGCGGCCTCCACAGAAGTCAGAGCAAACATACTTTTTGCGCTTCGCGGAGCACAGCTGTTGAGAAGTAAGTTGTCAAGGTATATGAGTTTGTGTTTATAGACAACACCCCGCCCCCACATTGTTAAAACATTTGTGAGGCGCACGGCACAGAGCTTGATTTGTCCTCCAGAGGCTCCGCAATTGTGCCACACCCTCTGTAAGGAGCCTCCGGATCACATTTTCGGAGCAAGATTAAATTCACTTTTAGTCTCATGCAGGCCATTTGTTTTGTCCGCTTTGCATCTCTGCTCTGATACAACATGTTTATTTTTGTTGCAGTAAGACACCACTTTGTGTTGTTTCTAGAATCATGCCCACCAGCCAGAGGGTTGTGTTTCAGTCATTATGACACAAGCAAACAGGAAGCAAGCGAAGTGGCCCATTGAATGTTGCTAAGTGTGCACATAAGAAGGTCTGCAGGACAAGGCAAGCATTTTGAACGTGTTCCAAGTCGACAAAGGCCTGTGTTGACTACTCAGCAAACAATCCGCTTGGCAAGCCTCATCGCAAGTAGAAGAGCAGCCCTTAAGCTGTAACATTACCGAACAGAGAGAGATAAGATAGGGATTGTTATCTTGTGCATGGAACTCCTGCACATATATCAGATAAGCGCTTTCAAAGTGTGCTCCTGCCAGACAGAGACAGAAAGCCCTCTACAGAAGCCAGGCTGGGCTATAGGTGAAATGCCCCATCTTCCTGCTGAAGCCGGATACATAAAGTATCTGCCCTGGATCTCTTTGTTGCCCTGTGCACACCGATTGCACATCGAKAGCAGATTGTACACAGAAAGCATTGTACACAGAGAGCAGATTGTACAAAGCAAACACTGCTAATACCAGGATAGATCTATAATATTAGACAGTTGGAACGGTCAGGTCAACTGTGTGACAATCTGTTTCACCAATACAATCAATATAATGAAGGACTGAATATTGAACAACAAAACAACAATAATGAAAATGCATTGGACTACGATAATAGTGCATCTGATTTAATATAAGTATGGACAAATAAACATCTTATCTTACACTGTGTTATATAACATAGTCATAACATAATGATAAAGCCATTCGTGATATATCCATGTATATCCTAAAGCAATATTGTAATTACATTATTTATCAAAGTACACAATAAACATACAGTATTAGAAACAAAAAATGTCAAACCTATAATATCTCACACGCAGGGGACTGTATTTATATAGAGACTGTTTAAACAGTAGGCCTATGAGCCTTGTGTTGCCTGGCTGCAAGAGGAGTTTAAACACCACATTGTACATGAGGGACAAAAGATAATCAATGCTCTCTGCATGCACATTGCCACCATATCACGATGTTGGCATCTTCCATGTAGCTTGCTGACTGTAATTAAAACTGAGGTTGTATGGGAACGGTCCGACCTCTAAACATACAAAGCTGAGACCAGAGAGGAATGATATCCTCCACCCTCGACCCCCAGAGAGATGTTCCACTGATACCATTCCCTTCCCTTGTGTCTGTAACATGCCATAGCTTGTCATTGCCCTCTCAGGCAACAACAGCACAATCTCCAGAAATGTATAAAACATGATTATAATTTTTTAAATCTCAAGAACAGTGGACATATTGTGTGTTATATTCTGTATGGAATTTCAAATCAAATAACATTTTATTTGTCACATGCGCTGAATACAACAGGTGTAGGTAGACCTTACCGTGAAATGCTTATTTATGAGCCAAAGTTGGTAAGAAAAATGTGCTAAATAAACGAAAGGAAAAATAGTAACACAATAAAATAATAATAACGAGGCTATATACAAGGGGTACCAGTACCGAGTCAATGTGCAGGGGTACGGGTTATTTGAGGTAATTGAGGKAATATTTACATGTAGGAAGGGGCTAAGTGACTATGCATAGATAATAAATAGAGTAGCAGCAGCGTATGTGTAGAGTGTGAAAGAATGTGAATGTACAGTTGAAGTCGGAAGTTTACATACACCTTAGCCAAGTACATTTAAACTCAGTTTTTCACAATTCCTGACATTTAATTCTAGTAAGAATTCCCTGTCTTAAGTCAGTTAGGATCACCACTTTATTTCAAGAATGTGAAATGTCAGAATAATAGTAGAGATAATGATTTTTTTCAGCTTTTATTTATTTCATCACATTCCCAGTGGGTCAGAAGTTTACATCCACTCAATTAGTATTTGGTAGCATTGCCTTTAAATTGTTTAACTTGGGTCAAACGTTTTGGGTAGCCTTCCACAAGCTTCCCACGATAAGTTGGGTGAATTTTTTGCCCATTCCTCATGACAGAGCTGGTGTAACTGAGTCAGGTTTGTAGACCTCCTTGCTCGAACACGCTTTTTCAGTTCTGCCCACAAATTTTCTATAGGTTTGAGGTCAGGGCTTTGTGATGGCCACTCCAATACCTTGACTTTGTTGTCCTTAAGCCATTTTGCCACAACTTTGGACGTATGCTTGTGGTCATTGTCCATTTGGAAGACCCATTTGCGACCAAGCTTTAACTTCCTGACTGATCTCATTGCTTCGATATATCCACATAATTTTCCTGCCTATGATGCCATCTATTTTTGTGAAGTGCACCAGTCCCTCCTGCAGCAAAGCACCCCCACAACATGATGCTGCCACCCCCATGCTTCACGGTTGGGATGGTGTTCTTCGGCTTGCAAGCCTCCCCCTTTTTCCTCTAAACATAACGATGGTCATTATGGCCAACAGTTCAATTTTTTTTTCATCGACCAGAGGACATTTCTCCAAAAGTACGATCTTTGTCCCCATGTGCAGGGCAAACCGTAGTCTGGCTTTTTTAAGGTGGTTTTGGGCAGTGGCTTCTTCCTTGCTGAGCAGCCTTTCAGGTTATGTCGATATAGAACTCATTTTACTGTGGATATAGATACTTTTGTACCTGTTTCCTCCAGCATATTCACAAGTCCTTTGCTGTTGTTCTGGGATTGATTTGCACTTTTCGCACCAAAGTACGTTCATCTCTAGGAGACAGAACGCGTCTCTTCCAGAGTGGTATGACGGCTGCATGGTCCATGATGTTTATACTTGCGTACTATTGTTTGTACAGATGAACGTGGTACCTTCAGGCTGGAAATGCTCCCAAGGATGAACCATACTTGTGGAGGTCTACAAATTTTTTCTGAGGTCTTGGCTGATTTCTTTTGATTTTCCCATGATGTCAAGCAAAGAGGCACTGAGTTTGAAGGTAGGCCTTGAAATATATCCACAGGTACACCTCCAATTGACCAAATTATGTCAATTAGCCTATCAGAAGCTTCTAAAGCCATGACATCATTTTCTGAAATTTTCCAAGCTGTTTAAAGGCACAGTCAACTTAGTGTTTGTAAACTTCTGACCCACTGGAATGTGAATTATAAGTGAAATAATCTGTCTGTAAACAATTGTTGGTAAAATGACTTGTGTCATGCACAAAGTAGATGTCCTAACCGACTTGCCAAACTATAGTTTGTTAACAAGAAATGTGTGGAGTGGTTGAAAAATTAGTTTTAATGACTCCAACCTAAGTGTATGTAAACTCGACTTCAACTGTATATAGTGTGTGTGTGTGGTGTGTGTGTGTGTGTGTGTGTGTGTGTGTGTGTGTGTGTGTGTGTGTGTGTTGGAGTGTCAGTATAGTATGTGTGGTTAGAGTCCAGTGAGTGTACATCTTAAAATGATAATAGATAAGAATAATATAAGGGGGTCAATGTAAATTGTCCAGGTAGCAGCTGGCTTGGGGATAGCTGCTGTTAAGGAGCCCTTTCTTTCCAGACTTGGTGCTCCGGTACTGCTTGCCGTGCGGTTGCAGAGAGAACAGTCTATGACTTGGGTGGCTGGTGTCTTTGAAAATCTTTAGGGCCTTCCTTTGACAACGCCTGGTATAGAGGTCCTGGAAGGCAGGAAGCTCGGCCCCAGTGATGTACTGGGCCGTACACACTATCCGCCTTTAGGTATTTATATTTGTATTTATTAGGGATCCCCATTAGCTGCTGCCTTTTTCCTGGGGTCCAAACCTACCTCTTTGGGATAGGGGGCAGTATTTTGACGTCTGGATGAAAAGCATGCCCAAAGTAAACTGCCTGTTACTCAGGCAGTTTGGATAGAAAACATTGGATAGAAAACACTCTACAGGTTATAGAACTGTTACAATAATGTCTGTCAGTATAACAGAACTGATATGGCAGGCGAAAACCCAAGGACTAACCATCCAGAATGTTTTTTTCAGTCTACCACTGTTTCCAATGGCTGTCATGTTTAATATGAAGGGAAAACCTCCCAGCTTGCAGTTCCAATGGCTTCCACTAGATGTCAACAGTCTTTAGAAAGAGTTTCAGGCTTGTTTTTGGAAAAATTTGCTAGAATTTGTAGTTTTTATAAGTGGCTCCCATTTTGGCTGTAGTGTTTTCATGCGCGTGGATGAGAGCACGTTCTTTGTTGTTAATCTTCGTTAAAGACAATAACAATTCTCCGTCTTAAATTTTATTGTTTTTTTTAACGTATTAGGGTACCTGAGGTTTGATTATAAACATTGTTTGACTTGTTTGGAGAAGTTTATTGGTAACGTTTGGGATTAATTTTGTATGCATTTTGAAGGAGGGAAACCGGTGGATTATTGAATGAAGCGTGCCAGCTAAACTGAGTTTTTGGGGATATAAAGAAGGACTTTATCGAACAAAAGGACCATTTGTGATGTAGCTGGGCCCTTTTGGAGTGCCAACAGAAGAAGATCTTCAAAGGTAAGGCATTTATTTTATCGCTATTTCTGACTTTCGTGGCACACCTGCCTGGTTGGAAAATGTTTTTAATGCTTTTGTGTGCGGGGCACTGTCCTCAGATAATCGCATGGTGTGCTTTCGCCCGTAAAGCCTTTTTGAAATCTGGCACAGCGGCTGGATTAACAAGAAGTTAAGCTTTTTTCTGATGTATGACACTTGTATTTTCATGAATGTTAAATATTACTATTTCTGTAATTTCACCGGATGTTGTCGAGGTGGGTCGCTAGCGCCACGCCTAGCCATAACAGGTTTTAAAGCACTTACATTACATACAAAACAAAATATAAAACAGTACATCATATAACATTATTACACCACTAGATATCTACAATACAAAATGATTAATATCACCATACAACAATATCACAATGTCTGCGTATGCATGTGTCTGTACCTTTGTGTGTGAGTCTCTTCACAGTCCCTGTTGTTCCATAAGGTGTATTTTTAGCTGTTTTTTTTAAATCTGATTCGACTGCTTGCATCATTTACCTGATGTGGAATAGAGTTCCATGTAGTCATGGCTCTATTTAGTACTGTGTCCCTCCCACAATCTGTTCTGGACTTGGGGAGTGTGAAGAGACCTCTGGTGGCATGTCTTTTGAGGTATGCATGGGTGTCCGAGCTGTGTGCAAGTATTTTAAACAAACAATTTGGTACATTCATCTTGTCAACACATCTTACAAAAACAAGTAGTGATGAAGACAATCTCTCTTCCACTTTTAGCCATGAGAGATTCACATGCATGTCATTAATGTTAGCTCTCTGTGTACTTTTAAGGACCAGCTGTGCTGCCCTGTTCTGAGCCAACTGCAATTTTCCTAAGTCCCTCTTTGTGTGGCACCTGACCACACTACTGAACAGTAGTCTAGGTGCGATAAAACTAGGGCCTGTAGAACCTGGCTTGTTGATAGTGCAGTTAAGAAGGCAGAGCAGCGCTTTATTATGGACAGACTTCTCCCCATCTTAGCTACTGTTGCATCAATATGTTTGGACCATGACAGTTTACAATCCAGGGTTATTCCAGCAGTTTAGTCACCTCAACTTGCTACATTTCCACATTATGCATTTAGAGATGTAGTTGAGGTTTAGGGTTTAGTGAATGATTCTTCCCAAATACAATGCTTTAAGTTTTGGAAATATTTAGGACTAGCTTATTCCTTGCTACCCATTCCGAAACAAACTGCAGCTCTTTGTTAAGTGGTACAGTCATTTCAGTTGCTGTTAAAGATGAAAAAAAGTAAGGGGCCTAAACAGCTACCCTGGGGAATTCCTGATTCTACCTGGATTATGTTTGAGAAGCTTCCATTAAAGAACACCCTCTGTGTTCTGTTAGACAAATAATTCTTTATCCACATTATAGCTGGGGGTGTAAAGCCATAACACATGCGTTTTATGGCTTTACATTCCCTGATGCAACCAGTCAGGATACTTTCAATGATACAGCTGTATAACTTTTTGGATCTAAGGGTCCCATGCCAAATCTTTTCAGCCTTCTGAGGCGGAATAGGTATTGTCGTGCCCTCTTCACGACTGATTGAGATTGAGAGAATAGAACTCCACTGTTGACATAATCATTCCTTATTAGAAAGGAATAAAATAAAATAAAATAAAATGGTAATGGTCACATACACATGTTTAGCAGATGTTATTGCTGGTGCAGCAAAATGCTTGTTTTTCTAGCTACAACAGTGCAGTACATACATGGGTGCCAAAACACGAGGTGCATGCTTTATATCTGTAACCGCGGGTGATTTTATTTGTTCCAAAGTATTCCCACGCAAAATAGAGAGCTATACACTGAGTGTACAAAACATTAAGGACACCTGCTCTTTCCATAACATAGACTGACCAGGTGAATCCAAGTGCTATGATCCCTTATTGATGTCACTTGTTAAATCCACTTCAATCAGTGTAGATGAAGGGGAAGAGACAGGTTAAAGAAGGATTTTAAGCCTTCAGACAATTGAGACATGGATTGTGTATGTGTGCCATTCAGAGGGTGAATGGGCAAGACAAAAGATTTAAGTGCCTTTGAACGGGTTATGGTAGTAGCTGCCAAGCGCACCGGTTCGTGTCAAGAACTACAACGTTGCTGGGTTTTTCATGCTCAACAGTTTCCAGTGTGTACCAAGAATGTTCCACCACCCAAAAGAAATCCAGACAATTTGACACAACTGTATGAAGCATTGGAGTCAACATGGGCCAGCATCGCTGTGGAACGCTTTCGACACAAGCAAGGTTTGAAATTATAATTTTTTTGTCAAATATTACATCTGTTTGGGCTTCTTGCTGTCAATTTGCAGTCTTCAAATGATTTGTAATTATGTTCCGGCCCCCCAAGGCTGAATGTAGTTGATGATCCCTGGAATAAATTCTTATGAATATCACACAAGGGGGGATACAGATAGAGTAAATCATCATTCTTATTCCACTGCTTGGAAAAACTCCAGAGCTCTAGAGAAATACGGTCACGACAAGATTCACATTGAAATACACTTTTCTCATGTCAAGCCATGTTGTCACTAGCTGGCAGTAGCTCTCTCTCTCTACCCCCTTCAAACACTGTGCCACTTTTTATGTGGCCAGCCATGAGCCATGTATGGGGTTGGATCTGTCTTTTATTTTTTACCATCATTTATTTTAAGAAACCTAATTTCATTCATAAGTATTTAGAGGATCCCATGCCACCCCCTCCCCTGGTCCTCTCCTGCCCACACAAAGAGCCAGGAGGTTGTTGGCGCCATGCCAGCCTGTGGGCCCTCAACCAGAGAGAACCACCTCCACCCAACCAGATGCAGCCAGCTGCATACGTAAATGTTATTCATTTTTACGGCTTGTGTACGTAATACTGCCAGTGTGGGAGAGTGTGGTTCCACTAAACCATGGAAAAAAATCCTTAAAAAATTAATGTGAAAAATATATTTTGGCTGCCTGGTGGCTCGATCTGTCTGCGGTCCCCTCTCCCTCCTCCCTCCTCCCTCCTCCTCTTTCCTGTCTCTGTCCACATCTCACTCTCCGAGACATGACTGTTTGAAATGTGCTAATATATATTATGTCTCTCTCTCTGCCTGGGCCAGTCTCTGCACAGCCCTACAGCAGTGTGAGATGGCGGGCATATTTGCCATTGGGCCAGAGGTGCAAAGACATTAGACAGCACTGTGTCACTGGGGCCTGGAATTCAATGTCCAGCTCAGTCTAACTCCGCTGAGTCCTCAACTGCAGTGTCCTGGATACTGTGGGCTATCTGTTGGCGTTGAGGGCTATACAAAGATGAAATGGAACGATGTACAATACACACAGACACCACGCGACTAATGTTAACAATCCACTGTAAAGCCAACTGACCATCTATGTTCCCTCTTCCTGGTTCAGATATAAAGGTAAATGGAACCCTATTCTCTAGTGCACTACTTTTGCTATGTAGGGAATAGGGTGCCATATCTGACACAGATACTGTATAGTCTAGCAGTGAACAAAGTCTGAGGTGTTGACTGTTCGCTCTTGGAGAGCTGGGTCTGAACTCACAGCCTAAGCAAAACCCGAACAAATCACCAAGCCCAGCGGAGTCCGGAAGCCCTCTGGCCCCCAGCAATTCAAACACGATCATGGGGCCTCCAAGTCTCATGACCAATCTCAAAACACCCTCCAAATGGGAACGAATGTATTAGCCCTGGCTGTGGAGAGCGCGGCATAGCTGCTCAAAATGGTTTCATACATGTTTTATCAGGGGGGAAAAGAAGCTTGGACCGGTCCATTCATTCGTTGCCCATCTTATTAGTTTGGCACAGCGTTATTAGCTGCCATTGTGACGGAACTGCCCCTCTGTACGATGCCTTTGGGGTGAACTCTGTGCCAGGAGCTTTTTGGAAGTATTAGAACACCATGAAAATACAATCCCAACCTTCAGCATTGAGGTTTCTCCCTGATAAACACAGGGGATTATCAGAACAAAACACAATGTCCTGCCTCATACATACCATTCTTTATACCATTCTATCCTATTAATTGTGTAGGAAAACATGTTTTTTTTAATATAGAGCCTTGGAAAGTCGCTTATAGGCTGAAACACCAGAAACACATTCTGGTATATATCTGCATAATACTGATATTGTTTCTAAGGGGGGAAATGCTGAATTGCTCAAGAAGAAAAAGGCTTTGTCTGCTGTAAAATGGCAGACCTTGTAATAATCCACTTTGCTGCGTTAGATACGCTGTTAAGCAATGTGTCAATTGATTCCCATCTGCTGATGGACTGTGTGTTGAAATAAATTGACCTTGCTAGACAATGAGTAAAATTGATGGAGCATTCATCTCCCGCAGAACCTCTTAATGTTCAACCATAAAATGAATTGAACAAATCTGGATAAGGGATGAAGGGAATAAGGGAGGGATAGAAAATTATTTTTCCACAAAAGTCAGTAAATAAAAGCCCCCTCCCCTCTCCCTCGTAAAATCAATGTGCTGTAGCCTAACAGGTAGGGAGGGGGGTTAAATTCATGCTGTTGACTGTCTGATTAGGATTAAAAGCACATGGCAGTAAAGTGAAGCACGCAGCAAACAGATGCTCCCTGTCGGGCCATCTTGGAATATGTGGCTCAATTACAGTCGGCCTAAATTGAAAGCGATAGTGATTTAAGTCTTCCCAATACACCATCTTTTCAAGGAGACCTTTTCAAGCGTCTGCCGTCCAGTGAGTCTGAGACAGAAAAGCAGTATTGATTTTCAATAACATCACTTAATGACCTCACTGTGGTTTGATCTGGGCTGTCATTACGCTCTGGTACCCAGGGACAGGATTGGTGTGACTCGCGGTCGGCGAGAGAGAGATGGAGGGGGGTTAGGGTGGAGGAGGGGGATTATCAGGGCTCGGAGGTGAGGCAGAGACAGAGAGAGAGAGAGACAGACACAGAGAGAGAGAGAGACAACACTGTATATATACATAATATGACATTTGTAATGTCTTTATTCTTTTGAAACTTCTGTATGTGTAATGTTTACTGTTAATTTTGATTGTTTATTTCACTTTTGTATATTATCTACCTCACTTGCTTTGGCAATGTTAACATATGTTTCCCATGCCAATAAAGCCCCTTGAATTGAATTGACAGAGAGAGACAGAGACAGTCTCTCTCTGTCTCTCTCAGTCTCTCTCTCTCTCTCTCTGTCGCTCTCTCTCTCAGTCGCTCTCTCTCTCAGTCTCTCTCTGTCGCTCTCTCTCTGTCTCTGTGTGTGGTGTGGTGTGTGGTTGTGTGGTGTGTGGTTGTGTGGTGTGTGAGACAGAGAGAGACAGAGAGAGACAGAGAGACTGAGAGAGACTGAGAGAGACAGAGAGACTGAGAGAGACTGAGAGAGACAAAGAGAGACAACCCTCTACCACTAGCCCCAGTACATGTAGGTCAGACTGTGTTCCTCTAGATAAGAGGATTACACTGCCAGAAACAAGATGGCCATCTTAACACATTAATAATATTTAATACAGTTGTTAAAACAACAAGAATCATATTTATCAATCACATCACCATTACATTTATATTTTTGTCATTTTAAGAAGACGTTATCATTCAGAGTGACTTACGACAAAACTCAAATAAAAGTTTATTCGTCACATACACAGTTTACATCAGGTATAAACGGTGCTGTGAATTGCTTACTTGCAAGCTCCTTCAACAAGGCAGAACAAATATCAATAATAATCAAAAGTCTATTGAGAATAACAAGTAAGTAAGAAGGTAGTATGCATAGTAATAAAATGGGTATGTACACAATAGGATATACAGTATCAATAATGAATGTGCTATGTCAAGTATGAGTGTATTTACAATTTAAAGTGGATTGTGTCTCAGTAGATCAGTTGGAAAAATAGTATAGAAATAGAACAGCAGTGTTGGTGACGTGTGTGGTGGTGGTGTGTGGTGGTGTGGTGTGTGTGTGGTGTGTGTGGTGTGGTGGGTGGTGGTGTGTGGTGGTGTGGTTGGGTGTGTGGTGTGGTGTGGTGTAGTGTGGTGTTTGTTGTGTGGTGTGGTGTGGTGTGGTGTGATGTGAGTGTAGTGTAGTGTGGTGTGGTGTGTGTGTGTGGTGTAGTGTTGTGTGTGTGTGGTGTGTGTGTGTGTTGGTGTTAGTGGTAGTGTAGTGTTGGTGTGGTGTGGTTGTGTGGTGTGGTGGTGTGTGTGGTGGTGGTGTAGTGGAGTGGTAGTGTGTGGTGCTGGTGTGGTGTGGTGTGTGGTGTGGTGCTGTGTGTGGTGTGGTGTGGTGTGGTGTGTGTGTGTTGTGTGTGTGGTGTGTGTGTGGTTGGGTGGTGGTGTGGTGTTGTGGTGTGTTGTGTGGTGTGTTGGGTGTGGATGTGTGTGTGTGTGTGGTGTGTGTGTGTGTGTGTGTGTGGTGTGTGTGTGTGGTGTGGTGTGGGTGTGTGTGGTGTGTAGTGGTGTGGGTGTGTGTGGTGTGTTGGTGTGTGTGTGTGGTGTGTGTGGTGTGTGGTGTGTGGGTGTGTGTGGTGGTGGTGTGTGTGTGTGTGGTGTGTGGTGTGTGTGTGTGGTGTGTGGTGTGGGTGGTGTGTGTGGTGGTGGGTGTGTGGTGTGTGTGTGTTGTGGTGTGTGGTGGTGTGTGTGTGTGTGTGTGTGTGTGGTGGTGTGTGGTGTGGTGTGTGTGTGTGTGTGTGTGTGTGTGGTGTGTGTGTGTGTGGGTGTGTGTGTGGTGTGTGTGTGTGTGTGGTGTGGTGTGTGTGTGTGTGTGTGTGGGTGTGTGTGTGTGTGTGTGTGTGTGTGTGTGTGTGTGTGTGTGTGTAGTGTGTGTGGGTGTGTGGTGTGTGTGTGGTGGTGTGGTGTGTGTGTGTGTGGTGTGTGTGTGGTGTGTGTGGGTGTGTGTGGTGTGTGGTTGGTGGTGGTGTGTGTGTGTGGTTGTGTGTGGTGTGTGGTTGTTGTGTGTGTGGTGCGGTGTGTGTGGTGTGATGTGTGGGGTGTGTAGTGTGTGTGGTGTGTGTGTGGTGTAGTGTGTGTGTGTATGGTGTGGTGCTGGTGTGTGTGGTGTTGTTGGTGTGAGTGTGTTGTGGTTGTGGTGTGTTGGTTGTGTGTGATGTGGTATGATGTGTGTGTGTGTATGGGGTGTGTGGTGTGGTGTGGTGTGTGTGGTGGTGATGTGATGTATGTGGTGTGTGTGGTGTGGTGTGGGTTGTGTGGTGTGTGTGGTGTTGATGTGTGGTGTGTGTGTGGTGCGGTGTGGTGCGGTGTGTGTGTGGTGTGGTGCGGTTGTGTGGTTGGTGCGGTGTTGTGGTGGATGGTGTGTAAGGTTTGGATGAACTATCCCCGATATAATTGTAATTTGATGTTCTCTTGGACACAATTACATCCTGACCACAGTCCACAACCCCCAGCTCTCAACACACACACACACACACACACACACACAACACACACACACACACACACCACACACACACACACACACACACACACACACACCACACACACACCACACACACACCACACACACACACACACACACACACACACACACACACACACACACGCCTCAACCCCCAGTACACACACACACACCGCTCTCACAACCCCCAAATACTCTGCCTACATGCACAGAATAAGGAATAAGGGAGTCACAAGACTTTATAAACACACACACACACACCGCTCTGCACAACCCCCAGCCTTTAACGAGCAACAGGCATAACCAGCAGCATCTCATGTCAAGACATAACTCATGTGTCACATGACCCTTGGTCTTCCTCCAGCCTCTCTCTGTCAGGGCTCCTACCAGCTACTGTCTTCCTCCAGCCTCTCTCCTGTCAGGGCTCCTACCAGCTACTGTCTTCCTCCAGCCTCTCTCCTGTCAGGGCTCCTACCAGCTACTGTCTTCCTCCAGCTCTCTCCTTCAGGACTCCTACCAGCACTGTCTTTCCTCCAGCCCTCTCCTGTCAGGCTCCCACACTACTGTGCCTGCGCTCTGCTTGTTGGTGGGTGGGGTGGGGGAGCCAGTGCCCTCGCGCTCTGCTTTGTTGGGTGTGGGGAGCCAGTGCCCTGTGCCTCTTGCTGTGGTGTGGGTGGGTGGGAGCCAGTGCCCTGCGCTCTGCGCTTGTTGGGGGGGTGGGGAGCCGGGTGCCCTGCGCTCTGCTTGTTGGGGGGTGGGGTGTGGGGAGCCGGTTCCCTGCGCTCTGCTTGTTTGGGGGAGGGTCGAGAGAGGAGCCAGGGATATGTGACAGTCGTATGG
>NC_036872.1:26157905-26171838 GCF_002910315.2 Salvelinus sp. IW2-2015 | reverse complement strand
CCATCATTTATTTTAAGAAACCTAATTTCATTCATAAGTATTTAGAGGATCCCATGCCACCCCCTCCCTGGTCCTCTCCTGCCCACACAAAGAGCCAGGAGGTTGTTGCGCCATGCCAGCCTGTGGGCCCTCAACCAGAGAGAACCACCTCCACCCAACCAGATGCAGCCAGCTGCATACGTAAATGTTATTCTATTTTGTGTGTACGTAATACTGCCAGTGTGGAGAGTGTGGTTCCACTCCATGGAAGAAAATCCTAAAAAATTAATGTGAAAAATATATTTTGGCTGCCTGGTGGCTCGATCTGTCTGCGGTCCCCTCTCCCTCCTCCCTCCTCCCTCCTCCTCTTTCCTGTCTCTGTCCACATCTCACTCTCCGAGACATGACTGTTTGAAATGTGCTAATATATATTATGTCTCTCTCTCTGCCTGGGGCAGTCTCTGCACAGCCCTACAGCAGTGTGAGATGGCGGGCATATTTGCCATTGGGCCAGAGGTGCAAAGACATTAGACAGCACTGTGTCACTGGGGCTGAATTCAATGTCCAGCTCAGTCTAACCCGCTGAGTCTCAACTGCAGTGTCCTGGATACTGTGCTATCTGTTGGCGTTGAGGGCTATACAAGATGAAATGGAACGATGTACAATACACACAGACACACGCGACTAATGTTAACAATCCACTGTAAAGCCAACTGACCATCTATGTTCCCTCTTCCTGGTTCAGATATAAAGGTAAATGGAACCGCTATTCTCTAGTGCACTACTTTTGCTATGTAGGGAATAGGGTGCCATATCTGACACAGATACTGTATAGTCTAGCAGTGAACAAAGTCTGAGGTGTTGACTGTTCGCTCTTGGAGAGCTGGTCTGAACTCACAGCCTAAGCAAAACCCGAACAAATCACCAAGCCCAGCGGAGTCCGGAAGCCCTCTGCCCCAGCAATTCAAACACGATCATGGGGCCTCCAAGTCTCATGACCAATCTCAAAACACCTCCAAATGGGAACGAATGTATTAGCCCTGGCTGTGGAGAGCGCGGCATAGCTGCTCAAAATGGTTTCATACATGTTTTATCAGGGGGGAAAAGAAGCTTGGACCGGTCCATTCATTCGTTGCCCATCTTATTAGTTTGGCACAAGCGTTATTAGCTGCCATTGTGACGGAACTGCCCCTCTGTACGATGCCTTTGGGGTGAACTCTGTGCCAGGACTTTTTGGAAGTATAGAACACCATGAAAATACAATCCCAACCTTCAGCATGAGAGGTTCTCCCTGATAAACACAGGGGATTATCAGAACAAAACACAATGTCCTGCCTCATACATACCATTCTTTATACCATTCTATCCTATTAATTGTGTAGGAAACATGTTTTTTTTAATATAGAGCCTTGAAAGTCGCTTATAGGCTGAAACACCAGAAACACATTCTGGTATATATCTGCATAATACTGTATTGTTTCTAAGGGGGAAATGCTGAATTGCTCAAGAAGAAAAAAGGCTTTGTCTGCTGTAAAATGCAGACCTTGTAATAACCACTTTGCTGCGTTAGATACGCTGTTAAGCAATGTGTCAATTGATTCCCATCTGCTGATGGACTGTGTGTTGAAATAAATTGACCTTGCTAGACAATGAGTAAAATTGATGGAGCATTCATCTCCCGCAGAACCTCTTAATGTTCAACCATAAAATGAATTGAACAAATCTGGATAAGGGATGAAGGGAATAAGGGAGGGAAGAAAATTTTTTTCCACAAAAAGTCAGTAAATAAAAGCCCCCTCCCCTCTCCCTCGTAAAATCATTGCTGTAGCCTAACAGGTAGGGAGGGGGTTAAATTCATGCTGTGACTGTCTGATTAGGATTAAAAGCACATGGCAGTAAAGTGAAGCACGCAGCAAACAGATGCTCCCTGTCGGGCCATCTTGGAATATGTGGCTCAATTACAGTCGGCCTAAATTGAAAGCGATAGTGATTTAAGTCTTCCCAATACACCATCTTTTCAAGGAGACCTTTTCAAGCGTCTGCCGTCCAGTGAGTCTGAGACAGAAAAGCAGTATTGATTTCAATAACATCACTTAATGACCTCACTTGGGTTTGATCTGGGCTGTCATTACGCTCTGGTACCCAGGACAGGATTGGTGTGACTCGCGGTCGGCAGAGAGAGATGGAGGGGGGTTAGGGTGGAGGAGGGGGATTATCAGGGCTCGGAGGTGAGGCAGAGACAGAGAGAGAGAGAGACAGACACAGAAGAGAGAGAGACAACACTGTATATATACATAATATGACATTTGTAATGTCTTTATTCTTTTGAAACTTCTGTATGTGTAATGTTTACTGTTAATTTTGATTGTTTATTCACTTTGTATATTATCTACCTCACTTGCTTTGGCAATGTTAACATATGTTTCCCATGCCAATAAAGCCCCTTGAATGAATTGACAGAGAGAGATAGAGATAGAGGAGATAGAGATAGAATAGAGAGAGAGAGAGAGAGAGAGAGAGAGATAGACAGACAGACAGACAGACAGACAGACAGACAGACAGACAGACAGACAGACAGACAGACAGACAGACAGACAGACAGACAGACAGAGAGAGAGAAAGAGAGAGAGAGACCCTCATTGATAGCGGGAGTAGATGTCTATGTGCACCCCTCTTGGACCGCTGCGGTGGACCTTCCAGGCTCATTAGCGAAACAGATGAGCGTGGGGAGAGGATGGGGGAGAGAGAGGCTCTCCTCTAACACCCACTGCCTCTCTCCCAGGCATGGCTCCTCTTAATGAGTCCAGACCGCAGGTCAATACTCCGCTCGTCCGTCAGTCAATAGCGGTTACCTGCAACACAAACACTTAAAACCTGCTTTCTTACAAAATCAATGTCCTATTAGTCCCACCCTCTATTGCCTCTCTTCCCAATCCCATCGATCCCCCAGGAGACCTGTGAGAGATCTGCAGCTGATCCATGTGAGATTACAGTCAAATGAACAGAATTAGAACAGAACCCTCCTTGGCTCCATTGTATTTATTTTATGATTTGTTAGCAATGTGCTAAATGAAATGAGCCAGCTAAGACACTGGCAGTATTGGCAAATCCATGAAAAATTGATTCCTTTAGTGATTTGTGAATTATTGTTATATCACCATTCTACAATTAGGAGGGGGTTACAGCCAGTAACCCTGGTCTCAGAGAATGATCATACAGGTGAATAAAAAGCAACAAACTGCAGATATTAGGTCCAAACTTTATTCCGTACAATTTTAAATCATGAATGTTCGTTTTCATTTTTTTTGCACGCCTAAAACTCTACTTGTTTTGTATACAAGTCTAAAAAACAACAACTGCACAACACCACAACGGTCGACAGAGAAAGTCCTATTGCCGGCCAATCAAAAGTGTCTTCCTTTGCTGTCAATTCATTTTACTGGGGCTGCATGTAAGCTTCTGGTACAGTTTCTCTGTAACGGGGAAGTCTGTAGGTTTATAATTCCATGGCCATCATTGGGAAAAAAAAACATGTTGAGTTATTCCAAGTTCCTCTCACTGAATCAACATTATCCAACAGTGTCCATTCCATTCCAGGTGGCTCTCCATCGGGGTGCTCAGCGCCTCTTTGCATAGATTGCAGATGATCATTCCAGCCCCCTTCTGATGCCCGCCCTCCTTCCCTCCCATTGGACAGGATCGTCTGTTACCATGGTTTCCAACCGGCAAGTGGTTCAGTTTTGATTTAATTTGTTTTTCTAGAAACATTTAAAAAGCCTAATAAATTTACATTGTAATTTTGCTGCAAGGAATATCAACAAGATATTTACATGAATTTTCTTTACAGAGACCGAACAAAGACCTCGTAATATATATTTGTCTGCATATCTCAAAGGCAAAGCAAATAAAATGCAAATGAGTATTTCCATGTACCATGAGGTTATATTACTGTTGTAAGGGTAAAAAGTCCAGTCTGTACTGTGGAGCATCATCTTTCATATGTCTCACAATGGACTGGGATATTGAAAATAAGAGACTAACGCACAAAATACAAATTCATAAAAATTATGTCTATACATGGAACAAGGATAGGAAATGTACAAACTCATTTTAATCAGAATCTCACTTTTCGCTCAAAATCGAAAAAGGTTTTAGATTAATATATTAATATCAAATTTTATGTCGGAAACAAACGTACACATACTTTTTGATTCGTGTTCTTCTAACCAACATTCTCATCAGCCTGTCCATGTCAAATAAAATCATGGCATGTGCTTCTTCAACCTTACAAATCTTTCCTTTGTACAATCATACTGTTTCCTCGTTTACTAATGCCTTTCTCCATTGTAAAGCAGTGCATTTTGTTCGCTCTAGAA
Organism: Salvelinus sp. IW2-2015; assembly: GCF_002910315.2. NCBI lineage: Eukaryota > Metazoa > Chordata > Actinopteri > Salmoniformes > Salmonidae > Salvelinus > Salvelinus sp. IW2-2015. Next base: position 26,167,483 of record NC_036872.1, on the reverse strand, counting down.
GGTTCCAAATTGGGGAGTGAGTCTTTTTAAGCATCCATGTCCTTTGTCTGTATGTAAAGCTACCGTGCCTCCACTTCTTTGGGGTTGCGGGAGGGGGAGTAATCTCGGGGGTCCTGGGTGGTGAGGGGGGTAGTCCTTCTGGGGGAGGCTGSTCTGGYGCTSCCYGCWGMCACTAGKGGAGGGGGGGCGCTAAGKGCRGCGGTGGGGGGCGTCCGGTTYAGCAGGCCRTTGTGTCCRGTGGAGGGGCTGAGTCTGGGGTAGGGCATGCCGCCCAGGTGGGGCATGAAGGGGGGCATGTGTGGCAGGTGTCCCTCCATGGGGGACTGGTGCAGCTGGTGAAGCCGCGCTCGGTCCAGCTCCTCCCTCAGGTGCTGGCGCTCTCTTTCCTCTGCCTGTTGCCTCATCCTCTCGTGCTCCCGCCGTACCTCCAGCAGGTGCTCRTGGTGGGAGTAGTCGTGKGCCTCTCTCTCCCGGTARGCCCGCTCCTGCTCGTAYATGCTGGGGAAGCGCTGGGCCTGCTCMGCCCTCAGMTGRAAGTCCATCCTGCGCTGCAGGTCCAKGTTGCGGTAGGCCTCCCTCAGTGGGTCCCAGGGGAAGGCTTGGTGGGGCATCCGGTCCCTCCCTGCAGCAGCAGCCAGGGGGCTSACCCCCATAAAKGGAGCCATGYGRGCCCGGTCCAGCACGTTGAGACTGCCCATCTGGTGCATGGCGCTCATGGAGAGGGGCAGGGAGTGGGCCATGTGCACCCCGTGCAGGGAGCCGTGGGTGGGCAAGTCACTGCAGCGTGGGGAGGGGGGAGGAGGCTGCTGGGACAGAGGAGGGTGGTGGTGGTGGTGGTGGTGGTGACCRGGCTGGGGAGGTGGAGGAGGTAGAGGYTGAGGAGGAGGAGCAGGCTGAGGGSCAGGCTCGGAGCTCACCACCAYCACMTCCTGGTCCTCYTTGCGCTCCTCCTTGATCTTCATGTCGTTCTTCACCTTGTGCAGCAGCAGGTCCCCCCCAGARGAMGGRSGAMCCTCCTTCCTGTCCCTGTCCCCRTCCTTGAGTAGMGTGGGTGGGGGRCCACCAGCCATYTTCATKCCTGTCTCAGATAGGACAGCCTTGGGGTAGGGAGAGGGCGTGCGGTGGGCTGGTTTGATGGAGTCCTCTGACGAGCGTCTGTCTCTGTCGGTCACCTCCTTCCCTCCTCCAGGGGAGCGGCTCTCCTTCACCTTGACCTCCCCCACTATGGCCACCTCTCGGTGGCGCTCCGGGAGCTCCTTCTCTGCCTCCCGTACCCGGTCCACGCTGCCGCTGTGGTGGCGACCCGAGTCGCTGGAGTTCTGGCTGTTAGAGCGGATCAGGCTACTGATCTGGTAGCTGGTTGGGGCCGATGCAGGGGACGAACGGTTGGAGTGGCGGTTACGGTCAATCGAATCTCTGAGGGGCACAAACAAAATAACACTGTGTATTTATCAGAAGGTTAGAATGGAGTTTTTATTTTATTTTTTACTTTAGTTGGAAATATGTGTGCATGAAAATTAGCATTCAAATAACAAACACTTGAGTTACTTACAACTAATACAAATAATTCAGAGTTGTATTCATACAAACTACATACCTGTCTTTATCCTTATCCTCTTTGCTGATGGATGAATCCCTTTTTTCCTGTTCTCTCTCCCTCTCCCGTTCCCGTTCCCTCTCTCGTTCTCGTTCACGCTCGTGGCTGTTTGCTGAGTTGCTGCGCTCCGTGTCTGCAGACTTGGGCCACTGCGGAGGGGTGGGGAAGGAGGGTGGGGTCCGGTGGAGCCTGTTCCAGGTGTCATGGTGAGGGCTGCTGAAGCCTGGCAGGCCCCCTGGGCCCTCTTTATGGCCAAAGACACTGTTGGAGCCTGAAGGAGAGGCGACAGGGAGAAAAGAGTGTAAGCGAACCAAACTAAACTCCCTCCTGGACACACAACATAAGATGGAGAGACTGAAGACAAGAGGAAAGAAAAAGAAAATCAACACAATAGCAGCTTTGTCTTTGTCTTGAGAGTTCTGAGCGGTCTCTTGCTGCAAGCAGCTCTGCTTTACAAAGACTGGCCAGGTTAATGGCTTCCCCCTCTGCACTTCTAGCTGCTTGAAACAGACCCTACTCTGCTCTGCTCCCCCATTCACTCCTCTCTCAGGGCCTTTTCACTGGAAAGGGGGCGGATGGGGGGGACTCAATTACCCTCTGGGGTGAGGGTAGTGAAAAGCCAGGGAGACCTTAGCATTCCACAGGGTGTCTATTTCACTGAAATCCATTTTGCTACAGGGCAACTGATTTGGCAGAGGAGAATAAGAGAGAGAGAGGGAGGGAGAGGGCGAGAGAGGGAGAAAACCCTCCACAGTGGTGATGAGGGGGCTTTTAGAATAATTAATACATGAATAGCAACCAAACAGCAAGCCTGTGAGTGCTGTGTGCGTTGGCAGTGTTGCTGTCAGATTAAAGCCAAGCTACTGGGGAGGGGGGTGGACGGAGAGACAGAGAGAGAGAGCTGTGCTGCCTGCCTTTTTGTTCCTCCGTGTTAGTTTTATTTTGGCATTTGATGCAGAACTAAGTGCCTTGATTTCGTTCCTCCCTGGCCCACTCGGGGAGGGGCGGGGGGCTGGCGCTTACCAAGCGAGGGGTTGCCTAATCCTCCGAAGGCACTGGTTGAAAGGTTGCCGAGGCCGCCAAAGGTACTGGAGCGACTGAAAGGATCTGCAAAATGCCAAACAGGGATTAGCTGAGCCGGCTGGAGGAGCCCGACCACTCGTTCCACTCTGCTTTTCTCTTACAAGCGGAGCTGTGGGTTTTCTAGCGCTGCTATCCTGCTTCCTCTAATCCTACTGTATGTAGCTAGCTAGCGAGGCTTGCTGCCTGCTCTGGCCACACTGGATTTACTCCCACACTGTCCGTAATGGAGCGGAGCCTTTAATCTCTGACCCTCATTCTAGGGAAGCACTGCCTGATGGGAGACTGAGTACGATGGGGTCTAGGTTGGAGCTGGACTACAATCGGACAGGGGATTTGGAGGTCTCCAACAGTCAGGCACACAGCTGCTTTAATGGAGAATGTTTGTTGAGTAGGCTTTAGAGATGCTTCAGTGTTTGACACTTCCATTTGAACCTGCACACTCTGAGAAAACATGTGCTACCTAGAACCATAGGGATCTTCGGCTGTATGTTTCCAGGTTAAAGGTTTCTTTGAGGGTTCTTCTTTGGGGGGAAATGTTCTACCTGGATCCAAAAATGGTTCCAGATGAAGAAACCTTTATCATTCTACGTAGCACATTTTCTACTACGAGTGTCTTAGTTAAACCTAGTTTACATAGAAGTGTACATAGAACTCAAAATGGAAAGGTATGCATACCTACCTGAATCAGGACACAACATTATCAAGATTGAGTAAGAAGGCATATTGGAAAATGCCAGAGGTTAAATCAATGATGAATGATCCTTTAATCTAGTTCTGAAAGACTTCCACTATGTGGTGAATGCAATGCAACAGTTTGTCAATATATCAGCAAACAACAGCTAGAAAGTCACACTTGAATTAGTTCTTTGGGCAGGAATTTCACCCAAAATCTTTGAGGAGTGTCATAATTCCTCAACATTTCTCCCCTGTGCACCAAGTGTTTATAAACTCAAATTGGATTGACTCAAGAGCTTATCCCGTGAAATCACCTTGCTGCACTGAAGCCTAACAACCTATTTGATGGGAAATACAGAATAATAGAAAAACCTCCATTACTCTGTCTGTGAAAGAGACGAGCAGAACTGGAAGAGGCCATAAGAAGAAGCCTCAAGGTAAAATGGCATCTTTTCTGAGCCCATCTGCCTAAGTCTAAGGCAATATGAAATGTTGTGCAGTAAAAAACCTTCCCTTGAACAAAGGAGCTAGAAAATAAAGTCAGGAAATTAGAAAAACTACCATAACAAGCCCAGAGTGGCCTTCCTTCCACATCAGTACAGGCAGGAGGGTAACTCAAGGGTATCTTTTATGAATCACGGGGATAGATTTCATGAGGGCTCTCTACACAGCACTAAAGTTAAACTGAGTGTGAGATATGGAGCAGGATGTCTTCACTAGCCAGAACCTCTATTTCCCTATTATAACCTTATTTTAAAAACAACAAAATGTGACTGTAGTAGTATTCTCAATATGAGTGCAACAAAGAGAGAGAAAGTAAAAAAGGAAAAATTGGGATTGAAAATGTGGCGCTATTTCCACTTACCTGCCAAGTGGCTGGGAGGCAGGAAGCCGCTGTGGTGGGGGGAGGGGCCGTACGGGGAGGCGGCCGGATGGCCAGAACCTACGGGAGGAGAGAGAGAGAGAGAGAGAGAGAGAGAGAGAGAGAGAGAGAGAGAGAGAGAGAGAGAGAGAGAGAGAGAGAGAGAGAGAGAGAGAGAGGGAGAGAGAGAGAGAGAGAGAGAGAGTTGAAAAAGAAAAGGAGAGCCATACATTCTAGGAGCTCAGATGCAATAATTTAATAACCTAATAACCAACATTTGGACAGACAAGCTGTCTTCATCAGGGTATAATGACAAACACTGCGGGTCACTAGTTTATATAGTGTCAAAGAACACACACAGGTGTCTGTAATCATGGCTGGGTGTGGCTTGATATCATTGGTTAATTTACAGATATAAATAGAACATATAAAAAACATAAATGGATAGCATACGGTCATAGATACAATTTGGCTACATAGGCCTACAAACATTTACAATGAATAGAAAAATCACAATAATCACAAGAATGGCTTCAGATCAAAGTCTACGTTGAGACCGAAGGGAGCAAAGGTCTTTAAATGAAAGCTCCAGACAGCCTCTCGTTTAAACAATAAATTGTCGAGGTCTCCCCCTCTCCTAGAGAGGGTGATGAGTTCGATGCCGATATAACGGAAGGACGAAACCGAGTAGTTTGCTTCCAGAGAGAGTGGACCGACCATGTCATCTCAGTGTCTCCACTCAGATAGTGGTGTCAGTAGTCATCTGTCATAACCTCTAACTAGGCATCCAAAAAGAGGACAAACCACCAAAAATACTGTGAAGGATATCTGATGTTTCATAGGGTTAACAGTGGTTGTCTGAGAAAGGCTTGATAGCAATTAGCATAATATTCAATAGTCTCACGTGTTTGTGGATGTGTGTGCGCTCGTACGTGTATATGCATTTAGGATGGGGGGGGGCTTTTTTATGAACAGACGTTGACCTCTTACAAAACGTTCTTCACCCATATTTCATGAATGGTTCATGAACGAGCCAATTACAAGCCAATTCAGGACACAATACTGCATAATTACAAGCTAAAGGGCATCCGCCTCCATGTTGCCTTCAAAGCAGGTTCTACCAGTCAATTATCACAAATAATTGTGTTCCAAATGGCACCATAGTGCACTATGTAGGGAATAGGTTTCCATTTAGGATGCAACCATAGAGAAGAATCCATATTCATGGCCACATCACATGTCTAGGACAAAATTGACAACAACAGCACTTCAACTAGGGCAGGTAAAGAAGAATAGAACACAGCTGAACACTAATACACCGTGTGTCATTACCAGTGTGAAGAAATGTGACAGGTAACCAGGAAGTAAACATCTGTCTATATGCATAGAGTTACACTCTTATTGGACAACAGTAGACCTACTCATAATTCAACCTGAAGCTCTGAAAGGTACTATGGGGTTTGGTAGATTTGGTATGGCGTCCACATCACCAGAATTGTGGGGTTGTTGGCAGTAGGGGTGGTATTCTGACTTGAGAGCCGGACTTTCATGTCTCATTCATAGATGTCAATGGGAGACAAAAAGGAAGCGTTCAAATCTGAAACTATAATAGCCCTAAAGACCCTGTGACATGTCCCTCTGTGCTGGGTAGAGGACCATGAGCCCTGTGCTGGGTAGAGGACCATGAGCCCTGTACTGACCTGTGGAGGAGAACATGGGTCGTGCCAAGTCGTGGGTGTAGGGAAACCCAGGAAACACCCCTGGGGCAGGGGGACGACTGAACAGGTCCAGCTTTCCATTCATGTCCAGTTTGTGAGGGTCCACCTGCATCTGCTGTCAGAGAGAAGGGGTGAGAGTGGGCAGCGAGAGAGAAAGAGAGAGAGAGAGCGGGAACACGAGGGAGATGAAGATAAAAGGGAAAGAAAAGGTAGAGGATGAGAAAGAAAAGAAAACAGAGTGGCACTGTCAGTGTTTGCAAATGTAGTAATTAACAATAATTGACGCCAGTCATTTCATAGTTCAAGGAGGGACTTGTAATCTGCTATAATCAGTGATGTAATCACTGTGTGAGATCAGAGAGGAGGGACAACATACAGTACATAATGCCTCTACATGCCCAACACATACCCACTGTGCCATAACAACATCAGGGTAAGCTGATTAGGCCCACTAAACCCCATGAGGACGGGGTGCCTATGACAGTGACACCATGACAGAGACAAGAGGAGTCTTCCAAACTACAACCAAAATGGCCGCTACATAAATAGGCATAGAAAGAGAGGAATCCTTGGGAAAATAAAACATTTGGCAGAGGATCAGGCACATCCCTCCTTCCCCTCCCTTGGCCTCCTTCTGCCTAACACACACACACACACACACACACACACACACACACACACACACACACACACACACACACACACACACCACACACCACACACCACACACCACACACCACGCTCACCTTCATCTTCTGCTGATGGTGGTAAATCTGCCAGGCGATCTGGACGTGCACCGCACACCATTTGCCAGGTTTCTGGAAGTTAGCAAATTATTCTAGGTTAAACCCAACACTTTAATGCTATGACACGATGATACTGTAGAATTTACTCAACGTTATGACATGTTGGTACTTGGTACTGCAGTAAATTTGACAGTGCATGGAAGACAAATGAAATCATGGCTTACTCTAACTGCTGTCCTGAAAGGATCCGATACCTGTGTTGTTGAAAGAAGAAAACATGAACCATAATCAACCCACAGCCACAATCATCTATACTTCCTTCATCTCCATTGTAAAGCATCAAGCATGGGCTTGGTGTTTTCGAGGGACAGTGACAGTAGGCTACGTACCCGTGGGTCCTTCTGTAGGAGTGTGTGAGGTACTGCCCCCGAACGGGATGCTACGTCTATGGGGTTAGAGGACTAAAAGAGAGGATAGATAAAGAAGAGAGAGAAAGACAGAGGCAGAGTGTTGCAAATGAAGATGGTGGAAAAAGGGACTTTGCACAGAATGACAACACCAACAATAGACACACTCCAAAACACTGCCTCTTCTGCATTGATTCACACCAAGAGACCCTGCAAAGCAAGCAACTGTATGTGACGTGCACTCCTAGGAGGTCTCCAGTACAGAATTAACAAGACGGCAAATTATAGATCTCCGTCTTTGAGGTCTAGAAGAACCAGAATGCCTAGATCTTAATCCATCCCAGAGTACTAGGTGATCCCAGGTGGTTCCTAGCACCACACCCTCCACCCTCCATCTTCCAACCCCTCTCCTGATGCTCAGTGGTGCCCAGCGTTTGGCTGTAGGTGGTGAATGGAGGGATGGAGGGGGCTAACTGTACTGTACTCTAACCATCTGGAGGCAGGAAACAAAAGACCTCCATTATAGAGCCTGTAGGGAATAAAACCAGGGGATTTAGGCCAGCTTTGATTGGTGGCTTACAACAGGGTCAGAGCCTATTGGGCGCCTGCCAGGCCCCAATCATCACACACTAACACACACACACACTAACACACACACACACACACACACTACCACACACACACACACACACACACATATATATATACACATACACATATACACACACGGCTGCTTATCTCCCCCTGCACAGTGGCGGGCGGCTCAGGCCCGCCAGCTTAAAGACAGGCCTTGTTTGCATAGTCTATTATAGTGAAAAAAAAGAAGCAGGAGCAGATTTGTCAGGCTGGTTCACTTGAAACGCAGCTGCCTGCTGCCCTGTACACAGACTGTAAAGGAAGGCTTTGGTGGTATTCAGGTCCCCTAATTCTAGCCTCATTCTTGGGTGAGATGATGAGCAGAATGCTGAGTTGCCAGTGCGGGTGTGTTTGTGAAAAAAATGCATGTGTGTATGTGGTGTTTTTGTATTGTGTGAGTGAATGAGTGAGTGTGTGTGCATGCGCGCATGTGTATTGTGTGCATGTGTGTTTGTGTGCGTGTGCGCAATGCATACTTGTGTGTGTGTGCAGGTCTGTGGGGCTAACCTTGGGCTGGAAGGCTCCTTGCAGTGAGCTGAAGGGTCCTGAGTGTGGGAGCAGCGGGGGCATGCCTGGCATTGTGGGGGGGTAGGAGGGGAAGAACTGCATGGGGGAGAGGAGACACACAACCACTTCTTAAAACAGATTACAACAAGACGCAAAGAGACAACACTCACACATAAACACGTGTAGAAGAATAAATTGATATTTTCTTTCTCCAAATTTCAAATATCTAACCACAGTAACTATTTGACAGAAAACATGCTAAAAGCATGGTGATGGAAGTTGAAAGGAAATAGTTAACTTACATTTGAATGTCTAATGAATGGATTGTCCAGTTTTGGAGCGTATTTGTCGAACTGGAAAAAAAGAATGGGAAAGCAGAGTAAGACGTCAGTGATGCCAAACTGACCAATAACAATAACAGGAACTCTGCATCTATGAACTAAAGACCATCCAAGGAATACAAGAAAATCCCATTACACCTATTCAGTGACAGAACAACACAGGAGAGAGGAAGTTCAGCACAACATCAGTTAGATCAAAAGCCCAGGAAGTCTGACAGCAGCTGGCTTAAAGGAAACACTGAGCATTCTGGGGTCATGTTTTGTTTTTCTTTAGCGTGCGGCTGGCCAGCCAGACTGCAGATTGAGATTAAGTTAAATCATCAGTGATATGACTAATCAAATGGACTGCCAATATTAGGGATTTTCCAATTTGTCTGCAGCACAGAAAAACAGCCATTGAGTTAGGCCTAGAGACAGTACTATGCTTGGGCGGGGGGAGCTCTCTCTACCTTACTTAAAGGCCTCAGTGTAAAACGAGAAGATTGAGTTATGTTTCTTATTAGGTGGAAAATTTGGAGACGTGAAACTAATAGGCTGTGACAGATGTAGGGTTTTACAATGATCTCTGTTATGGAAACGGAGCACACAGAGACACATACATACTATGGGGGGTTGCCATTTTAGTGTGTGTGACGACTCAGAGAGCGAAATCTCAGAGACATTAACATTTTCTATGCGTAACATCATATAACTCTGGGTATATGAACAGTCAGTCTTTGATAGGTGAAATTAAATTGGTTCGACTACATTTTCAAGAGAGCTCATTTTGAACATGTACAGCATGAGACTGAAATAACTTTGAACGACTCAAATGGTTTAATATAATGAAACATTTTCCGAAGCATACTAATAGAATAATGACATTAGGATCTCAACAGAAAGACTATAGCCTCATATACAGTATCTGATCATGAGGCCAAGCCATGGGAATCTAGTTTACATATTTGTCAGTTAGTGAGAGAGAGAGAGAGAGAGAGAGAGAGAGAGAGAGAGAGAGAGAGAGAGA
>NC_036872.1:26156038-26157890 GCF_002910315.2 Salvelinus sp. IW2-2015 | reverse complement strand
AGAGAGAGAGAGAGAGAGAGAGAGAGAGAGAGAGAGAGAGAGAGAGAGAGAGAGAGAGAGAGAGAGAGAGAGGAGAGAGAGAATTCCCATGTATGAATGGAGACTTTGTGTGACTGCATGTAAGCCAAAACTGCTCCTCTATTTTGAAACCTGCTAATTGCAACTGACAGTAACTTATTCCTATTCCATAAATAGACAAACCATTTGCAGGTACTTTTGTGAGTGTTTTTACAAACCGCCGCTGGTTTGGGTTTTCATAAAAAAGGAAAAACGAGACGCACATGAATCAGTTAATTCTATGTGTGTGTGTGTGTGTGTGTGTGTGTGTGTGTGTCTCCCCCCTGTGACATGGGCGGGAAAGGAGGCGGTTTTCTCGCTCAACACTAGGCATAGCTCCTCTGACTGGGCCTGGCCTCCCAGCGAAGCGGGGCCATTCATCATCCGCCACAGAGAACGGTCACAGCGGCGGGTTTGTGTTTGTGTTTGCGGGCGATAATTGTTCCAAATCAAACACAGACACCCTATTGAGTGGAAACGCTGAGACAGCTTCCGAGCTCATTAAACCAGTTCTCCCTCTGTACCTTCTCGTTTCCTTCTTCAGCTCGGGCCTGTTTTATGTTTTACACTGGGGGAGTAATACTCGCTAGTGGCTTTATGGCTGTCTATAAAACTCATGCTTTATAATTTACAGGGCCTGTCAGAGGTTTATTGTAAACAGCTTTGGATAATTAAGGCTCGGTATTTCATCTTTAAACAATTAATGATATTCTTTTTCCTAAGAAGACAGAGGGGAAAATAGACACTCAGTGTTTCCATTTGGCAGGGCCAGCTGCCTGATGGCGTAGAACAATAAACAAATACAGAGGATTCATAATTTCATTCATTACAGCTATTAGCCAAGGGCCGTTACATAGTTGAAATGACATGGAGTGCTCACAGTGAGCACAGCTGGACCGATCCAACTACACACATCATGACAAACACTAAAAAACAACCACAACATTACTCCTGTCTCTCTAAACAAGCAGTAAAATTAAAGTGAAACAGCAATGTTGCTGGAGGGAGGRGAGGAGAGAAACAACATGGGTTAAGTAAAAACACAGTCTCAATAAAACAGAATACATTAACAGTCTTAAATCCCATTGTAACACCAATGCATCAGCCACAACATACAGATGTGAGTGCACAAAGCCATACAGCATTAGCAAGATGAGGAAATAACTCTGAAGATGAAAAGAGACAGAGTGCATATAAAGAATGCCTGGCTGCCATATAGAGGAATGACGGGATCAGCTACAGACAGAAGATAACAACAGCAGCACACATGCTTTTTGACTGAGAGATTCACAATCTAAACTAAACAGTCTCCCTGACTGCTTATCAGATAGCTCTACACTGTATGTACATAAGCTAAGCCCTTTTCCTGGCATTTCTAACATCCTGGCATATCATGTTAGATTCCACAAAGCAATGCAGCAAAGCCCCATGCTCTAAATGGACCATAGCCTCTTAATTAGGGGTCATGACATGATAGATTATATCTATTACACTAATGCTGAAAGGGCATAAATGGGAGTCGTGTCTGAATGGATTTCTCAGATTGCTATTGCTTTCCAAATGATGGATGAATACCCCTAACTTTTCCAGGGAACATTTTTACGATTTAGAGCTGCCAATGTTTTGCCCCTGGCTGACTCGATGGCTGACTCAATAGCTGACTCGATGGCTGACTCGATAGCTGACTCGATGGCTGACTTGATAGCTGACTCGATAGCTGACTCGATGGCTGACTCGATAGCTGACTCGATGGCTGACTTGATGGCTGACTCGATGGCTGACTCGATGGCTGACT
>NC_036872.1:26147977-26154836 GCF_002910315.2 Salvelinus sp. IW2-2015 | reverse complement strand
TTGATAGTGATCTCGGATGGGCTGACTGCTTACAGATGACTCGATAGCTGACTCGATAGTGACTCGATAGGCTGAACTGCTGATGGCTGACTCGATGGCTGACTCGATGGCTGACTCGATGGGCTGACTTGATGGCTGACTCGATGGCTACACTCGATGCTGCCTGATACAGGTTAAAAAGGCACTGAAGCTATTATACATGATCAAAACAGTCCGAATGACGTCACTTCCCTTTCATCTGGAATGAAGTCATTGAGTGTAACCACAGGCTTTGAATTTGTCATTGCGAGAGCATTAGCCCCCAGTGCATGGCAGTCACGCCACACATCTGTTGGAAGGCCTTTGTTTTCTGGTGCATGGCAGGGAAATCAGAACATTCAAAAACATTTCAAACAGATCCATAAGAAAAACAATAAAAACACTCCCTTCAATCGGTCTCCTTTGTTCCAGGGCAAAAAATGTCATGTTCATCGAGAGAATGATGAATACATTGAATCAACTGTACTGGCGTATGTTGGTTTGGGCAGGCTTCCCTTGTGTTGTAAAGGAAAGGGGCATATAGTGAGCCTTTGTGCATTGTAATGTTTTTGAAGTTCAGCCCTCTATATAGGCTAATGCAAATGTAAAACCCTGGTCCAAAAGCATAATGTCTATTATTATATACTGTAGTATTATATGCAGCAGGCGCCTGTGTTATGTCTGGTTTCAGCATTGAGGATGAACCACTACAAACATGTGTACTGTGGCGGGGAGATGACGGGTTAGTTGGAGCCTTATATGGGCTGTAGTGATGACTAGGTGCCCCTGCCTCCTGTTCCTCAACTCTCTGTAAAAATGCACTGTTACAGTGTCCTGTGACAATATGCAAAAGACCAAGAGACCCAACCAGCAGAGGGGGAATGGATAGCAAATGTTTGGGTGGGGAAGGAGGGCAGGCTCTGGCCCTATCGGTTGTGAGGAGGGTGAGCATTTGGCAATTGGGGTGACTAGGACGAGGAAGAGGAGGGGGTTGAAGTACTATATGGGAGCTTTACTTATCCTCACATTTCTGGCTGGGGTACGCACCATGGGGGGTGCGGTGGGCGGAGGAATGATGGGTGCGGGGGGCAGACTGGGCGGGAAGGGCGTGAAGGTGTGCTGGTGGGTGTGTTGGTGCTGATGCATGTGCTGGTGTTGGTGAACTCTCCCCTCAGGAGTGACACAGGGGCCAGCGGGGACCCCGCGGAGGACGGCCCCCGGCTCCACCCTCTGAACTCTGAACCAGGAAGCGGTTGTTCAGCTCCTGCCGCAGGAGGTCAAGCTCTGCAAGAAAGGAGAGCGAGAAAAGGGGAAAAAGGGAGACACAAGAAAGGCACGGACGCCAGTCAGTCTTAACAACGGGTTAGAAGAGAAGAAAGAATAGTCACCTGGCATTCTCTGTTTCTCCAGCTCATGCTGTGAGGGTTTTCTACGTGAGGACTCATTGGGGGTGGAAAGAGTTGCCTGTGACAATGTGCCAATCAGAATCCCCGAATGAGGCTGGCAATACATGATTGGTTGGTTGAATGATATCAACAGGCTGGTATCTAAAGACAAGAGAGAACCAAGAGTCACCTCAGCAGAAAACACAGCAGACTCCCTCCACTAATGCTACATATCCTAGCTACTACTATTACTTAAATGTTCATTACCAGTGCTTGACTTGGGCAGAAGCTCACCGGAGCTGAGTACCGCATCTCAAATGTTCTACTGCTTGAGTCCTGTTCCTCTTATAGAATATTACTTCAAAAGTATTATGGAGTTCCTGCACCTAAATATAAATAGTACCGGCACCCAAATTGAGTACCGGCACCTATTTCAGTTCAGTCCAAGTCAAGCACTGTGTATTTAGTACAATACCACTAAAAGAGTTAATTCAATAAAGAATAATTGACAACAATCATTCTCCTTATACAGTTCAAAATCATATGACGATACAATTCTGCTACATTTACATATGACAAAAATATGTAATATTACAAGATTAACATAATAGTAGAACTAAAATCAGCTTCAATATGAACAGCTTACATCTTACCTAACATGCCCTTCCTCTGACTTGCCATAAAAGAACAGTTAGCTGCAGCATGCAGTGTTACGGACCAGAAAATACCTCTGGCATTTCACTTAAAGCTATTCTTCAGCCCAGATTACGCAAATCAAACCAAATTGTATTGGTCACATACACACGGTTAGCAGATGTTAATGCGAGTGTAGAGCGAAATGCTTGTGCTTCTATTTCTGACGATGCAGTAAAATCTAACAAGTATTCTAACAAAGTCACAACAACACTTACACACAAATGCACACAAATGTAAAGGGATGAATAAGAATATGTATATATATAATATATGGATGAGCGATGGCATAGGCAGATGCAGTAGATGGGTGTAGAATACAGTATATACATGAGATGAGTAATGTAGGATGTAAACATTATTAAAAAGTGGCATTATTTAAAGTGACAAGTGATACCTCTATGTAAACATTATTAAAGTGGCATATTAAAAGTGACTAGTGATACCTTTATTAAGTCCGTTTATTTAATTGGCCAGAGATTTGAGTCTGTATGATGGCAGCAGCCTCTCTATGTTAGTGATGGCTGTTTAGCAGTCTGATGGCCTGGAGATAGAAGCTGTTTCAGTCTCTCGGTCCAGCTTTGATGCACCTGTACTGACCTCGCCTTCTGGATGATAGCGGGGTAACAGGCAGTGGCTCAGGTGGTTGTTGTCCTTGATGATCTTTTGGCCTTCCTGTGACATCGGTGCTGTAGGTGTCCTGGAGGGCAGGTAGTTTGCCCCCGGTGATGCGTTGTGCAGACCGCACTACCTCTGGAGAGCCTTGCGGTTGAGGCGGTGCAATTGCCAACCAGGCGGTGATACAGCCGACGACAGGATGGTCTCGATTGTGCATCTGTAAAAGTTTGTGATTGTTTTAGATGACAAGCCAAATTTCTTCAGCCTCCTGAGGTTGAAGAGGCGCTGTTGCGCCTTCTTCACCACGCTGTCTGTGGGGTGGACCATTTCAGTTTGTCCGTGACGTGTACGCCGAGGAACACTTAAACTTTCACCTTCTCCACTACTGTCCATCGATGTGATGGGGTGCTCCCTCTGCTGTTCCTGAAGTCCACGATCATTCCTTTGTTTTGTTGACGTTGAGTGAGAGGTTATTTTCCTGACACACACCACAACCAAGGCCCACCACCCTCCCCTGTAGGCTCTCCCTGTAGGCCGTCTCGTTGTTGTGTAATCAAGCCTACCACTGTAGTGTCGTCGCAAACTTGATGATTGAGTTGGAGGCGTGATGGCCACGCGTCATGGGTGAAAAGGGAGTACGGGAGTACAGGGTGGAGTTAAATAGGATTTTGTTTTTATTTTTTTCTTAGTTTTTTTTGTAAAGAATTAATTTTTTTTTATGTTATGTTGTTATAATTTTTATTTTTTTTTTTTTTTTTAAATTACATTTTTGTTTTTTGTTTTTTTTTTTTTATTTTTTTTTTTTTTTTTTATTTCTGTTTATATTTTTTTTTATTTTTTTTTTTTTGATTTGATTTTTTATTAAATTTATATTTTTTTGAATTTTTAATTTTTTTTTTTTTTTTATTTTTGTTTGGAATTTTATTGTTTTTATTTTTTTTTTTTTTTTTTTTTTTTTTTTTTTGTTTAACAATTTTTTTTTATTTTTAAAATTTTTTTTTATAATTTTAATAATTTTTTGGATTTGTGATATTTTTTTTTTATTTTTTGTTTTTTTTTGTTTAATTGTTATTTTTTGTTTTATGTTTAATTATTTTTGAGATTAATTGTTAGAAAAATGATTTTTATTTTTTTTTGGGGGGGAATTTTTTTTAATTGTCTTTGATTTTTTTTTTATTTTTTTATTTATTATATTTAATTTATTTTTTTTTATTTTTTTTTTTTTTATTTTTTTTTTGCTTTTTTTTTTTCTTGTTTTGTTTTTTATTTGTATCCTTTTTATTGAAAAAGATTTTTAAAAATTTTTTTTTTCTAAATATTTTTTTTTTTAATTTTTTTTTTTTATAATTTTTTTTATTTAATTTTTATTTTTATTTTTTTTTTTAATGATTTTGGTTTTTTTATTTTTTTTGAAATTTTTTGTTGTTCCTACCTTCACACTGGGGGCGGGCCTCAGAAGTCCAGGACCTCAGTTGCACAGGGCGGGGCCGAGATCCAGGGTCTCCGAGCTTAATGACGAGTTTGGAGGGTATCTGTATGGTGTTAAATGCTGAGCTGTAGTCATGAACAGCATTCTTTACATACGTATCCCTGTCATGAGGGGATAACCCGGTAGGGCAGTGGTGCATTGCAAGGCGAATTTGCATCATCAATGGAGCCTTATTGGAGCAGGTAAGCAAATTGGGAGTGGGCAAAGGGTATCGAGGTAGGGTGGAGGTGATATGTGTCCTTGACTAAGTCTTCAAAGCACTTCATGATGACGAAGTGAAGTGTAATGGGGCGATAGTCATTAGTTAGTTACCTAAGCTTTCTTGGGAGGAACAATGGTGGCCATCTTGTAAGCATTGGGGACAACCAGACTGGGAAGGATTAGTTGAATATGTCCGTAAACATAGGCTGCCAACTGGTCTGCGCAGCCTCTGAGGACGCGGCTAGGAATGCCGGTCGTCTGGGAGGCAGCCTTGCGAGGTTAAACACTTTAAATATTAAAATGTTTTATCACGTGGCCATGGAGAAGGAGCTCACAAGCTTTGGTAGCGCTCTGGGCCTGTGTGAGTGGTCACTCTGTATTGTCCGAAAGCGAGCAAAGAAGGTGTGTTTACTCTTGGTCTGGGACAAGACATCGTGTCCACGACGGGGTTTTTGGTTTTCCTTTTGTAGATCCGTTAATTGAACTGTAGAAACCGCTGCCACATGGGTACGTCCTCGTGTTTGAGCCGTTGAATTGCGACTCATTAACTTTGTCCTCTATAATGACACTTTGTCCTTTTGCCTTGTTTGATTGTTGTTGTTCGGCGATTGCCTTGCAGAGGGAAAAGAGCTGCATTGTTGTATATTCGGGTTGTTCGTGTTTCCGGTCGCCCCTTGGCATGATTAAAATAAAAAATCAGTGGTTCGCGCTTTCAGTTTCCGCGGTGAAATTCCTGTTCTTTTTGGTTGCCATCAAATCTGTGGTTTGGGTTAAGGGAAGGTTTTAAGGTCACAGAGTGTCGGGATCGGTATAGACGGACGACATCTCACTGATGCATCTTGCTTAATAACTCGCTACAATGTAGTCCAGCGTATATATGTCATGTATTCTCGGGGGCTATCGGAACATATCCAGTCCATGTGACAACAGCAAAATCTTGCAGCGTGGAAATCCGACTTGTCAGTACCACAGTTGGTATTAAACACCTGAGCAACGTTTGGAGCATTCCTGTTTTAGGTTTCTGTACTCAGCTGGAGCAAAAATGGAGTCAATGTCAGTCGGGTATTTCGGAAGGCAGGGCTTTGTATGCATCACGAAGTTGATTTCCGACGATAGTCAATGATCCAGAAGAAAGGAGAACAAGGGCTACGGCGGCTGTGACTATAATCTAAAATAATTTTCTTGGAAGATAATGCGGTCGGCATTTGATTGTAAGGAATTCTAGGTCGGGTGAACAAAAGGACTTGAGTTCCTGTATGTGGCTGTGATTACACCATGAGTCGTTAATCATAAGGCATACACCCCCGCTCTTCTTCTTACCAGAGAGATGTTTGTTTCTGTCGGCGCGATGCGTGAAGAAACCGGGTGGCTGTACCGACTCTGACAACATATCCCGAGTGAGCCATGTTTCTGTGAAACAGAGAATGTTACAATCTCTGATGTCTCTCTGGAAGGCAACTCGTGCCCTAACTTCGTCCACCTTGTTATCTAGAGATTGGACATTGGCGAGTAATATGCCCGGAAGAGGTGGATGGTGTGCTCGCCTTCTGAGTCTGACCAGTAGGCCGCTCCGTATGTCTTTCCTGCGGCGACCGCGTTGTTTTGGGTCGGCTTCTGGGATAAGATCACATGTCTAGGGTGGAGGTCCAAAGAAAGGATTCGCTTCGGGAAAGACGTATCCCTGTTCGTAATGATGGTAAGTTGACATCGCTTTTATATCCAATAGTTCTTCCCAGCTGTATGTAATAACACTTGAGATTTTCAGGGTTAACAAATAAGAAATAATTCATAAAAAAAACTAATAACTGCATAGTTTTCTAAAGAYCTGAAGCGAGATGACCATCTCTGTTGGCGCCATCTTGCATGCAAGAATTAACAAAGGAGATCCATGTTTTTTGCAAAATAAAACCAGGACACAAATGAGAAATTGCTACCATTGATAAAAAGTTGTACTTGGAGTAACATGGAGGGGCATCATTTAAAAAAAAATCCCTTTATCATTTGTAATGGGATATACATTAGAGTCTTATATATGGTCATTCCCTTCTTTACTGCATGTGCAATTGTAATAAATTACTTCACTTACCAGATCATAAAATGATAATTGAATGGTTACAGGTAGTGTTGGAGAGTAATGAGATATGTAGTTCAACTAAACTCAGCAAAAAAAGAAACACCCCTTTTTCAGGACCCTGTCTTTCAAAGATAATTTGTAAAAATCCAAATAACTTCACAGATCTTCATTGCAAAGGGTTTAAACACTGTTTCCCATGCTTGTTCAATGAACCATAAACAATTAATGAACATGCACCTGTGGAACGGTCGTTAAGACACTAACAGCTTACAGACGGTGGTCAATTAAGGTCACAGTTCTGAAAACTTAGGACACTAAAGAGGCCTTTCTACTGACTCTGAAAAACACCAAAATAAAGATGCCCAGGGTCCCTGCTCATCT
>NC_036872.1:26134405-26142970 GCF_002910315.2 Salvelinus sp. IW2-2015 | reverse complement strand
TCATCTGCGTGAATGTGCCTTAAGCATGCTGCAAGGAGGCATGATGAGGACTGCAGATGTGGCCAGGGGCAATAAATTGCAATGTCTGTACTGTGAGAATGTCTGTGGAACTTGTTCAGTTTATGTCTCAGTTGTTGAATCTTGTTATGTTCATACAAATATTTACACGTTAAGTTTGCTGAAAATAAAGTTGACAGTGAGAGGACGTTTCTTTTTTTGCTGAGTTYAGTAATTTAATTACATTTTGCTGTAGCTTGGTGGTAGTTGAACTAAATTCCWATCTTGGTAGTGTTTTCACTAGTTAATTACTYTTTGCCATGTACAGTAGTGATGTAGTTAACTACTGGAACTACACACTACTTTTTTTGCCAAAATAAAATATAGGTGGGTGCAGTAGGCAAGAATTTCCTTTCTTTTTCGGCATCAGACCTGCCTAATTCTCACTTGAAACATAGTTTTTGTGTTTAATAGGCTAAATTACACATTCTGTTAACATCTGACTCCAGAGTGATCTGTTCTTGCAATTTGTAGTCTGTGACATTTCAGATTTAGATATGATAATTTTTCACGAAGTAGTTTGGATGTGGTGAACAAATATTTCAACATCACTTTAGTTAAGTAAACTATATTTTTCTTAAGGGTAGCTTTAGTGTAGCTCAACATCTTCCATTGAGAAGTAATTGGTTGCTTGGTAAACTATATTTTCAAAGTAACTTCCCCAACACTGGTTTCACGTCAATGTAACCTGGTATGTTAACATCTACTTAATATCACATAATTAACTTTTAWTCCCTCTGTACTTGGATGCTTTTACTGTACAGTTGGGTTTACATTTCTGCAACAATTGACTTTAAAATCACATTAGATTGTTACTTTGGCTGAATTGCTACTTAATGTTACAGAATAGCCCTTTGTTCTCAAATGTCCCATTAGATCATTACCATTACCTATTATTACCTCTACTACTTGTTATTTTTTACTCTTACATTTATTATATTGATTAACGTTCTGCTTTGTTGAGGGAGCTAGCACATAAGCATTTTGCTTCACCTTTTATACCTGCTGTAAACTGTGTATGTGACAAATAAAATGTGATTTGATTTATTATTAATTTATAAAGAGAACAGGTCACAAATAACTATAGAGCAAAGTCTAAGAAAACATATTAGTACTACAAGGAGAATACACACATAGCTGAACGTGTCCAGTTTCTACACTCTCGCTGCCAAGACAGGCAGACGGACTAGCCTTGCTACCAGAGATGTCAGGAGGGCAGTGTTACCTGGGTAGGGGGTGCCAGCAGGGTGCCCAGGGACCACAAGACTGTTAGTGGGTAAGGTCGGAGGTGGCGGCAGTGTGGCGGGGGTTGCGAACATGGCCGGATGGCGATGGGCCGGGCTTCGCAGGGAGGAATAGTGCGAGGTAGAGAGGTTGGCTATGGACAGAGGCAGGGCCGGGGTGGAGGAGGGGAGGCTGCTCAGGTGGTGTGGTGAGGGGGGCAGGTGGTGGTGTTTGGGGAGGCCTGCGCTGCTGCCGCTGTGACTGTAGAGAAGACAGAAAGAAAGACCAATGAGTTATATACAGTTGAAGTCGGAAGYTTACATACACCTTAGCCAAATACATTTAAACTCAGTTTTTCCACAATTCCTGACATTTACTCCTACTAAAAACCTACTATCCTACTAAAAACTTTTGACCCACTGGGAATGTGATGAAAGAAATAAAAGCTGAAKAAAAAAAATTMGCTCTAATATTATTCTGACATTTCACATTCAGGGGGTCTTAGGTAAGTATATTTTAAGAATGTGAAATGTCAGAATAATATTAGAGAGAATTTTTTTTCTTCAGCTTTTATTTCTTTCATCACATTCCCAGTGAGTCAAAAGTTGACATACACTCAATTAGTATTTCGGTGAAGCTTGCCTTTAAAATTGTTTAACTTCACTAGGGTAGGGGGCACTATTTTCACCTCCGGATGAAAGTGTGCCCAAAGTAAACTGCCTGCTACTCAGCCAGAAGCTAGGATATGCATATAATTGGTAATATTTGGATAGAAAACACTCTAAAGTTTCCAAAACTGTTAAAATAATGTTCTGTGAGTATAACAGAACTGATTTGGCAGGCAAAAACGCTGAAAAATCCAGAAGTGGAGGTTATTTTATGTTTGTAGTTTTCTATTGAATGCCATTACAGTATCATTGACTTAGGACTCAAATTGCCTTCCTATGGCTTCCACTAGATGTCAACGTCTTTAGAAATAGTTTCAGCTTGTATTCTGAAAAATGAGAGAGTAAGACCCTCTGAATGAGTGGACCCTACAGTGTCCAGAGGTTTTTCATGCGCGTGACTCAGAGTGTGACTTTTTGTTTACCTTTTATATTGACGACGTTATTTTCCGGTTTAAATATTATCGATTATTTAGGCCAAAAACACCTGAGGATGATTATAAACATCGTTTGACATGTTTCTTACGAACTTTACGGATACTATTTTGGATTTTTCGTCTGCCTGTTGTGACTGCGTTTGAGCCTGTGGATTAATGAATTCCTCCTCACCAAACTTTACAGTTGGCAGTTGGATATAAAGAGGGACTTTATCGAACAAAACAAACATTTATTGAGTAAATGGGAGTCTTGTGAGTGAACCATATGGATAAATCAAAGGTAAGTGATTAGTTTTATTCGCTATTTCTACTTGTGTAACTCCTCTACTTGGCTGGGCGCTGTTCTCAGACAATCGCATGGTATGCTTTCGCCGTAAAGCCTTTTGAAATCTGACACCTGGTTGGATTAACAAGAAGTTAATCTTTAAACCGATGTATACACATTGTATGTTTTATGAATTTTTATAATGAGTATTTCTGTTTTTGAATTTGGCGCTCTGCAATTTCACTGGATGTTGGCCAGGTGGGACGCCCCGTACCTAGTAAGTTAACTGGGTCAAACGTTCTGGTAGCCTTCACAAACTTCCCACAATAAGTTGGGTGAATTTTGGCCCATTCCTCATGACAGAGCTGGTTACTGAGTCAGTTTGTAGGCTTCCTTGCTCGCACACAATTTTTCAGTTCTGTCCACACATTTTCGATAGGATTGAGGTCAGGGCTTTGTGATGGCCACTCCAATACCTTGACTTTGTTGTCTAAGCATTTTGCCACATACTTTGGAAGCATGCTTTGGGTCATTGTCCATTTGGAAGACCATTCGCAACCAAGCTTTAACCTTCCTGACTGATGTCTGAGATGTTGCTTCATATATCCACATATTTTCTTTCCTCATGATGCCATCTATTTTGTGAGTGCACCAGTCTGCAGCAAAGACCCCACAACACAGATCCTCTGCCACCCCCATGCTCACGGGTTGGGTGTGTTCTTCGGGCTTGCAGCTCCCCCTTTTTTCTCTAAACATAACGATGGTCATTATGGCCAAACAGTTCTATTTTTGTTCATCAGACCAGAGGACATTTCTCCAAAAAGTACGCTCTTGTCCCCACGTGCAGTTTGCAACCGTAGTCTGGCTTTTTATATGGCGGTTTTTGAGGAGCTGTGGCTTCTTCCTTGCGAGCAGCCCTTTCAGTTATATTGATATAGGACTCGTTTTATCTGTGGATATAGATCTTTTGTACCTGTTTCCTCCAGCACTTCAAAGGTCCTTTGCGTTTTTTTCTGGATTGATTTGCACTTTTCTCACCAAGTACATTCATCTGCTAGGAGACAGAACGCGTCTCTTCCTGAGCGGTATGACAGCTGCGGGTCCATGGTGTTTATACTTGCATACTATTGTTTGTACAGATGAACGTGGTACTTCAGCGTTTGAGAATTGCTCCCAGGATGATCCAGACTTGTGGAGGTCTACAATTTGTTTTCTGAGGTCTTGGCTGATTTCTTTTGATTTTCCCATGTGTCAAGCAGAGGCACTGAGTTTGAAGGTAGCCTTGAAAACATCACATGTACACTCATTGATCAAATTATGTCAATTGCCTATCAGAAGCTTCTAAAAGCCATTGACATTGTTTTTCTGGAATTTCCCAAGCTGTTTAAAGGACAGTCAACTAAGTGTAATTAAACTTCAACCCACTGGAAATTGTGATACAGTGATTATAAGTAAAATAATATGTCTGTAAACAATGTTGAAAATAACTTGTGTCATGCACAAAGTAGATGTTCTAAACCGACATTGCCAAACTATAGTTTGTTAAACTTCTCAGGGTTAGGCCCCTTTCTTCCCACTTCCTGTCTGATTGACGTGCCAAAGTAAATGTCTGAGTCAGGCCTGAAGCCAGGATATGCATATAATTGGTTACATTGGAAAGAAGTTTGTGAAATGTTAAATAATGTAGAGAATATAAACAACAGATATGTAGGAGAAAATCCAAGAAAACAACCAGAAAGTTTGAGAGACCATCCCTTAGAATTCAAGAGAAAGGTCATATTACAAAATTAGCTCCTGGATGCATTTCCTATGGTTCCACAGGGTGTCAGAAAGTCTATTTCAAGGTTTCAGGCTTGTAATTCAAAAACGATAGAAATTATAGTTTTAAGCAAGGACAGACGTCTTGGAATTTGTGTTGCGCGTCGTTATGAAGACTTAACGCCCTGCTAAATCGGTTTCCTATTGAACTACAGTGGGGCAAAAAAGTATTTAGTCAGCCAACTAATTGTGCAAGTTCTGCCACTTAATGACAAAAAGATGAAGAGTGGCCATGTTTTCATCATAGTCTGTCCCGTTCTCAACATCGAAGAGTACAACAGCGATAGACAAGACCGACAAAATGAAAGATACAAAAAAAATCAAAAATCACATGTGAATTTTTTGAATAATCTTATTTGCAATTATGGTTGGAAATAAGTATTTGCATAACAAAAGTCTATCTTCATATACTTTGTTATATACCCTTTGTTGGCAATGACAGAGGTCAAACGTTTCTGTTAAGTCCTTTACAAGTTTTCAACAACACTGTTTGCGGTATTTTGGCCCGCATTCCTCCTTCATCTGCAGATCTCCTCTAATGCAGTGAGTGTTTGGGTGGTTTGTGCGGGCAAACGATTTCAACTCCCCTCCAAAGATTTTCTATGGGGTTGAGAATCTGGAGACTGGTAGGCCACTCCAGGACCTCTTGAAAGCCTCTACGAAGCCATCATTCGTTGGCCCCGGCAGGTTGTTGGTATTGTCATGCTGAAAGACCAGCCACGTTCATCTTCAATGCCCTTGTCGATCGGAAGGAGGTTTCACTCAAAATCTCCGATCATGCCCCTATTCTTCTTTTCTTTACAACGGATCAGTCGTTCTGGTCTCTGCAGAAAACAGGCCAAAGCATGATGTTTCCACCCCATGTTGTTACAGTAGGTATGTGTTCTTTGGTGCAACTCAGCATTCTTTGTCCCTCCAAACACGACGAGTTGAGTTTTTACCAAAAAGTTTTTTTTTTGGTTCATCTGACCTATGACATTCCTCCCAATCTTCTTCTGGATCATCAAATGCTCTTAGCAAACTTCAGACGGGCCTGGACATTTGTCTGGCTTTAGCAGGGGGACACATCTGGACAAACTTGCAGGATTTGAGTCCTGGCGGCGGTAGTGGTTACTGATAGTAGCTTTTGTTCTTTTTGGTGTCCCAGCTCTCTGCAGGTCTCTATTCCATACTTAGTTCCCCCCGTGTGGTTCTGGGATTTTTGCTCACCGTTCTTGTGATCATTTTGAGCCCACGGGGTGAGATTGCATGGAGCCCCAGATCGAGGGAGATTATCAGTGTTCTTGTATGTCTTCCATTTCCTAATAATTGTCCACTTGATTTCTTCAAAACAAGCGCTACCCTATGCAGATTCTCTTGCTCCAGCCGGTGGCAAGGTTACATTGTTTMTGGTGTCCTTTGACAGCTCTTTGGTCTTGGCCATAGTGGAGTTTGGAGTGTGACTGTTTGAGGTTGTGGACAGGTGTCTTTTATACTGATAACAAGTTCAAACAGGTGCCATTAATACAGGTAACGAGTGGAGGACAGAGGAGCCTCTTAAGAAGTTACAGGTCTGTGAGAGCCAGAAGTCTTGCTTGTTTGTAGGTGACCAAATACTTATTTTCCACCATCATTTGCAAATAAATTCATAAAAAATCCTACAATGTGATTTTCTGATTTTTTTTCTTCTCATTTTGTCTGTCATAGTTGAAGTGTACCTATGATGAAGATTACAGGCCTCTCTCATCTTTTTAAGTGGGAGAACTTGCACAATTGGTGGCTGACTAAATACTTTTTTGCCCCACTATACTTCTTTCCGTAAGAAATAYTATAGTTTGATTACATTTTAGGGTATCTGAGGAGTAAATAGAAACATATTTAGGGGTAGATTTTCGGATTCCTTTCTCTGCATGTTGAACGAGTGGATTACTCAAATCGATGGCGCCAACTAAACGGKCGTTTTGGGATATACAGAAGGATTTTAACTAACAAAATGACACTACATGTTATAGCTTGGACCCTTTGGATGACAAATCAGAGGAAGATTTTCAAAAAGTAAGTGAATATTTAATCGTTATTTGTGAATGTATGAAACCTGTGCTAGTGGAAAAATATTTTGATGTGGGGCGCTGTCCTCAAACAATCGCATGGCATGTTTTCGCTTTAATAGCTACTGTAAATCTGACAGTGCAGTTAGATTAACAAGAATTTAAGCTTTCAACCGATATAAGACACTTAATATGTACATAAATGTTTAAAATCCATATTATTTATGATTATTTATTTGAATTGCGCTCCCTCCAGTTTCACCGGAAGTTGGGACCCCTAGCCCTAAGAATTAACAATACATTTGTGGAGTGGTTGAAAAACGAGTTTTAATGACTCCAACCTAAGTGTATGTAAACTTCCGACTTCAACTGTTGATTCTGGATTCAGTGAATTTGAGTGGGTTTATTACATGACTGGAAGCTGTGTCTATGAATTCTGAGAATGTATGTGTATATGTGATGTGCTGATCTGAAATTCCATTTTGAGTATACAAGATAACGACTATTGTTTTAGCTTGGATTAATTCAGCCTGTTTTGAGGATGAAATTGGGTCATTAGACGATGTCACCTAGGTCATATTTTCGAACATTAGATAGCACATTGTAGCCAAACTACTTTCGAGCTATCCCGTTACCCTTTGCTAGATACCTGACAGATCAGTGCAGGTGGAATCAACACGCTCTCTGACGTAAGTCAATGAGGTATTGTATCATATATAAGCATGGTATAAAGTATAAGAAGACTGCTAGGCATAACTAAACAGACCCAGATCATGTAAGAGAGCTAGGCATAACTAAACAGACCCAGATCATGTAAGAAAACTAGGCATAACTAAACAGACCCAGATCATGTAAGAGAGCTAGGCATAGCTTGAAACAGATCCAGATCATGAAAGAGAGCTAGGCTAAACTAAACAGACCCAGTCATGAAGAGAGCAGCATAGCTAAACAGACCATATCATGAAGAGACTAGGCATACTAAACAGACCCAGATCATGTAAGAGAGCTAGGCATAACTAAACAGACCCAGATCATGTAAGAGAGCTAGGCATAACTAAACAGACCCAGATCATGTAAGAGAGCTAGGCATAGCTGAAACAGATCCAGATCATGAAAGAGAGCTAGGCATAACTAAACAGACCCAGATCATGTAAGAGAGCTAGGCATAACTAAACAGACCCAGATCGTGTTAGAGAAGCTAGGCATAACTAAACAGACCCAGATCATGTAAGAGAGCTAGGCATAACTAAACAGACCCAGATCATGTAAGAGAGCTAGGCATAGCTAAACAGACCATATCATGAAAGAGCTAGGCATAACTAAACAGACCCAGATCATGTAGAGAGCTAGGCATAACTAAACAGACCCAGATCATGTAAGAGAGCTAGGCATAACTAAACAGACCCAGATCATGTAAGAGAGTAGGCATAACTAAACAGACCCAGATCATGAAAGAGAGCTAGGCATAACTAAACAGACCCAGATCATGTAAGAGAGCTAGGCATAACTAAACAGACCCAGATCATGTAAGAGAGCTAGGCATAACTAAACAGACCCAGATCATGTAAGAGAACTAGCATAACTAAACAGACCCAGAGCATACGGATAAGATGTGGTCCTACTGTACCTGATGTCGTGCAGGCTGTTGTACTGCAGTGGGTGATGCTGGTGATGTTGGTGGCTGATGAGAGGCCTGGTGTGGTGTTGGTGCTGGGGGAGAGGGAGCGAGACAGGGACCCGTGCTCCTGGAGAGAGTTGGGCCGGCCCTAAGCAGGGGAGGGGTGGGGATGGGCAGCGCCGGTCTGACTCTCTCTTGATGAGGAGGGGGCGGGGAGGAGAGCCGCACCCTTGGGAGGGGCTGAGGGGGGGCTGCCGGGTGGCAGAGGGGGCAGGGGAGCCCGTAGGCGGGGGGCCGGGTGGGCTGGACACACGCGGGGTGAAGGACACCTGTTACTCTGCTCCTGGCTACGCTGGAGCCCTGATACTTTGGCCGAGCTGACAGCCTTGGACTCTGGATTCTCATTCGTCGTCACACCTGCAGAGACAAAGAGACAACGAACGTTAAGGAGGAT
>NC_036872.1:26118879-26130736 GCF_002910315.2 Salvelinus sp. IW2-2015 | reverse complement strand
GAATGTATGTGTAATTGTGATTTGCTGATCTGAAATTCCATTTTGAGATATACAAGATAACGACTATTGTTTTAGCGTGGATTAATTCAGCCTGTTTTGAGGATGAAATTGGGTCATTAGACGATGTCACCTAGGTCATATTTTCGAACATTAGATAGCACATTGTAGCCAACTACTTTCGAGCTATCCCGTTACCCTTTGCTAGATCCTGACAGATCAGTGCAGGTGGAATAACACGCTCTCTGACGTAAGTCAATGAGGTATTGTATCATATAAGCATGGTATAAAGTATAAGAAGACTGCTAGGATAACTAAACAGACCCAGATCATGTAAGAGAGCTAGGCATAACTAAACAGACCCAGATCATGTAAGAAAGCTAGGATAACTAAACAGACCCAGTCATGTAAGAGAGCTAGGCATAGCTGAAACAGATCCAGATCATGAAAGAGAGCTAGCATAACTAACAGACCCAGATCATGTAAAGAGCTAGGCATAGCTAAACAGACCCATATCATGAGAAGAGAGCTAGGCATAACTAAACAGACCCAGATCATGTAAGAGAGCTAGGCATAACTAAACAGACCCAGATCATGTAAGAGAGCTAGGCATAACTAAACAGACCCAGATCATGTAAGAGAGCTAGGCATAGCTGAAACAGATCCAGATCATGAAAGAGAGCTAGGCATAACTAAACAGACCCAGATCATGTAAGAGAGCTAGGCATAACTAAACAGACCCAGATCGTGTATAGAGAGCTAGGCATAACTAAACAGACCCAGATCATGTAAGAGAAGCTAGGCATAACTAAAACAGACCCAGATCATGTAAGAGAGCTAGGCATACTAAACAGACCCGAATCATGAAAGAGAGCTAGAGCATAACTAACAGACCCAGACATGTAGAGAGCTAGGCATAACTAAACAGACCCAGATCATGTAAGAGAGCTAGGCATAACTTCCACAACAGGACCCAGATCATGTAAGAGAGCTAGGCATAACTAAACAGACCCAGATCATGTAAGAGAGCTAGGCATAACTAAACAGACCCAGATCATGTAAGAGAACTAGGCATAACTAAACAGACCCAGAGCATACGGATAAGATGTGGTCCTACTGTACCTGATGTCGTGCAGGCTGTTGTACTGCAGTGGGTGATGCTGGTGATGTTGGTGGCTGATGAGAGGCCTGGTGTGGTGTTGGTGCTGGGGGAGAGGGAGCGAGACAGGGACCCGGTGCTCCTGGAGAGAGTTGGGCCGGGCCCTAAGCAGGGGAGGGGTGGGGATGGGCAGCGCCCGGTCTGACTCTCTCTTGATGAGGAGGGGGGGCGGGGAGGAGAGCCGCACCCTTGGGAGRGGCTGAGGGGGGGCTGCCGCGGTGGCAGAGGGGGCAGGGGAGCCCGTAGGCGGGGAGGCCGGGGTGGGGCTGGACACACGCGGGGTGAAGGACACCTCGTTACTCTGCTCCTGGCTACGCTGGAGCCCTGATACTTTGGCCGAGCTGACAGCCTTGGACTCTGGATTCTCATTCGTCGTCACACCTGCAGAGACAAAGAGACAACGAACGTTAAGGGAGGATGTAGATATACCATTGCCTGGTGTAATGAAAAAGCTGGGAGAAGTGTCTGTCTAACTGTTATTGAGAACCATGTGTGGTATGTTGGTCCAGAAGAAAAAGAAAAGCTAATACACTACATGACCAAAAGTATGTGGACACCTGCTCGTCGAACATCTCATTTCAAAATCATGGGCATTAATATGGAGTTGCTTCCCCTTTGCTGCTATCACTATTCTGGGAAGGGTTTCCACTAGGTGTTGGAACATTGCTTCGGGGACTTGCTTCCATTCAGTCACAAGAACATTATAGAGGTCGGACACTGAGCCTGGCTCGCAGTCGGCGTTCCAATTAATCATAAAGGTGTTTGAAGGGTTGAGGTCAAGCCTCTGTACAGGCCAGTCAAGTTCTTCCACACCGATCTCAGCAAACCATTTCTGTATGGACCTCGCTTTGTGCATGGGGGCATTGCCATGCTGAAACAGGAAAATGCCTTCCCTAAACTGTTGCCACAAAGTTAGGAGCACAGAATCGTCTAGAATGTCATTGTATGCTGTAGCGTTAAGATTTCCCTTCACTGGAACTAAGGGGACTAGCCAGAACCATGAAAAACAGCCCCAGACCATTATTCCTCCTCCACCAAACTTTACAGTTGGCACTATACATTGGGGCAGGTAGTGTTCTCCTGGCATCCGCCAAACCCAGATTCATCCGTCGGACTGCCAGATGGGGAAGCGTGATTCATCACTCCAGAGAACGCGTTTCCACTGCTCCAGAGTCCAATGGCGGCGAGCTTTACACTACTCCAGCCGAAGCGTGGCATGGTGATCTTAGGCTTGTGTACGGCTGCTTTAAGCTCCCGACAAACAGTTTTTGTGCTGACGTTGCTTCCAGAGACAGTTTGGAACTCGGTAGTGAGAACAGATGACCGAGGATAGATGATTTTTACGCGCTACATGCTTCAGCACTCGGTGGTCCCGTTCTGGGAGTTTGTGTGGCCTACCTCTTTGCTGCTGAGCCGTTGTTGCTCCTAGACATTTCCACGTCACAATAACAGCACTTACAGTTGACCGGGGCAGCTCTAGTAGGGCAGAAATTTGATGAACTGACTTGTTGGAAAGGTCACTGAGCTCTTCAGTAAGGCCATTGTACTGCCAATGTTTGTCAATGGAGATTGCATGGCTGTGTGCTTGATTTTATACACCTGTCAGCAACGGSTGTGGCTGAAATAGCTGAATCCACTAATTTGAAGGGGTGTCCACATACTTTTGTATATATAGTGTATCTGCCTGCCTCCCCTGTCCCCTCCCCTCTCTCCCTCACCGTACTGCCTCTACACGTCTCCTACCCAAGGATCCCTTTTTCTTTCCCTCCCTAGGTTTTATGAAGTGTTTAATCAGGTCATTTTCATGCTTGACTATAATCAGATGATCCAATTTCTGCGAGCGATCCAGTCAGTATGAATAAATCACACCTAATTAAAGTTAAATGCCACTACTATTCAGGGCTTTGCTGAGCACACAATCTGGCATGAAATAATTATGTTTCAATTGTGCTGTGAAAAGAGATCACGGCCCCTTATCATGGCCTTGTTGCGTCTTCACCCCACAGATTTTTCAAGGGATTTCTAAAGCTGTAGGCTACAGCCAAACACTTTGAACCCAGCCAGCTACTTCATCTGGATCCCCGGGAAGACACAGAGCTTTTATAACAAGGAGAATTCCAATGAATTTCCATATTCAGTACCAAGAGCATAACATTTTAATGGGCTACAATGTTTCTACTAAATAAATAATGCCACAGAGAACATACATCTCAAGGAGGCTTTAATTGGAATCTATTGACAAAAAGCCCTGCTCGAGAAAATGGTGGCTGACAGAACAAGTTATAGTAGTGATAAAGGCATATTTCACTGTGTATTCCTGACCACAATCAGCTCTCTTCATAACAAAATGCAGGGTGAATGGAATATGCCTAACCAAGACAGTGGTAGCAGCATTAAACCTAAAATATAGGTTTCAAATGAGCAAATCAGCAGGGAAGTGGAATCCCTCTGAATACAGAAATATCACCTGCAAGTAAAGAGAACAAATATTAAAGAGGAAGGAGAAAATGGAGAGACAGATTGAAATAGAGGGAAAGAAAGAAAGACAGACTGGGACAGAATGGCCCTTTAATCATCTCTAACTTCTGCCTCTAATGCAGCAGAGATTCAAGAAGGCTTACTAGAGCCTCAATTAAGCAGCTCCATGGGAGTCTCAGAGCGCCGCAGAGAGCAGCCAGTGACAAATGAGAGCTAGCCTACTGCCTTTAGCAGCTAGTGAGAGCTCAGCTCCTCAGCTCCTCTCAGCTCAGCTCCTCAGAGCAGGCAGACTCCTAATGGAATATCCAGGGCTTAATAGAACCCGCTTAATCTTCCAAAGATTCTAACGCCCATAAAAGGGTAATAAAACGCTGTATGGAGATTTTAAACACGTTCCCCCTTCGCCTTTACAGGATCAGCGGGGGAGGCAAAGGTGTCACGACTTTCCAAATGAATTCAGGTCTGGGTATAATAATACGGCTTTATTATAAAAAGGGTCTTAAATAAGGATTCCTTGTCTGGGTGGGCCGAGAGAGAGCGAGAGAGAGATCGAGAAAATGAGAGAGAGGCAAATAATTATCTGTCGAAATGTCGCCCTTCGCTGACGTTGCCGTGGAAACCCCTCTCTTTCCTAGACACATTGTGGAGGAAGGAAGCCAATAGGACGGCTGAGGCTGTAATACTGAGGACACAATGAGCGGTGGTGGGTTATCTTAATGATGATTATAATGGGGTGTAATGGAGGCAGGGGGGACCTGATGTGTCAGCCTGAGACTCTCTATCTCCTCATTAAAACAGTTCGCCAGACTAGACCAGGCCGAGGGAGGGGCCGTACACTTCACACGCGCACACACACACAGCCAGGTTCTGCCTTCTCATTCTAATGAAGGGCAGGATCTGATTGTGAATGTGTTATGGTCACATTACAATCCCTATTACTGTCTGGTATGCCTAGGGGCTGATGGTAACATGGTATGCTATCATACATGGCTCTCAGCTACTATCTGGTTCATACTGTGTTGAGCATATCCCTACAGCAAACACACAGAGACATGAGAAGTGATCCATCAACGGAACAACATGTTTGTTATTGTTGAGAATGTACCAATCCCATAACAAGTTTAAATTCTATTCTTGTCTGATGGTAAAGCGAGGGCCTGGTGGTATCCAAGTGACAGGGATTCTTCTCTGACATGTTTCATCACAGGGATTAATGCTGTTACAATAACATTTCAATTGGTAATACTTACCTACCGCCCAAAGCAACATTTCACTGTTAATACTGTCACCGCCC
The DNA here is from genome assembly GCF_002910315.2 of Salvelinus sp. IW2-2015. Lineage (NCBI taxonomy): Eukaryota > Metazoa > Chordata > Actinopteri > Salmoniformes > Salmonidae > Salvelinus > Salvelinus sp. IW2-2015. The sequence continues at coordinate 26,125,808 of NC_036872.1, read as the reverse complement.
AAAGCAACTAACAGCTCTCCTTGCAACTGAATCTGATGACTGTCAACTGTAGTTCCACAGTCAATCACAACCGTCAGGTTTACACTTCTCCTTCATCTCTCAGGACAAAATGTTATCTTCCTGAAAAATCCCACAACTTCATTCAGCAGGCAAGCCAAACTGCACCAATAAACATCTGAGATAGTCATTCAAATTAAGCCGTAACATGGGTACAAAAACATGAAAACACATGGAACAGATGGAGAGAAAGCCGTGCTTGAGGACAGCCCCACTGTGTATGTCCTAGGCCTGGTTAGGGCTCGAGGAGACAGTGATACTCCCGTATTCAGTGCACGGGAGGTCAGGGACAATTCATCGGTTAGTGCACAATTTGACAGTGACACTCCCTTGGGGAGTGTTGGCATCACTGTTCACCAGATGACATTTCAGGCCACTATTGATCTTTCTATAGTTGTTCCTGTGGCCTGCGTACTCTGGGGATTTGGTGTGGCACTGAGAGAAGGGAGGAGGGAGGAATGGAATGAGGGATGGAGGGAGGGGGTGGATGAATGGATGGAGAGACAAATGGATGGATGAAGAGAGGGAAAGAGGGATAGATGGAGGGAGGGAGAAAGGGACACCAGATGGACGACAGGCTTCAGGACACCCCCTCTGTGACTGATGTGTCCATCGGGGACGAGGGTGACCTCTGTGACCCCTAGGGTCATTCCATAGCTGTCCTGTCTCTGACACCCTTCACATCTGACCCTCTCTGTCCCCCTGGAACATCTGGCCACCACTCCACTCCTCTCCCCTCCATCCCTCCCTCTACACTGACAAGGTTCGTTCCAAATTGCACCCTATTCCCTTTACAGTGCACTACTTTTGACCATATCCCTATGGGCTCTGGTCAAAAGTAGTGAACTATATAGAGACAAGGGTGCGATTTGGAACGCATCCAGAGAGACAGAGCGGGCAGATGGTCTGTGCTGCCAGCAACCAGAGCCATCAATAAAGGATTAGGTGGTCCATCATGACACCATGTCTCCTCACAGAGAGAGACCATTATGTCAGTCTGAGGAGATTGACTGATAGTTGATGAGTCTTGGATGTTTTACATGTAAATGCAGGTTGTGCATTACTTTTATTTATTTTTACCCTACCAGCCCGCCCCTGATTACAGCAGACTAACGGACAAAATGTTTTGCCCACATGTACGGTACATGAAGTTAAATAATTATACATACAGTATATTCCAAATTTCCTCAAGTGCTGAATTTTCACACACAGCGGCCAATCCACCATTCATTCTGATGTTAACTCCAACCTTCCAATGTCCACAGACTAACCAATCTTTCCCAGTATAATACAATTTTGCTATTTCCTTTTGCAATACATTCCTCCATTTTACTGTGATGTCTTACAAGGGTCTTGAACCTCGCTATTTGTACCATTTCTACTGATATTGCCCTAAAAATGAATACTTTACCAAGAGTATAATGGTATTTCCCATTGACTGATCGTGCATGACTTAYTTCACATAAACCCCTCTCCTCTTGGGGAGAATAGGATGTGAATAAGAGGTTGTCCATAATCAATTATCAATGAACAAAATACAAGAGGATTTCAATGAAACAACAACAGACCATTGAGAGCCAAAGCAGTTCTACTGTGTGCGCATATATTTACTATTTTTGCATCCAAACATATTGGTTAACTTTAGTAGATACCCAAATGAAGGATGACTTGCAAATAATAGAAAATAACCCTTTGTCAACTCTTTGCCATTTATTTCAGGCACACCTGGGATGGCCACCTGCAAACGAGCCCGACGTCCCTCTGGATTAGATATCTAAATCATGTCCTAATTCAGTCGCCAACCAAACCATCACTCATGCAAATCAGAGAGGTGTATGAATAACCTGGCCACCACAGCCACCACCGCCAATATATGCAGTACAACCAAGAGAGAGGGGGAGAAATAAACCTGTATGCAAATAAAGTTTTAAAGTTAGAACATAGGGGTATGTAAATTCTCTCCATCATGACCAGAGGCCATTGAAGCCTGGCGCTGTGAAAAGAGAGAAAAGATCCAAGCCACCCCAGTCATCGCAGTCACCTCGCCCATCGGGCGTTCTCATTTACAAGGCAAACTCTGTGGTTCGCTCACACCACATCATCACTTTACCAGAACATAAACAGTCTGGGACGTCTACAAAAAAAAGGATATATCAAAAATAAATAAATAAATAAATAAAGTGACGAGTCTCCTGAAGAAGTTGGAGGTGGCAGACGGTTCTGTAGAAATCACACTCCACCTTGATCTCCCTTCCAGCTTGGCACTGTTCTAACAGGAAACCTTCCTGTTTCTCAGTAGTGGAATTCACAACGTTGGGCTTTTTCTTCTTTGACCTCTCTAGCGTCTGTCTGTGCATGCCAAGGCCTAGCTACCTCTAGCTCACGACTGAGTGGCTGTGGAAAATGACTAAAACAGGTACTGGCAGGAGACAGGAAACCCACGCAGTCTTGGAAATCAACACCTCATTGCTGCCTGCCTGCCTGCCTGCGAGCCATTCTGTGTTACAAGAAGAAAAACAGAAAGAGGCGGAGTGGTTTGATCTAAATGATTTTGGAGGATAATGGGAGGCCGGCTAGCTGAGTAGCAGCAAATAGTCACGTTAATAATCAAATCCCAGCGAAATTTGCGATGGTCAGTTCTCTCATCCTCACACTATTTAATCTGCCTGGGAGCGTTTGGAATGGCGTTTAGTGGGAGGCCAAGGCAATGCTTTGTGAAATCACTCAGAGATGTTAATGGGAAATGAACAGGGAGAGGCTGCCAAGATATCTAGAAAGTGGGGACAGCTGGCGTGTTTCAATTAGTTCTGTCCATTGCAGCTGACAAAAGGACTCGGATGGCAACAGAATGGGATGGGTGTGAAGCTGTAACACGTATACTGTCAAAGCCTGCACATCCACTGTGGGCACCTAATGTTAATTTGGAAGAGCTGGGCTGGGCTGGCAGCCCTGTCTGGTATGAATCAGTGTCTCTGTTTCTGCATGCTGGGCTTGGCTTCAAATCCACATGGACATATGTGGCACCAGGCATATGCCATCTTCTCCTGTGGCACGTGATTGCTGTCGAAGGGGGTGATGCAGATTAGCAACTTCTGGAAAAACTCACAGAGGTCTCTGAAATGAGGTGTTCTGGTCCCCCTTGGTCAGTTCAGAGAAATGATCAGAGACCACTATGTGGATAAATGTGTCTGTTTAAAAAATATATATATTTTATAATTGTGTATATTGTATGTTGAATATATTTTTGATGTATTTATGAAGAATTCATCTGAAAAAGGGACCCTAGTCTCAGTAGGACTTCCCTGTCAAAATAAAGGTTTATTAATAAAAGTATGGATGCCTGTATGTGCTGACTGGACAAAATCTGGCCCAAGCCATGTATTTCTGCTTCAGTGGTGGCCAAACCAGACCCTTGTTCCACTCTAAACTTTAATTAAACTCTGGTCACAATGAGTTCCAGAAGGGCAAGACCCCTTCACCCCCTCCCAAACCCTAAAACCCATCACTCCCAGCCTCATATGAAAACCCCTCGGGTCGTATGAGGTCAGTGCCACTGAGACTTCCTGAAGAAAATAGGGCGGATGACATCTTTCAGCCTTTCAACATAAAGCTCAAGTCTAATGGCTCTTCTGGCACACACAGGCCACCCTGCAGTCTGGAATGTGACCCCTTTCACCGTTGTTGACCCCTGACCATGGCAGTTGCCCTGGGGACTGTGTGGACAGACAGACAGCGGGAGAAACATCTATGAACTTCAAGGGAATCTCAGGAAGTTGTGATGTGCGGTGCGGCGTGGAGCTGAGCGCACCGGCCTTATCAATCCATTAATTAGCACGACACGCTCGCCCACTGGACTTGAACGCAGCGGCGGCAGCTGTCTCGATTGATTACAGGAGAGGACGCAGCGCTGCAATTACCTAGATGACTGGAGACAACGCCTGCCACTTCTAATAAAGGCTCTGGACTCCTGTTCCCCATCAAGGAGCAGTGGAGAGAGAAAACCAACCAACCAACCAATGAACCAACCAAGCTTCCCCGCCTTTCCTCTCCGATACCTTCAAGACCTTTTCAGAGTCTCTACAGGGCACCACAAAGCTCAGTGTGGGCTGTAATTCTTTAGCTGTGTGGAAGCTTTACTTAGGCTTGCATAATGCCTTAGCAATCTCAACAATACTGCTTTGTTGCCCTGCAGGACAGCATGCTTTATTAAGACCACCAGCTGGTTTACAAACCCCACAGAAAGGAGGGAAAAACAGGACAGGAAAACAAGACCTCCAAGCTTCAAGTCTCAGCAGAGATGTGTTTTTAGGATATGCTTTTTTCTGTGGATTTGAAAATGTAAATAAAGGTACTCTACCACACCAGTTCAAGAATGAACCTGCAACGAGCCTACATGTCACTAAGTGGATATAGTATTATCTTTCAGTGACTGATTACTTCTCAATGGAAGGAAATGGCTGAATGAAAATCCTTCAACAGATCCCAAGTGGCATGACAGGGAGCTGAAAGAGCCTGCATACTTTTCTTCTCCACTCTGATCTCTATTTCAATATATAGCCTCACTGTTCTCCCCTCTCGACCCCAAAAGCAAAGCAACAATTGAGAGGTTGACAGCTCTTCACCATCTGTCATACCATCATTCAATGTTTTGTCGTTTGCGGCCATAGCCGTTCAGAACCATGAAGGGGTAGGATAAATATTTTCTGCTAGATTGTGTTTCGTCAAGTGCTTTCAAGATAACTGTGTCAATTCGCTTTGAATTGGACTGTGGGTTTTAGTCAAGATATTGATGTAGATTCGCACCTGTTAAATCCAAATTATTAAAAATGGTGCTTTTATAAGGAGCGGGATATGGATTGTTATCCAGTAAAACACTAGTACAGCAAGCTTCTTAGTGAAGCTAAGCTTACATTCAACAAAAAAACATGTTTGTAGCAAGAACAATGTCGTCAGTTACAATGAGATCATCCATCAACTGTTGCATGTTTCTGTAATGTTTCCATGTTTTACCTTGGTGTTATTGCATGCCCAGCCAGGCTTTAGATTGCTGCCTGAATACCTAGAGTATGTACACATTAGAGCTTGTCAATGGTCTATCCTTCACCAATGCATTCCTGCTTCCAATTGAAATTCCACACAGATGTCTCACATCGCACTCATCCAAGAATCACAAAGACTAGCCTATAAATCACAGTTTTTCAGAGTAAATATATGCTCTCAGTTAGGCCTAGCTCCTAAATGCAGAAGATTGACATATGCCTATTGGATGGGCTTGTGCACAGGACACATACAATGCCGGAGACAAAATTAATGATTCATATGGATTAATGGGTAATCAAAGGAAATGAAATACATACAGTTTGTAATGGACCAAACAGAATAAGAAGAATGCACTTTTATTGATTCAGATAAAACCCCTAGCAGACTGTTAAATATGCGTTTCCATGATAAATACACCCACTGTTGTTCATCCCCTACAAGAGGAACAGTACAGCTAGCAACAACACTATCTACCAGACCAGGGTAGGGGGGGTTGGAGGACTGTTTCTCTATAGATATCAACCTCGTGATATTGAAAGTGCACGAGGTTAGGTTTCAAATGCAAGGACACAAGCTGTCCAGTAGACAGACACACTGATGCAACCAACACTACGCCTATAGGAGGATTATGTTCAGAGTGTGACCAGTGTTAAGCTGCTCCTGGGGTGCTTAACCATTAGGCTAGTGCTGCAGATGGAGACGGGACAGCTGTTGAAGATGAGTGAGCGAGAGTGAGTGAGTGAGTGAGTGAGTGAGTGAGTGAGTGAGTGAGTGAGTGAGAGAGAAATGCCATTTTCCTCCTCTAATTGCCATACATTCAAAATGAGTAAATCTCAGCAGAAAATAGAAAATAGCTCCACTTCATTAGTCAGAGCTGAAGACAGTGAAGGAGGGGACGTTTCTAAATGGCATACAGAGAGAGGGGAAGAAAGACAGAAAGATAGCACCTTTTGCTATACATCTCTTGTCAAAGCTGATGACAAAGTTATAATACTAAGGTGCAGATGTTTAGACTAGTTCTCATGCAGAGCTTAACTAGAAAGACATACAAAGCCTCCTCCGCTGTTTGGGATCCCTCATGACCTGCAGACAGACAACAAAAGGGGAGAGACTACGCTGGTGTATCAGGTTAGCAAACACTCCCAGTGCCTCCTAGCACCCAATCCATCATTCTTGATTAGAGTGCTGCCATGGAGAGCAAGAGGGAGAGAGAGAGACATAAACACACATTCAGAGGGAGAGAGGAAAGGAAGGAGGGAAGAAGGGAGGGAGAGAGAGGGGAAGTTAATAAGGCAGAGGAGAGGAGAGAGGGAGCAGAGGGCAGGAAGTCATGTCAAGAAAACTAATGGAGACAAGCCCATGAGCTGTGGGGCTATTGTGGGCTGCCTCCCTGCTGCAAGACACACAGCTCTGTCTGCTCTCATCACTGACATACACACACACACACTTTGTGCTGACAGGGCCTGAGGAACTGGGCCAACACTCGGCAGCCCCAGAGTAGCCATGTTAGTCAGTTTCAAAACTGATATGAGCTGTAGCATTTCACTTTACTGCTCTACGTGCAGAGAATAATTGATTTGTTTTGATCACAGAGAAGGAGAAGGTGTGACGGCTGGGGGATTTGGAGCCAAGGGAGAAATTGGACTCAGATTCAGGAGATGAAACCGGTCTAAACAACTGGAGGAGCTTCTGGCTCACTGTTACACACGGCAAGCTGAAATGGAACAAATCAAATACTTTACTATTATCTGATGATGATTTCACAGTACCTGTAGCATCTGCATGCTGTCTTAAATCTCTGGATGGGAAAGACAAAAACCAGACTGAGGTAT
>NC_036872.1:26115520-26118709 GCF_002910315.2 Salvelinus sp. IW2-2015 | reverse complement strand
ATCTATCATCTCTCTCTCCTCTCTCTCTCTCTCTCTCGTCTCTCTCTTCGCCTCGCCTCTCCCTCAGTCTCTCTATCTCGTGTCTCTCCGTGTGTGTAAATGCTTGTGCTAAAAGTGTCTCAAGTGTATTTTAACAGCTTTAAAAGGGTTGAGGCTTCATCCTCTCTGAAGACCCTGACCCCATCTACCGCCGTTTCTGCCGCACCTGATCCAAGATTAGCCTGACGCTACAGTGGGCTTGTGCTGATAATACAGTTAACACACAGCACTATACTACAGCTGGCCTCCTGTAGGGCCTCATGTAGGGCCTTCTGTAGGGCCTTCTGTAGGGCCTCCTGTAGGGCCTCCTGGGCTCTCCAGCACAACACTGCATCCACTTAGTCTATCACTCAGTCAACACACCCACTCCAAACCTTAGGCTGGCCATACCGCACATCTGGTTGAAGTCCTTTGTAAAGAAAACAAAAAGCATCTAACTATCTCAAGACCATTACATCTATTTGTAAGGCATGTGTGTCTGTGTAAAATAGTTGACCTATGTAGTGATAACTGGTGCTCAGTGCTCCCTAGGTGATGTAGAACTCTGTCTCTACTCTCCTACATTTCCACCCAAAGCAAACAGCACTGGTCTCTCAGTCCTGCTTGCTCCTCTCCACAGCAGCACTAGAATAACAGGCTCTCTAGTCGCTTCTCTGGGTGTCTGAATAGGGCATTAGAGTGAGAAGCCATTAGTGGGCCAGTCAGAGCCGACCGGGCCCAGAGCCGCAGCATGGGGAATACCAGCGGTAGCCAAAACCAACAGCCAAACAGCAGACCCCGTGTCTGAACGAATTACCGCTTGTCTCTCTTAACAAAACATGGAGAGAGATTAATAACGCTGGCAAGGCCATGCGGGAGTAAAATATGGGGTTTGATTTGAGCACAACTCTCCTTCTCAGTGGTGCATATCTCATTAGGTCATGTGTTGAGTTCAGGGCTAATTGCCGGGGTCTATCACTACTAACCCTACATGTGTGGTGCTCTTTGGAGCAGAGAAATCTGTAGTCTGTAGTCTCAGCCTGCAATATGGTAGCAGACAGAGAGGCTCTGTCTTAAAGTGAGCACTGACAGCAACACATACACTAACTTTATGCTGCCACATGATGGAGAGCTAGTGTACTGTACAAACACCAGAAGTGGACCACCCGACTCCTATGAAAATACTTCATATGCCATGGCTGATATTTCTGTTTGCTTGGACTCATGCTTCCCTAGTGTGGACTCTCATCTCACACAGCATCCTTCTGGCATGGCCCCTCCCTCAGCGTATGGAGTATGGATGTTTTCCTCCCTGTCATGGAATTTAAACCCTTTTAGGTCTGTCCTGTTCTTGGCTACGGATTTCTACTCTTTCTAAGCATGTGTGAACTGCTTCCCAAAACGTCAAATCCATTACAAGCATGTTAGTAATATCCATCTAGGCTGCCGACTGTCCTCTGCCAGTGATTGTACATTATCCAAGCATTATCCTGTTTGGCCACAATCACCTACTATCTGACTATGTTAATGAACGTTACAGCCTCATCTGCAAACAACATTGGCTCTGAATGAACAATGCAGACAGGCTAAAAGCACACAGCTGGGATCTTCTTCAAACACAACACAGCAGCCGAAAACACTCACACAACAACTGGAGCTAGGAAGAAAGGGTTGACACACACACACACACACACACACACACACACACACACACACACACACACACACACACACATTCACAGTCTCACACAACAGCAACTCACACACACACACACACACACGTTACATTCAAGGCTGACTAGCTTTAGAGATAAGACAACCATCATGCATTTCCCAACCAAAACAACGCAAGTACCTCTGCCTATGCTGCAGCTGATTGTCTTTCTCTTGGAGAAGGAGATTATTATACTGGGTTCAGATGAGTGGTGCCACAGCACTAGATCAGCCCCCTACTGAAACGGTCACAGAAAAAATGGAAGCTGCCGTGCTGTTGGTGGCTCATTTCCATGGAGATGAGAGTGTTCTGTCTATGTGACGGAGTGGTATTATGCCTCACAAGATGGCTGCAGGGGAGAGCAGATTATCTCCAAACGAGCATTTCCATCATCAGGAACCCTCTGATCTCACAGCCTAGCCATGCCACAGTGAGATAGTTACACTCTTAGAAATATAGGTGCTTTCTAGAACCTAAAAGGGTTATTTTGCTGTCCTCAAATGAGAACCCTATGATGAACCCTTTTTGGTTCCAGATATAACCATTTTGGTTCCAGGTAGAACTTTTAGTTCTACCTGGAACCAAAAATAGTTCTACCTGGAACCAAAAAGGGTTCTACAATGGGGACAGCCGAAGAACCCTTTTGGAACCCTTTTTTTCTATGAGTGTAGAGAGGACTGGGGTTTCTAAAGAGGCTAGAGGCCTGGGGCAGTGGAAAACCATAGCTAAGTAGGATGGGCTGGGTTGTTTCTACTATCTCTATGTCCTGTCTATACTCTCAGCTGCTGAGGGAGGACAAAGGAGTTCATCCCCAATATTAGCCAGCCACTTACCATCATCTCTCTGCTCAAAGTGTGTGGCCAGCTGCCGCAGAGAAAACGTTAGCTAACAAACGTTATATTAAACAATATCTCACCCTCTTGTCTTGCAAACATGAGCACATCATTTATTAAATGGGCCTGCTTCGCGTTTCCTCATCGAGCGTGCCTTATTGCTTCAGTACCGTGGTGTGCTGCGGGCTCATCCGAGCGTGGTCGTGATGTGAAGTGATGTGTCCACAAATAGAAATGTCAGCCGAGGTGTAAGAAAGTGTCACCGCGAGGTCACAGCCGCAGCAATCTGCATCTGTTTTGCTGATTTGTTGCGCAGCGCTGCTGATGGCAGAAGTTTACACATGGGAGGTGAGGTTTACACATGGGAGGTGAAGTTTACACATGGGAGGTGAGGTTTACACATGGGAGGGGAAGTTTACACATGGGAGGAGAAGTTTACACATGGGAGGAGAAGTTTACACATGGGAGTTGAAGTTTACACATGGGAGGTGAAGTTTACACATGGGAGGAGAAGTTTACACATGAGAGGTGAAGTTTACACATGGGAGGTAGAGTTTACACATGGGAGGTGTAGTTTACACATGGGAGGTAAAGTTTACACATGGGAGGTGAAGTTTACACATG
>NC_036872.1:26105098-26115471 GCF_002910315.2 Salvelinus sp. IW2-2015 | reverse complement strand
AGTTTACACATGGGAGGTGAAGTTTACACATGGGAGGAGAAGTTTACACATGGGAGGTGAAGTTTACACATGGGAGGTGAGGTTTACACATGGGAGATGGAGTTTACACATGAGAGGTGAAGTTTACACATGGGAGGTGGAGTTTACACATGGGAGGTGAAGTTTACACATGGGAGGTGTAAAGGTGATGAGAATCACACTCGGAAAATAAAGACGGAAGGGCCCGTGCTGCAGTTTATCATTTAGCCCTGACCCCCGGACGGTGTCTTCGGCTGGCCGGGGGAATGGCTGATAGAGCCAAGTGGTCCTCAGATGGCCACTGAAACAACTCAACCTTTCTGAGTGGAGGAGGAGGAGGAGGCACTGTCTGCCTCTGCTGCTCAGGCTGCTCGGTGGTTAGGCACTAAACAGTTTTTATGCTTCAGAGGCTAGATAAAGAGTATGAGGATTCAATGTAGTAAACCTAATATTCACTATCCTATCACTCTGTATTGAAATAGGAAGCACAGCTGAGATGATAAATGAATAAAATAATATTGAACAATATGCTATGCAGCAGCATGACCAGACACAGCCCTCATAAACCACCTCCCAGAAAAGAGCTGTGACGGTCACAAGGGACTTCTTAGTAATTGCTCCATTAGATGTTTGCTCCCTTATTGTTCCCTTAGCTGTTTAGTGCCGTCTCTCCAGCAGCACTATAGCTGGATCCATACTCAGTCAATGAACCACTGAGACAGCTGCACAGAGAGAGGCCTAATCACAAAGCCTTCAACTACAATCCCACTCTCTGTCACAACAGCCCTGCACCACCCACTGGCACTGACATGGACGACAGCCAGTGATAAGGATGATGGACAGGTGTTGGGTTTCCTGAAAGCCTGGCGGTGCCCTTAAGGACAGGAAGACTGGCACTGCACTGGCATGACTGCATTGGATGCTACTATAACTGGGTTGTGATCGTTAGGGCACAAGTTAACAAAACATTTTAAAACGTAGCTCTTGTCTAGAGTTGTATTGTATTAATAAACTTTTTGCAAGGGCAAACGAAAACAAGTATTTCGTATTGGACAAGTTAAGATAGAGCCTCCTGGTTTCACTCTGTTTCGGACCATTTTTATCCGTTTCATGCCTACTGAACACGCTCCAGGTGAAATTGCTAAAATATCTGGTCTGGGCCAATGTTCAGACGCTAAGTCCCCACTCAACACAGTGCAACTCTACATTGTAGCTAAGTTAATATTTAATGAAGAGCGAGGTCTTGCACAGAGCAAGCAGTTGAACTAATAGTCCCTATGAAAGGGGCAACTAGCAAACCACTCAGGGATTGTGTGACATATCAGCATTGACAATACAAGGGAACTAATTGCCCTTCTAGAAAAGACTGAATTGACTGAATCAATTTCTGTCTTAGAAGAAGAAAAAAAACACAGGACAAATGTAGTATGTTGTGGTCTGACATCATTTCCTGGACTGTAATATAAACCTAACAAATCCCTCCAGTTGATTTCCAGAGCAGAGGAGCGACCAGGAAGGTGCTGTGGCTTAGTCCCGTCGGCACACCCACCTCCCTACCGCTCTCTATAAATAGAACATGACAATGTCATTGTAATTTTAAATGCTATAAATATTGAAGAAGAAGAATTTATGGAATAAGGCCGTTTAACAGGGTGTGTTTTTCCACTAGTGCATTGGCAGAGCGATGGACAGCTGCATTGCAGGCTGGGAATTCTGTAATAGCTTTTTCTCTCCCTGAAGCCAGCTGCCTGCCTTAAATCAAAAAAGGCAATCTCTCTCAGTAATGGCTCAATTAATAATTAAACACGCGTCTTATCTCCACAGCGCTCCCTCTATTTATTTTCATCTCTCTGACAGGGACGACTGCACAAACACCATTAGTACTATCAATAAGAGGAGCATCAATAACACACGCTTTCTCCAAAAACATCACGCAGCTCATAAGCTCTTCTATGATCATGAACAATAATAACTGAGAGGATTAATAAAGAAACAAACTCAAACACGCTTTGTTTTTCCCACTGTTTGTTTTCCCCACTGTTTTCCCCCGGCTGGCGTTGAGAACACGACAGACAGCACAGGGAGGGAGAAACATATTAAGGGCTTGGGTATTCTGAAAGGATTTACTCCTGTTAAAAATGTAAATTGAATCAGGAAAACAAATGAGCTTTAGCACAGGCTTGACAATAACCACAGAGGTGGTCGTGTGGGGATAACAGTAATGGTGGAACCATAGAAATATAATAATTATATTCTATGGGCAGAACATCCAGCAGCAGGATGGTTCTTCTGGAGTGACCCAGCTCCCCATGACACAGCACACATACATTACTGTCTGTCTGTCTGTCTGTCTGTGGCCTGTGTGCCAAATGCCCAGACAAGTGCTCTGTCAATTCAGGCCAACAGGCCCTGATAAAGAAAGCATTTCCAGTGAGCTGCGCTTCGCCAAACCAATCTGAGTAGGTACCACAGTGAGGTTTACCAGGCTTAGATTCCTCCCCAGTGACGGTTGCTTTTTATACAGCCCTCTAATCTGCCTGTGTAGGCTACAGAAAGGCCCTGCAGCCCTCCCTGTGTTCTCGCTACTACATGTCCTGTCAGCCCCCAGCCAAGCCAAGCTGAGCCCCTCCAGCTAGCTGAGCACTGCCCCCCTAGCCCAGCTCTGCCCAACCCAGTCCGGCACTCTCTCTCCCTCCCCACCCGCTCCACTCCTCCACTCAGACTCAACATCCTGCAAAGCTGATTAGCTGGTCAAAGGGTCAACCTCTATTCATTATTTAATGGTGAAAACCCACACTGTGCCTCCACAGCGCTGAGGTTAGCTATACATCACAATGACCTGGCCAGTGGAGAGCCGCCTGGTTCATTACAAACACACTCTCATCTGCTGGTTCCCCCTGCCCCTGACCCACACCACCTCTTCTCCTCTCCGCTCTCTCTATTTTCCTTTGTGTATGCAGGAGTTATAACTGACTCCATTCTATAATCCTGAAGGCTGTGTTTGTGGAGTATACCCAGCCAGCAGAGCTGAAGCCATAGCCCTGCTATTGACATGCAGCAAACAGCAGCCTTCAGGAACAAAGGGCACTCGGCACCTATTGAGGCAGGCAGAGCTGCAGTGCAGACAGGCCGCTTGATTAGCGATTCGACGCGGGGACCCTCGGCCGTGTAGCACATAATGAGAGCTTAGAGAGCTACCATGAGCTCTTAGGAGGAAGGGGGGGGGGGGGGGTGTGTATTCATCCTTCAGCCCTGCAAGGAATGGATTCTCATGGTACTGAGAATTCAGGATATGAAAAATACAAAAAATACTGAGAGCTATTCTGAATTCCACATTGTTTGTGTTATATGGTGTTTATATATTAAGACGTAAGGATAAACAAGGCTAAATCCTCCACAGGAGAAGCTAAAGGGTTTATCCATTTGTTTATTTGTTTACCCTCGCATCAATTAAGCAAAATACTCTCTGACATCCTTGATGAGTTCATCCCTACATCCAATTACAGTGGCGTACACCTCTGTGACTCTAGCAGTAGTAGCCTAAAACATGTCCCACCTTTAACCGTGGCCACAGTGAAAGTTAAATGGTGAGGCAATCGTGTGTGGTGGTGGCGGTGGCAATTGTGTTTTTTCCTTCTGCTCACACTCCTCCTTCCTTTGTTCCGCTCGCCTAATCCAGTATGTGTGGGCCGGTAAGTTTAATGGAAACAATTTATTAAGTCCAGCTTAAAATGCCATCTGCTGTTCATAAGCCTCCCAAAGCCGCTAAGCTTCTGGTTTCGCCTGGAGCTCGCTGTGTTCACGCTTACTGTAATGTGTTGTTTAAAATGAGCACAACAGGTCAAAATTAATCAGGATTACAAGGGCACAAATCCACTTCAGAAATGGGTTTTTACCAGTCTTTCTCCCCCACCTATCCCAAGATGCATCAGGTTTACCTCAAGGACCAAAATAGGTTCGTCGAGCCACTCACCGGAAAACCCCGGGAGACACAACAGAGCCAAAATGGACTCCCAGGTACAGAGACAGCGAGTGAGAGAAAGTGAGAGAGTGAGAGAGAGAGAAAATGAGAGTGGGAGAGAGAGAGAGAGTGCTATCCTCTCAGACATTTCCTCTCACTAGGGTCTCGTGTTTCCAGTCTCTGGTAGGTAGGTGGTAAGTCACTCCTTTTCAAAAGGAGCTCTGCTTGAGTTTCATAAGAACCCACAAAGTATGTTTATCCTCTCTTGGTGGCAGGACCCATACGTGCTCAGCTGCTACATTTAGCTTTTTATTCGCCTTCCAAGAACTGAAAAAAGTCAACTCTGAACTGCAACCAGATCTCTTTCAAAAAATGCAACGTCCCAAAGCTACGCAGAAGACTTTAAGACTTCACACAGTTCCTCCTTGAACACACCAACCTACAGGAAATCAATAATTCTCAGGAAGTTCACAACGAAGCTAAAGAGAAACAACTCTGATAGTTAGGTAATATCCGTCCTGTATACAGTGGAGGCTGCTGATTGGAGGGCGGCTCATAATAATGGCTGGAACGGAGCGAATGGAATCTAACACATGGAAACTATGTTTGATGTATTTGATACCATTCCACTCATTCAGCTCCAGCCATTACCAGGAGCCATCCTCCCCAATTAAGGTGCCACCAACCTGTGGTCCCGTACCATACTGGAGCTAGCTAGTAGCTACCGGAACCAGTTCTTACATAATCATTGGAAGTACTGCAGCCATGCACAAAGGTCAGACTCCAAAGAATAGGTTGCCTAGCGGTTAAGAGCGTTGGGCCAGTGACCAAAAGGTCGCTGGTTCAAATCCCTGAGCCAACAAGCTGAAAAATCTGCTGATGTGCCCTTGAGCAAGGCACATAGCCATAATTGCTCCTGTAAGTCGCTCTGGATAAGAGSCTCTGCTAAATTATGTAAATGTAGTTGAAGAATACTGTTTTCTACTGCATAGAGGCTGTGAAGGTAGTAATACAGAAAACAAGAAATACTCTTGCAAATTCTGAGTAAAAAACACATTTCTGAGTGTTACTCAAGACCACATCACATTTGCATTATTGTGGTTCACTGCCTTCAATGCGCTTAACTTTTTTTGTATATAATGTTTCTGCCATCGTTTTCTATGACCGAAAATATCTTCTGGGGATTTGGATGAGGATTTCTACTGCAATGAGTCTGCGGTGAAGGACATACTGCTCATCTCGGACCAGGCCCAAATCCCAGACACTTGAAAAGGTCAGAGGCAGTGTTTTAGAGGCTGGTGTTTGTGATAAACCGCCTGTACCCTACGTTCTATTGGTGAACGTGCAATCACTGGAGAATTAATTGGATGAGCTCCATTCGAGACTATCCTATCAACATGATCTGAAGAACTGTAATATCCTATGTTTCTCAGAGTCGTGGCTGAAGAAGGACATGGAACATATAAATCGAGCAGATTTTCTATACATCGGCAGGATAGAACGGCAGAGTCAGGTAAACTCAAGGGAGGTGGTGTGCGTGTCTATTTGTTAACAACAGCTGGTGCGCAAACTCTTATATAAAGGAAGTCTTGAGGTTCTGCAGTGACCGTACGTACATATCCCAAATAGAAGCCATGGATTACAGGCAACATTTGCACTGAGCTAAAGGTGCCGCTTTCAAGGAGCAGGACACTAATTCGGAAGCTTATAAGAAATCCCGCTACACCCTCCGACGCACCATCAAACAGGCAAAGCGTCAATACAGGTGTCACGTTCTGACCATMGTTCTTTTGTATTTTCTTTGTTTTAGTGTGGTCAGGGCGTGAGTTGGGTGGGTTATCTATGTTTTGTGTTTCTATGTTGGGTTTGTCGTTTGGCCTGATATGGTTCTCAATCAGAGGCAGGTGTTTGTCATTGTCTCTGATTGGGAACCATATTTAGGTAGCCTGTTTTGTCTTTTGGTTTGTGGGTGTTTGTTTCCGTGTCAGTGTTTGTCGCCACACGATACTGTTTCGTTTGTTCACTTCGTTTATTGTTTTGTTCCAGTGTTCAGTTTTGTTTATATAAAAAAAGACATGAACACTTACCACGCCGCACCTTGGTCCGATCCTTCTTCCACCACAGACGATCGTTACAGAAACACCCACCAAAAAAGGACCAAGCGGCGTGGTAACGGGCAGCAGCAGCAGCGGCAGCAGCGGGCGAAATCTGAAGAGGAATGGACATGGGGGGACATTCTAAACGGCAAGGGATGTTACACATGGGAGGAGATCCTGGCTGGAAGGGATCGCCTGCCATGGGAACAGGTGGAGGCAGCCAGGAGAGCGGTGGCAGCAGCTAAAGGGAACCGGCGTTACGAGGGAACACGGCTGGCAAGGAAGCCCGAGAGGCAGCCCCAAAAATGTATTTGGGGGGGAACACAGGGTGTGGTGTTAAGCCAGGTAGGAGACCTGAGCCAACTCCCCGTGCTTACCGTGGAGAGAGAGGGCGTCGTACTGGTCAGGCACCGTGTTATGCGGTGGAGCGCACAGTGTTCCCAGTACGCGTGCTTAGCCCGGTGCGATACATCCCAGCTCCTTGTATCGGCCGGGCTAGAGTGGGCATCGAGCCAGGTGTCATGAAGCCGGCTCAGCGCATCTGGTCTCCAGTGCGTCTCCTCGGGCCGGTGTACATGGCACCAGCCTTACGCATGGTGTCCCCGGTTCGCCAGCACAGCCCAGTGCGGGCTATTCCACCTCGCCGCACTGGCCTGGCTACGTGGAGCATTCAACCAGGTAAGGTTGGGCAGGCTCGGGGCTCGAGACCTCCTGTGCGCCTTCACGGTCCGGTCTATCAGGTGCCACCTCCTCGCACCAGCCCAGTACCACCAGTGCCAACACCACGCACCAGGCTTCCTGTGCGTCTCCAGAGTCCAGTATGCCCTGTTCCTGCTCCCCGCACTCGCCCAGTGATGCGTGTCCCCAGTCCGGTACCACCAGTTCCGGCACCACGCACTAAGCCTACTGTGCGTCTCCAGGGTCCAGTATGCCCTGTTCCTGCTCCCCGCACTCGCCCAGAGGTGCGTGTCCCCAGCCCGGTACCACCAGTTCCGGCACCATGCCACCAGGCCATACTGGTGCGCCTCAGCAGGCCAGAGCTGCCCGTCTGTCCAGCGCCGCCTGAGCTGCCCGTCTGTCCAGCGCCACCTGAGCTGCCCGTCTGTCCAGCGCCGCCTGAGCTGCCGTCTTGTCCAGCGCCGCCTGAGCTGTCCGTCTGTCCAGCGCCGCCTGAGCTGCCCGTCTGTCCAGCGCCGCCTGAGCTGCCCGTCTGTCCAGCGCCGCCTGAGCTGCCCGTCTTTCCAGCCCCGCCTGAGCTGCCCGTCTGTCCAGCGCGCCTGAGGGCCCGTCTGTCCAGCGCCGCCTGAGCTGCCCGTCTGTCCAGCGCCGCCTGAGCTGCCCGTCTGCCTGAGCCGTCAGAGCCGCCCGTCTGTGCCTGAGCCACCAGAGCCGCCGCCAGTCAGGAGCCGCGAGAGCCGCCCGCCAGTCAGGAGCCGCCAGAGCCGCCCGCCAGTCAGTAGCCGCCAGAGCCGCCCGCCAGTCAGGAGCTGCCAGAGCCGCCGCCAGTCAAGAGCCGCTCGCCAGTCAGAAGCTGCCAGAGCCGCCCTTCAGTCCGGAGCTGCCCCTCAGTCCGGAGCTGCCCTTCAGTCCTGAGCTACCTCTCAGTCATGAGCTACCCCTCAGTCATGAGCTACCCCTCCAGTCCTGAGCTACCCCTCAAGTCCTGAGCTGCCCCTCAGTCCGGAGCTGCCCCTCAGTCCGGGAGCTAGCCCCTCAGTCCGGAACTGCCCCCTTCAGTCCGGAGCTGCCCCTCAGTCCAGAGGCGCCCCTCAGTCCAGAGGCGCCCCTCAGTCTGACCATAGTTCTTTTGTATTTTCTTTGTTTTAGTGTGGTCAGGGCGTGAGTTGGGTGGGTTATCTATGTTTTGTGTTTCTATGTTGGGTTTGTCGTTTGGCCTGATATGGTTCTCAATCAGAGGCAGGTATTTGTCATTGTCTCTGATTGGGAACCATATTTAGGTAGCCTGTTTTGTCTTTTGGTTTGTGGGTGTTTGTTTCCGTGTCAGTGTTTGTCGCCACACGGTACTGTTTTGTTTGTTCACTTCGTTTATTGTTTTGTTCCAGTGTTCAGTTTTGTTTATAAAAAAAAGACATGAACACTTACCACGCCGCACCTTGGTCCGATCCTTCTTCCACCACAGACGATCGTTACAACAGGACGAAGATCAAATCCTACTACACCAGCTCTGACGCTCATCGGATGAGGCAGGACTTGCAAACTATCACAGATAACAAAGGGAAACCCAGCCGAGCGCTGCCCAGTGATGCAAGTCTACCAGACGAGCAAAATACATTCTATGCTTGCTTCCAGGCAAGCAATGCCGAACCATACATGAGAGCACCAGCTGTTCTGGATGACTGTGTGATCACGCTCTCCGTAGCCAATGTAAGACCTTTAAACAGGTTAACATTCACAAGGCCGCATAGCCAGAAGGATTACCTGGACCAGCTGGCCAGTGTCTTCACGGGCATTTTCAAACTCTCCCTGACCCATTCTGTAATACCTACATGTTTCATGCAGACCACCATTGTCCCAAAAACGCTAAGGTAAACTGTCTAAATGACTATTGCCCCATAGCACTCACATCTGTAGCCATGAAGTGCTTTGAAAAGCTGGCATCAACACCCTCATCCCAGACACCCTGGACCCACTCCCAACAGATCCACAGATGATGTCATCTCTATTGCACTCCACACTGCCCTATCCCATCTGGACAAAAGGAACACCTAGGTGAGAATGCTGTTCATTGACTACAGCTCAGCGCTCGACACCATAGTGCCCTGCAAGCTCATCATTAAGCTAAGGACACTGGGACTGAACAACTCCCGGGACCGAATACAACGGTAGTAGGCCTGATCACCGACAACGATGAGACAGCCTATACGGAGGAGGTCAGAGGACCTGACAGTGTGGTGCCAGGACAACAACCTCTCCCTCAACGTCAGCGAGACAAATGAGCTGATTGTGGACTACAGGAAATGGAGGGACGAGCACGCCCCCATTCACATCGGCGGGGCTGTAGTGGAGCGGGTTGAGTTCCTCTGTCTCCACATCACTAAGGGTCTATCATGGTCCAAACACACCAACGTGAAGAGGGCACAACACATATTCTTCTTCAGGAGGCTGAAAAGATTTGGCACGAGCCCTCAAATCCTCAAAAAGTTATACAGCTGCACCATTAAGAGCATCTTGACTGGCTGCATCACCGCTTGGTATGGCAACTGCTTGGCCTCCAACCATAGGGCACTACTGAGGGTAGTGCGTACGACCCAGTACATCACTGTCAGAGGAATGTCCTCAAATTTTTCAAAGACCAGCCACCCTAGTCATAGACTGTTCTCTCTGATACCGCATGGCAAGCGGTACCGGAGCGCCAAGTCTGAACAGCTTCTACCCCCAAACCATAAGAGCGCTGAACAGCTAATGAAATGGCTACCCGGACTATTTGCATTGACCCACTTTTTCACTGGCTCTATGCACACTTATTGGACTCTACCCCCCCACACACACACACACTGACGCCACACAGACACACTTTCACACTCTTCACATACGCTGCTGCTTCTCTGTTTATCGTCTATCCTGACTGCCTAGTCACTTTGACCCCTACCTACATTTACATATTGCCTAAATTACCTCAACTACCTGGTACCGCTGCACATTGACTCAGTATCGGTACTCCTTGTATATAGCCTCGTTATTGTTATTTTATTGTGTTACTATTTACTTTTTCCCTTTTGCAAATTGTTCTTACTTTTTAACTCTGCATTGTTGGGAAAGGGTTTGTAAGTAAGCATTTCACAGTAAAGTCTACACCTACTATCGCTCTCACCTTCACTTACCACTCGACATCAGCTCACTCATCTACTTCACTTTTCACTGACGACTGGTCATTATCTATCAATGATTTTGTTGTGTAAGTCCCTGGCCCAGGAGTTGTGAAGGTGGGAACGGAAAAGGCTCCCTGGAAGCAACGAACCGCAATCTCATACTCAACCATGCTCACTCCACTCAACACACCCTCACACCACACACACCACACACACGTGGTGTTGATCCCAGCTGTGACAAACAAGCTCTGATGGGATTGCTCGGATCTGGCTGTAATTGTCCAGTCCTATCTCTGGCCAGCCTGATGTGCATGGGACATGGGATGGGACCCACTGACAGCTAGACCTCTCCCGATTGGATGAGGGAAAGAGTCACATGTGTGTGTGTGTGTGGTTTGTGTGTGTGTGTGTGTGTGTGTGTGTGTGTGTGTGTGTGTGTGTGTGTTGTGTGTAGAAACAACACCTAGG